>NC_142064.1:178951161-179292661 GCF_059756535.1 Pantherophis guttatus
GGATGAGCAAATGATTCTCTAGTTATCTCACAATGTTTTATACTTTCAGTTATCCAATTATCCGATAACTGTTGAAGCTCTCCCATCTGATAACTATGGGAAGTCACTCCTTTAGTTAGTTTTCATTTTTTGCAGCTATCTGCTGAGATTCTAATTTGGAAGGACTCTTTTATTCTCTGTTTTTATCAGCACTACCTGCTCTATGAGATAAACTTGCTAACCACACATATGTATAGTACACAGAAACAATGAAGGAGATCAAGTTGCTTGCATGTAATTGTGATTCTTTGAGTGGATTTGTCAACCTTTTCACCTCCTTCCTTCCCTTTAGGTGGCTTTATTTTCCAGAACTATGTCAGTCCTTTGAAACTGAGAAGAAAAAAAAAAAAATAAGAGCATCATCTGCGAGCATTGTAGTAGCGGAGCTTTCCTGCCAAAAATCTCAGCTTTGGAATATTCATGACAAAGCTTCAGCATAAGGACAAAATTTACATGTGGGGAAAGAAAAATTGCAAAAAAAACAGAGTTATAGATAAGGAACACTTTCTGTACTTTCAGGTATGGAAACAATACATATTTCAGCACCTCACTACATACCAGGAACCTATCTGGAGATGTTTGTTAGGAATCTCTATATAGTAACCATATTTTTTTCCTACATAGTCAATAATTTCATTCAGTGGATAAATAAGAATTGCAGGAGACTAAATAAAACATATTAAAAAATAAAAATAGGTATAGGGAACATAATGAATACAGATATAGAACTATAAACTATAAATTAACAATATCAGTTAGGGCTATGCAAATGATGCCTTCAAAAGCATAGTAGTGACAAAATTAGTAGCTATGTTCTCTGAAAAACCTGATGTAGCCGATTCTCTACTTCTTTCAACACTTTGACTAGTGCCCATTTTAAGGTTTTAAACAAACCCTAGCATCAGCATATAAAACATATAATATTTTGGGGTTTTTTTTAAAAAAAAAACTGCTACAATTTACTTCCAAAGTACTTCTTGACTTGTATTAATAATTAAGTTTTTTGTAAAACTATATGTAGTTTTATAAACCGTCGTCATTAATCTGTGTTGTCATAATTCATTAGTTTTGATTTAACAATGAAGAATATGAGGTCTTTTTCATAAATAGACTGTATGAGTGAGTATAATAAATTAATGGATTCATTTGAGACATACAGTAATTTAGAGAAGCTAGGCATGACAATTCACTTAGAAAACTTTTGAGAGGATAGATATGCTTCTGATTTTTTTAGGGCTTTCCAGAAGCAAGCTAAAAATTTGTGAAGACCTGGTGTCCCAAGAGTGAGAATTGGTTTCAATTGGTTTCTGTTAACATCTATTGATATCATTTTAATGCATTTAGTTCTGTTTTGGGTCAAAACTATTGTTCTATTTCGACTGTCTTGAGTGTTTACAAGACTGAAAAAAAGTATAAAATATAAATAAATGCTTAGATAGATATAGATAAAGATGATATAGATGATATAGATATAGATGATATAGATATAGATGGAGAAAAACAGATTCAGATTTTATCCCAGTAAGAGGAAGATGCTGAGATTTAGAAGCCTTCAGATTCCAAAGTAAATCCAAAGTTTATCCAAAGTAGATAAAAGCCTTAGGCATAAATTCTCCCTCTCTCCCTCCCTGTCCTCTCCTCTCTCTCTCTTTCTCTTTCTCTCTCTCTCTTTCTCTCTCACTCACACACATACACACATGCACACACACACACTTCTGTATATACAGATACATACATGCATTCACACAAATTCACTTTATCTAGCAGAAACAAAAAAGTAGGAAAAGGGAAACAAAATGAAGATAGGTGGAAGGAAGGAACAGCTGCATTGATAGGAAAGAAAAAGCAAAAGGAACGGAGTGAAGGGAAAGGAAGGTGCAGCTAGGCAGAAAATAAAAGAGGCTTTAAAAACTCAATATACTTTTTTGTTGACTCAGAAAGCACAAAGCTATGCAATACCTATTTTGTAGGTTTCAATAAATATGTCTCATTATTAGATTAGTATCCTGAAGTCTTTCATCTTGCTCAGTCACTTGTGCAAGAGCAAGTTTGGTGATTATTTTTTATTTTATTTTATTTTATTTGTCAAGAATGTATTAGGTAATATATATATAAGTAGAAGCATGAATTGAATATATAAAAGAGATACAAATAGAGGAAACATGAGGCACAATGGTGCTCTTATGCACGCCCCTTACAGACCTCTTAGGAATGGGGTGAGGTCAGCAGTAGACAGTCTTAGGCTAAAATTTTGGGGGTTTGGGGATGAAACCACAGAGTCAGGTAGTGCATTTCAGGCATTGACTACTCTGTTGCTGAAGTCATATTTTCTGCAGTCAACTTTGGAGCAGTTCACTTTAAGTTTGTATCTGTTGTGTGCTCGTGTATTGTAGTTGAAGCTGATGTAGTCACTGACAGGTAGTTATTTTAATATTTTAATGTTAGCACTGTTCCCACTGTCTTTTTTTATATAGAGAATGAGATGGAAGAGGAATAACAGAGTAAAAGAGCAAGAAAGGACCTTGGCAGTCTTCTAGTCCAACCTCCTGCTCAAACAGGAGACCCTATACTATTTCAGACAAATAGTTGTCCAATCTCTTCTTTAACAAAATCTCCAGTGATAGGAAGATCAGCCTCTCCCTTTGCTTTTGCCTCACTAAATTGGGAATAGGTAGTTTCTATCCTTCTCCTTTTGCAGTTTGAATTGCTTACTTCCATTATTTGCAAATACTTTATGCACCTCCATCTTCTACTTATCCTCTTTCAACAAATCTACTTAATAAATGGAAGGAAATCTTCCCAGTCAGAATACATTATTTTGAGTAAAAAAATAATAATCTAATACTCCTTTTGATAACTACCATATTGGTACTATTTCCAAACTGTAGTCTACCCATCTCTACTTGGAGAAAAACAAGAAGAAATACTTGGAAAGATTCAATCAAGATAAGCAGAAACAGAGTTCCCTATGTCAGGGGTGGGCAACTGTGGTCCTTTTACAACCTGTGGACTTCAACTCCCAGAATTCCTGAGACAGCTAAGCTGTCTCAGGAATTCTGGGAGTTGAAGTCCACAGGTTATAACGGCCACAGTTGCCCACCCCTGCCCTATGTGATCAAGCACATCCTGGGACCTAGACATTGCTTCAGTGTTTGAAACTAACATAATTGTGGATAACCTATAGACATCTACTAAATTTCTTTTCTCTAAATACGGATTCAAGTAGTACATTTTTCACCAAGGCAACATTAAGCAATTAAGAATATGCATTTAACTGTACTGAATTATGTATCATATGAAATATTATTATGTATGTTGCTGTAAAAAACAGTAAACAACAGATGCTGTGGGAGATAGGCTTAAGTTTGACACAAGTCAAGGCCAATAAAGATTGCATTTTACTCAGCTTATGTTACATTTGTGTTATTTTTATTTAAATGCATGCTGGTTAACAAAACATTGAAAATCAAAATAGAAAAACAACAAACAAGAAAAAACAATAAATATATTTTCAGTATTTTAGGGTGTTTCTTATAGCAAATCCATTAATTCCAGAATTTGATTTCCAGGAACATTTATTTCAGGTTTTAGTTCTGGAATATTCAATATCTCATAGTTAGGAGAAATGAACAAAATAAAGTATGCAACTCATGCTTCTGGCATTTTTAAAAAAATGTGTGTGTTGTATGTGTGTTTAGCTTTGTACTTATGCACTTTTCTTTTTTGGAGTCATAATAATTTCAACAGGTATTATAGAACTTTAACACATTCTTCTATTGAAGAATGTACAAGTTCATATCATTAAAAAATCTGAGGCATTATAGCTCTTCAGAAAATTATACACATATTTCTCTTCACTGTGTATATTAATTAAAAAAATCTCATTTTCTTGCAGATTGCATCAATCTCACATAAAAACATAGGTATTTCTTAGTATGCTCTTCATTTTCTTCTTAAATTGTTCCATTTGAAATGAATTCAAAGCTGTTTAAAGGAAATAATCCTTTTCCAAGTAAATGCTCAATAAATTAGGTAACTTTTATAGAGAATTCAGTATTTTGTTAATTTTTCCGGAATTAGAATCTAATACATTGTTTTTGTTGCAAAGATGGTCAGTCATATAGAAGCTAATTTATAAATTTTCAAGTGAGCCTTTATTTATATTAGTTAGCAAACCAGCACATCTAAATTACTAAAATTTTAATAATTTTAGTAAATAGTTTAGTAAGTCGTAAAATTACTACTTTTTTTCTAGATAGTTTAAGACCTATCTGCACACAGTTCAATATATTGGTAAATTTAATAAAAAAAGTTTTGAGTAATTACAGTACCTCCTTTAAAATAAGCACAGACCTTATTATAGACCATTTATTTTTTCGATAGTCAATAATATTTGTTGACAATTTACTGAAAACAAATAATGAAAAATGTGGTCTAGCACCTACCTGGTTGTAATACATGCTATATTAACTATTGAATATTCCAAGGATTTACTGCTGCCTTCCTTGTGATTAATAAGCCTCAATTTAGCATCACAATAAATCCACAGTTATCGATTTATAGTTTTTCCACACTTATGGAAAGGATAGATTTTTTTTCAGAGCATGTGTGTGGGGGTGGGGGGATGAATGATAGAAACTGCTTAATTATACAGCAATTGCTGTTACTGCTTCCCAAGGTAACTGGTTACTATAGCACTTTTAACATTCTTCATTCCTGCCAAGTTATAGGAAAGGGATCACACTTTCTGCTAGGACCCGGTCTAGCATAATCATGTCATTATTGAGGAAAACAAATCTGCACAAAAGCCTATGAGGCTCATATCTGTAATCAAGTAACTAAATTATGTGTTAATAAATAACACATAAAATGACTGAGCATTTTTATAGCATTTTTCTACTTCGTTTTTTCCATGACTGTGGTTTTTGTTTACTTCATGTTTCTGTCATTCCCTCATCTTTCCACTTCCCATTTTATAAAACTGATGACAAATGATTTTATTTTTTATTTTGTTTCTATTTTGCATTTATATTATTTTAAAATTCAGAGTGTCTGGCTGGCTATCTTCTAATGGGCAAATGAGCAAGATATCCAGGGAGAAGCTTAATTCTACAACTATTTTGAAGCCTACTTTTTTGTTTGTTCATTTGAGGAGAAAGTAGTGAGTCTGAAATCTGTAGTTTTCTTCCCAGTCTGTCTAATGCTACTTCCAGGGGGATGTTTACAAGTACAAAACCTCTTAAATCAGATTTAACACTGAACTGCCACTAGAGAAATCCAAGTGCCGCTATAAAATGGATATCTCTATAAAGTATACCTCCACACTGACTTACAATATTTTAAATTTATTTGGCTTATAATCACAATTGAGCCCAAAATTTTCATTGCTAAGCAAGATAGTTCTTAAGTGAGTTTTGCCCCCATTTTATGCCACAGTTGTTAAGTGAATCACTGCAGTTGTTAGTAACCTAGTTGTTAAGTGAATCTGGCTTCCCCATTGACTTTGCTTGTCAAAAAGTTACAAAAGAGGACCACATGATCCTGGAAAACTGCACCCATCATAAATTATGAACTAGCTGCCAATTGTGCAAATTTTGATCATGGGGACGCTGCAACAGTCCTAAGTGTGAAAAATCATCCTAAATTTCTTTTTTCAGTACCACTGTAACTTTGAATGGTCACTAAATGAATGGATGTAAATCAAGGACTATCTGAATAACATGGCAGACCCATTTCCTTGATTGAGTGCTGAGATTATTGTGCTTTTCATATGATTTTTAATGTTACATCAATCATGTTTATTTCTCTGTTCCAATTTATTCCATATGTACAGTATATATAGCTGGTGTTGCTTTGTAATAGATAGCCAAGCATTCATGGCTCTTTTCTTCCTTTACACTTCCTTTAGTCTGACTTATATATATTCCTTGTTTTATCGGACTTGTAAGATTCCGATAAAAATACTGTGCATGCCTATTGTAAGTAAAGTGAATTCTATCATCAGTCCAAGATGATCTGGATAAAATCAAATGGAAAGAACTGAATATAACCACAGAAACAGTTAATAAAAATTAAGTGAAAAGGATTAAGAATTAGACATTTCCTGGAAATGACCAATTTCATGGCTTTTGGATCTGACTACCCAACATTCAAATATATCTAAACAACTTAATTAAGTATCATAAAGGTGGGATATCAGTGACTGGTTAATAACTGAAAAATGTAACAAAAACTTTGGAAAATTTTGAAATAAAAGTTAAATGGTACGAATATTATCAAAGCAACTGACAGGCAATCCTTATTTTTTGATATATATAAACAGTTGATTGGACCCAGATGGAATTGTTAACTTGAATCAGAAACCAAGAAAACTGATGACTACTCCAAGCTTTACATATAAAAAGTAATATTGATTGGCTGTATCTGGCAAGAGGAGGCAGAGGTGAAACAAACTATGGAAGAAGAAAAACATGGCTTGAATAAATAAATCAAGAAAAACATACAATCCTTGTTGAAGGAAGTCAATCAAGGACAACTTTTGAAAATAAAAAAAGGTGAAGACTGAATACAGGAAAGAAACAATTGAAAACCAATTTGTAAATTAAAAGCCACTGTACAGTCAATACTTGAAAGATATAGAACAAAAAGCCAGTAGACGGCATAGAACTGATTAAGATCAGTACTGTTAAAAAAGAAACTGAAGGCTATATTTTAATGCACTAATTGCATGAAAGCTAAATATTCAGCATGTAGCAAACAACAGCAAATGTAGCTTTGTAGGGAAAAGGATGAAACAGTTGATGATTTCATCAGTGGCTACAGTAAAATTTAACAAACTGACTATGAGCAGCTTCACGACTGAGTTGCCAAACTTATTCATTGGATTATTCATTTTCATCTGGAAACTTTGCCAGAAGTTTGGATTTAAATGTAAGAAAAACTTCTGGAAACATCAAGTTGAAAATGTGCAAGTTAAGATTTTATGGGATTTTAAAATTTAAACAAACGGGCACCTTCTTCATAACTTACATGATATAACAGTCTTTGAAAAGAAGAAAGTTCATTGATGTTGCTATAGCAATTGATGCTAGAATTGAGGAAAAGGAATTGAAAAAATAATATGAAACACTGGGACTTGCAGATCAAGTTTGAATGCTTATGGAAAAAGAAATTCGTTGGTATACCAATTGTGATTGGGGCCCTCAGAGCAAAACCTAAAGAATTCTGTCAATATTTGGAAATATTGAATTTATCATGCCTGAACATCCTCGTTTTACAAAAAACTACCTTGAACTCCCTTCATACTTAGGTGCTACTTCTTAGATATTTGGTTAGGAGTTGAATTAGTTTTCACCAGTCTTAGGCTGTGACTCTAACTGCAGTTTATTCAGAATAATAATATAAATTTATATATAATAAGTCTGCTATTATAATCATATATCACATTATTTTTTTATCAACATTACCACTTTACTTACATATTTTTAATTTAGAGTTTCTTATTTTGAGCCTCTATTTCAAGACAGTTTATTTTTTACTTTGTGAATAATATCTTGCTTCTTAAAAATAATATAGTTATCAGTTTATAATTCAAAGTTATTTTTCAAATATATTTATGATCCTTTTAACCTCAGATTTCTAGTTGTACTAATACATTTGTTAAATAGGAATAAACAAAAGAAACAATAGGGCTACCTGTATTTAAGAGGAAGCTTAGCTTTTACATACATACATACACCGAGTGTGTGTGTGTGTGTGTGTGTGTGTGTGTGTGTGTGTGTGTGTGTGTGTGTGTATCTTCTCTAGTCTTCATTTCTCCAAGTGACATATAAAAGTGTCATATAGAACTTTTCCAATAACCTTTCTAGCATCAAAAGGCTTCACTCAAAAGCTCTGTAGTACTTTGATGTGTACATTGCCCTCCATTAACAATACTTTCCCCTTTATTTTCATGTTGGGAAATGTTTGTCTATTGTGTATAGAGACAATGTTCCTCAAAAGACCTGATCATGCAGAATTGTGTGTTTTGAAATATGCATGTATATATGTGAATAAAATGCTGTTTAATGCTGAATCTATTTCCTTGTGCAAAAAAAAAAAAAAAAGGTTCTCTAATGTCTTGAATTGGCCTTTTTAGTCACACTAGATGCTGTTTTAGGACCTCTTTCCAGAGCACAATACCATAGTCTCTTGAGACTGAAGGATGCCAATTAATCTCTAATGTATGCATTCTATTACATATCTACAATATGGGATTCTCTATTTTCCTCATATGCCTGCTTTATGTAATTTATTTAAAAAAAATATGTAAATTACCTGTTTGATATAGTGGTCAACGTGTTGACCTAGAAGACTGTGAGCTCTAGACCCACCTTAGGCATGAAAACTTCGGATAACTGGACCAATCACACTCTTTCAGCTCGTCATCTCAAGGATTTTTTTTGTTTGTTTGTTTGGGTAGGGAAAACAGGAGGTACTGTTGGTTTGCTTGCCACCTTGAGTATGTGAAAAAGAAATAAAAAAACTAAAAAATACATTTAATTTGTTTCAGACTAAGCATTCAGTTATACACATGGTTTCTAGCAATATTGTATTCTAAATCTGCACTACAATGTTCAGAGCTGTTCAGTCCATTAAAACAAGTTGGGACTAACTTAAATTGAGAATACCCTAATCAGTAATATACAGGTAGTCCTCGATTTAGGACTGAAATGGAGCCTGTCTATCATGGATGTAAGTTACAAGAGTTGTAAATTTGTGACTGGCCCAATTTTATGACTTTTTTTTTTTTGCAGCAGTCATTAAGTACACACCATGGTTATTAAATGAACACATGGGTCCCTCTGGACTCTTTTTGCGTAAAACTAGAAGTAGATGCCAATTTTCAGCAAAGCCATTGTAAATTCTGATCATGATCATGGGATGCAGCAAATGGCCATAAATGCTGGCTAGTTTTCAAGCATCTGACATACAGTTACATAACTGTGGTGGCTGCTGCTATTAGAACTTTGAATCTGGGTTAAAGTCCCCCTCCCCCAAGGAGGTCCCTCATAACTTCAAATAGTTACTAAATGATAGGTCAAAAGACAAGTACCAACTGTATAGGCACATATCTAATAAGAACTGTAGGTAGGCAAAACAAACTCAAGAAAAGAATAGTATAAAGTATAGTATCCAGCTAAGTGAATTACAATAATGTGGAAGCCTTCCTAAGGTAGTTCAAGAAATAAGACTTTTGCCAGACCAAGGGGAACATATAACAAAGAAAGCCATAATTATTCTCTGAAATAAGAACCTCTAAAAATTTATATGTTAGAACTTCTGAAAGACTAGGTTAGGGACAGATTATCTATGTGGTTGCTATGAATCTACAACAATTTGGTGGCCATAATCACACAGGTTTACAATACAATATGGCAGCAAGTTATAACAATTTGAGACCCCAAGAACATCTACTTATATCTGTATTGCTGATAAGCAACAGAATTGTTAAAGGAAAATACAAGAATATGTAGGATTCAGAGTTGTACACGTAGGCCACATTTTTTTCTACCTCCACATTGTAGAAGAACACAGGAAACAAAATACATTATCTGAAATTTGTTTCACGCAATTTGCTTGAAATCCAGAGGCATACATGCACATTAAAGATTGCATAAGATGCTTAACATTTTTCAAAATACTTAATATTAAATCTTAAATCTAAAAATTTCAGATTTCAAGGCAAAAATATTCTAAATCCCCCAGTTAAAAACAACAATTTAGCATCAATCCTTGTGCCTGATTGTTTACTGATCAAAAGCTTTACTGCCTTACAATCAGATACAAGGATTGATGCTAAGATTGTTGTTTTTAACTGGGGGGTTTAGCATATTATTTTATTTAAATTTCTTTATTATGATCCAGGCTACTATTGAATATAGGAATGGTTATGGAAATCAACTCTTCTTTGGTTTAGATTAGCTAGAATAGGTAGATGATGGTAACATACTAATTTCAGCTAACTTCAAAGTCTACATAAGTTTTTTTCCCCCTAATGAGTTGATACAAATGTAAAGTAAGGAGAAAGATATCACATCTATACTAGAAGATCTATGATAGTTGCCAAATGGCTTCTGGTTGCAATTCAAGGAGCTGGTTATCATTTTTATGTCCTTTGTGGCTTAGGAGCTGGGTAACTTTGGAACTGCCTGATCCCAATGATATCTGCTACTTTGATAAGACTGCACTTCTTTCTCTCAGGAATGCTTCCCACAGAGACTGCAGAACAGTCCTCTCAATTGCTGTGTCCTTTCTTTGAGTAGCATTCCCTCTTGAGATTCATTTGGCATTATCCTATTGGAATTTAGAAAAGTCATTGAAATCAGCTGTAGACCTTGGAGGATGATACAAATATTTGATGTTTCCTGCAGTATGAATGTCTCTTTAATAAATTTATGTTTTCTGCAGATGTGGTTGCTATTGTTATTGTTGTTATTTTCTATTGTAATCATTGTCTTTGCTACTATTTAAATAGTGATCAAGGATAATAGGTATTAGGCTACTCAGAATCAGCAAATATTAGAGTTACATATAAGTTTAGCAAATTAAATAGTCAAGCTTTAATGAAAATATGTTTGTTAAATTGTGCTTGGCTACCCTTTTTAATCAAGCACACAAAAATGCATGCACACATCAGATATAACAAATAAGCAGAAGCAGCTTTCCTCTCCCATCCTAGTACAGGAAAGAATCAAACAATCATGTATCATCATGGCTTTTACATTGTTCAACTTATACATCAATACTAATTCAGGGTCTCAAGAAAAATAGCATTACCTGCCAACTTTGATGAATAGGTTGAGAAAAATCTTATTATATCTGAATGATGCAGTAATTCTATCAATTTCATCCTATAGGGATGAAAAGTGTTTATGTTTCTTGGTCTTCTACTTTAAGCAAGAATTACCAGATGGAAAATGAATTGCCATAAGACTTAGCAGTGAAACACTAAAAAAACATAATTTTTCGGGCATACAAATTAATCAGATTCACAAAGGCCTTAATGAAATAACAGGAATTCTTAATTTCATTATAATTGGAGGAAGGCAAACTGTAATACCTAAACCCTAAAATGGTTTGAGTCCAAAACTATGCATGGTACTTAAGGGGGAATCTAATTCCATGACGTGACTAGATTATATGCAAATAAGATGGAACAACATGTGAAAAGGGATGTAAAGAAACCCCTGATAATTATAGATAAAAAGGATAATACTTAGACAAATGCCAGAACAGGGAACAGCCAGCAGCAAGGCCTTAAAGTAAAGAAGAAGAGCTTGAATTGGGCTCTGATTGTAAATAAGGAGTCAGCATAAAGCCTTATGGTGGGAAGAATATGAAGAAAATGAGGGAGGTCTGAAAGAAGGCTCACCTTTTAGGTCTAAGCCAATATTAGAGGTCAAAGAATAAAGGAAGACTATTGCAGTAGTCCAGATGAAACCATCAGGACCTGAATTAATAAATTTACGATGTCAGTGAAAAGGAACTACCAAATTTGATTGATATCTTGTAAGTGAAAATGTCATTTTCTCAGAGTTGCCACTGTAAGTGGCCAAAGAGAAAATGTACAATCCAGTAGAACGTTTCTGAAACTAGAGGAACAGATTCTTTAAAGAGAAAGAGACACAATCATAAAGAAAAGAATGGTATTACCTCAGACTTCAGCAAGGCATTCAACAAAGTAGACCACACCTACTTCTTGGTAAACTAGAAAAATATGGAATAGATCGTATCACCACCAGATAGATTTGTAATTGGCTGATAAACCATACTTCATGAGTAGTCCTTAATGGTACTGCATCTACTTGGAGGGAAGTAAGCAGTGGGATACCACAAGTTTCTGTCTTAGGCCCAGTCTTCTTCAATATCTTCATAAATAATTTAGATGAGGGAATAGAAGAGGAATTCATCAAATTTGCAGATGACACTAAGCTGGCTTGAATAACCAATACCCCAAAAGACAAGTTCAGGATACAAAAATATCTTGACAGACTTGAACAACTTATCCAATAACATGAAATTTAATATACAGAAAAGCAAGATTTTATATCTAGGCAGGAAAAACCAAATGTACAAGTACAGATTAGATGAAACCTGGCTCAAAAACAGTAACTGTGAGAAGGACCTTGGAGTGCTCGTGGACAATCACTTAAACATGAGCCAGCAGTATGAGAAAGCAGTGAATACAATCCTTGGTTGTATAAATAAAGGCATAGAATCAAAATCATGTGAGATATTAGTACCGCATTATAAATTTGTTCGCTCCTGATTGCCACAAACAGGCCATAGCGAACGGGCCGTGGTGGCAGGGAATAGGCTGCAGCAAATGGGCTGTGGCAAACCACTGGCAACAGTGAATGGGCCACGGCGAACAGGCCAAGGCGAATGAGCTGCAGCAGCGGCAAATGGGCAGTGGAGGCAGAGGCAGATTTTTTTTTCTTGTTTTCCTCGTCTAAAGCTAATGTGTGTCTTATAGTCCAAAGCATCTTATAGTCCAAAAAATACGATAATAAAGATGTTGAGACTGGAAAAATTGCAAAGAAGAGCAACTAAAATCATTAAGGCCTGGAAACAAAACTATATATTATGGTTGCAGGGATTGGGTATGGCCATTCTAGAAAAAAGAAGGACTATGGGTGACATGATACCAATATTCCAGTATTTGAGGAGCTCAACAAAGAAGAGAGGGGTCGATTTATTTTCCAAAGCACCAGAAGGCAAGACAAGAAACAATGGATGGAAATTACTCAAGAAGAGAAGCAATTGGAACTAAGGAGAAACTTCCTAACAGTGAGAACAATTAACCAGTGGAACAGCTTGCCTTCAGAAGTTGTAGGTGCTTTATCACTGAAGGTTTTTAAGAAAAGACTGGACAACTGTCTGAAATAAGGTCTCCTGCTTGAGCATGGGGTTAGACTAGAAGACCCGCATGATCCCTTACAGCTCTGTTTTGATTGATTGACCTCTATGGTTCTAAACAAGTTGAGATAGGCAGTCATGTGCTTTTGCACTATATGTATATAAAGAGATCCAGAGTAATGTCATACTTTCAATCAAGGCCAAGAGTAAAGATGATAGTGAGAAAATATTTTACTAAAATAAATCACTAGATATTTCACTGTTGCAATTACCCATTTTTATAGAGAGCCGTCTTTAGGTTAGTTAAGTGAGGTAGGATCTGATTAGGAATTTAAGGGTTAGGGTTACAAAATTACAAAAATTACAAAATTTCAGGTTGGGGGTGGACTGAAAAACCATTACAAAGAAGGCAATAGCTTTTATACTGATACCAAGAAAAATACAAGGATGTGTCTTTAGAATTTGTCCAGGATTTGTCTTGGATGGTATAAGAACTCCTGCCAAGGGGTCAGACTAGAAGACTCTTATGATTCTATGAATTACAACTGACAACTTGAATTTCACATTTTCATTTCCTTCTTCCTTTCTCTTCTCTTTCCCATCTCACAACTTCCCTCCTATCTTTTCTTTCTCTTTTAATTCAGTCTTCACTCCTAATTCCCAACTCTTGACAAGTGCAATTTTCTTGGCAATATTTTCAAAAGTGGTTTGCCATTGCCTTCTTCCTAAAGCTGGGTGAATGACTGACCCAAAGACATGCAACTGGCTTTCATACCTAAGGCAGAACTAGAACTCAAGTTCATTTGTTCCTAATACAGTGTGCCTTCCAGTCTCTGTTGTCAATTACCTGGATTAGTCTTTGCAATTTTCTTGGCAATGTTTTCAAAAATGGTTTGCCTAATTCTGCTTCCAAGGATTGAGAAAGAGTGACTGCTCCAAACTCACCCAGCTGACTATGTACCTAAGGTAGGATTAGGACACATGGCCTCCTAATATTTAGCCTGGTGCTTTTAAGCACTACATCAAATTGTATTTCATTTCCTTTAAAACCAAATTAAACTAAATAAGAATAGTCCATGTCTTTTCAACATGATCCAATTCTGCACTTTTCGTGCAAGCTTTGGATTTAATGGCACTATCTGGAATTTAGTTCTTACTTTAGCATGAAAACAATACTCATAAATATTATTTAGATAAAATATAGTTATCATATCTATCAAGGGAATGACAGGAAAAGAAATAGATGACTAAAAGTTTTATTTAGTGATATGCATACTTCTTTTTCTAACTTATGTAGGGTAAGCTTCCATCCTTGTTTCCCCAGCTATAATTGTAAAGTGAAATTTATTACTGAATGTATCTAACTGGCAGCTTGAAGTCCAGTGCTAGGAATGTGCTCAAGTACCTATCTGTGTTCTGAAGCAAGACAATTTGAATAAAGCATTCTGTTCCCATGAAAATTGCTTTTTCTCCTGTTCTTTTTATACAATCTAACTGTGCACAATATGAGGCCAGAATGTCCTATTACCTAGGTTATAGCCCCCCCCCACACCTGTGCTTTATAAACAAGTGATGATATAAAGTATAATATAAATATAAGCTACATTCTGTTATGGTGATCTGAGCAAGGAAATGATGATGTTAATACAGGAGTTTTTATGACTTCATCCCTTTTCCAATAAGTTCAGTGGAAGATTTTTATTTTTTTTCCCACAACATTCCCACTGAGTAGTTCAATGGAAATAATGTTCTTTCTGCCATTCCTATAGCCCAAAGCTGACATATCTCAAATCTAAGATTGTGAGTATGTTTGTTTTAATATGGGGAAAAAAATGAGAAGAGATGTAGTATATTTGGCTCAATATTATAAACTAAATTAAGTTTTTATGTTACCTCTTTCTACTGAAATAGATAATTACAAATAAAACCATACTAAATTCTTTACATCTGATATCTTTCTTCTACTTGGTTCTACAATGAACTAAGAATACAATAATTAATTTTAAACATTTGAGGTTTTTTCCACAAAAAAATCTCATGATTTATGACTTCATTTAAAACCTATTAAAGATTTTCTCACATTGATTAAATGGTTCTCCTTTAAAGGTTAATCAATGTCATTTTAAAAACATATATTTAATCCTACAAGGTGCAATAATTCCCCACAATTAATTTGTCTCTTAAAATAAAAACATATATGCAAGTAAATATTTATGGAGCTAATGTTTTACAATATTATAAAAAAAATGGACATGTGAATTTAACTTTGTCAGGAACAAGTCCAAATATTTTTAAAACCCTTTACCTCTGAGATTAGCATTTGTGGATACAGGATGTATCACATGTTCCCCTCAGAGCCCTGCCAAACTTTTTGTCCTTGAATCAGTACTAATAGCATCAGGATTTTTATGGGAGAGGGAAATTGGGTGATTGTATAAGAGAATCTTTCATTCAAAACAATTGGAGCATCTCAAACCTCACATGATGGAATACCAGAAATGATAAGAGTGTTCATGACCACATTTGTGAAGAGGTATAACAAGAGAATTGATATAGTGGCTCGTTTTTCTTTTTTCCTCAACTATAACTTTAACAATATGGGAAAAAGAAATGAAAAATTTAAAAGTTCATGGTTTCCATACATAACATCCCACAATGTCAAGTTTCTTACAATTAGGACTAGAAACAGATAAAAGACATTCAAAGATACAATAGCCTTTGATAAATAGATGTATTTTAAAAAACAAATGATTCCATTATGAGCTATTTCAGCAATTGTTTGTATTAAATGCAAGCCCTATTTATGGTGAAATCAAGGCTCAACTTGTTGTACATTGTTGTTCCATGCGTATTATTTGTTTGTTTGTTTGTTTGTTTGTTTAACACATTTATATGGCTTTCCAACTCACATATGATAGCTCCAGGTGGCTTACATTGTTATATAACAGCGTTGAAGCATTCATAGCAAGAACACATTCCTCTTTTGAACAGAAGGAAAATTTCCAAATCTGTTTTGCTTTGGTAATAAAGTAATCTGGACTGTTTGTGTCTTTTTAAAAATTCATTTTCATATGTGCTATGTGTCATTTTCATATGTGTTTCAAGTAGGTGTGAAACAGAATAAGAAAACTTTTAATGTTCCTAATAGAATGGATATAGTCAAGTGGTAATATCAAAACTAATGACTAAAGGTAGTTCTATTTTATACAATAAACTAATTATGTGTGGATCCTACATTCTAGAATATTAAATAGCTGCCATTGGGATATGGTTAGTCATGAAATACCAAATAAATAAATATAAGCATATTGATGCTTTAAAATAATATAGGAATATTCTTGTAGAATTGCTATTATAACAAATTTTCCATACCCATTTTAACAAAAATAGCAATAGTAACTGCATTAGTAATTTAATTTTCCATTCCTCAATTTAACCAAAAATATAACTTTAATCCTGCACCTGGGAAATAAATTGATTTTCCCTCTGTGATATATTTAAGTAATTTAATTAAAGGGATTAAACCTGTAAAGTAAATACATGGTATTCAATTGCTTAGCCATTTGCAAGTGAAGAATTCCTATTGAAATGGATTCAGTGCAGTCCTTCAGTCCACTGAGTTGCTCTTTTTCCTGTCGTGTATCTGCAGCAGCTTAATCCCAGTCTCTCATACAAAGGATCAAGCTGTCATGAAGCTGTTCTCCTCCTTCTCATTGCATTCCCCCAAACCATCTGAAAAGCTACAAAAGTGACAGTGTCTCTGTAGTGTTTCTAAGACAAATCTTTTATTCCTTTTCAATGTGTCATAAAAAAGAAAAGACAAGGAAAGTACCCAAAGAAAAAGTCATTTTCCTCCTATCAGTTTTTGACAGAAGTTTGGGATTTGAAGATCCCATGGATTTTTCTCTGACAATATGGAAATGATATTTTGTGTATAGATTATTAGTCTGTCTTCCTATGTAGATTATTCTCTAATTTTACATGTATTAGCAAGAATAAAACTGTTGAAAAATGAAGTAAAAAGCAAGAGATGCAAGTGACAGATTTAAAAATAGGTTGAAGATTAGCCCATGGTTAGGAAAGGCTATTCTCGTAATCAGCTTAACCCTTTTTGTAAAGTCCCATCCACTATCTTCTTCTCTTCCATGCAGTTGTTTTAATTCTTTACCTTCCAATGCAATAATCTCCATCTTTACCCTATTTTCACTGAGTTTCCCCCCCTCTTTTTATTTAGTATTTATTCATTGATTGATAAAACTTATAGGATGCCCATTTTACCTCATGGTACCTTTTGGTAACCTATATGGCTGCCCATTCCACCAAAGTGGGCAGTGCACAAAGTTAAAAAATAAAAATAGTAGCAGCAAAGCCAACAGAAAGTTTTTAACAGTTTCTGCTAAACCAAGGGAAATATGTAAGTATGCTTATCAATTTCTGTTCATGAAAACAATTTGTGTTTTGAAAATGAGGGCACCATTTTGAAATTGTACATGACTTTTTTAAGGGTGAGGTGTCTGGGTTTGTTTTCCCCTGTATACATTTTAATTATAAGAGGAGCAGTTAACTTATATTTCAGGTAAATATGGTATTTATAGTCCAATTGAGCGGCACTGTGGCCTAGAGGTGAAGACTCTTGCCTCCCACTCGGAAGGTTGAGAGTTCAATCCTAGGCAGCAACAGATGATTTTCTATCAGGGCACAAAGATAAAGTATCTACTGCAAACACCGTGTAGGCATCAGGAAGGCCATCCAGTTAGTAAACGCTCAGCTCCACTCAGTTGCCCCAACTTCACTCCAAAATAAGGGATTAAAGGGTCATAAAAAGAAAAAAAAATGTATTTAAACTCCAGTGAATTCTGCTTTTGGAGAAGACTCATGAGACTTTTGGAGAAGACTCATGAGAATACTATGGACAGCCAAGAAAACAAACAACTGGATTAGCAAACAAATAAACCTTTTAACTTTAGGCACACATGAAGAGGTTCAAATTATCTGTTTCTGAGGTACATTATGTAAAGGCTCTCCAGAAAAGGGTTTAATACTGGGAAAGATGAAGCAAAGGGAAAAAGAGGATGATCAACAACAAGGATTCATTTACAGTGGTGATGAGTGCAGTATTAGAACATCTGAAACATCAGTTTAGGAGTGGATCGACATGGAGAAAATCTATTTATGTGGTTGCTAGGAGTTGAAAATGACTTGATGGCACATAATCAATCAGTCACTCAATCAAATTCTGCTGGAGTAAACTATTTACTGTATGTTAGTGCATAATATGCCTCTTTTGCAACAGATGAAAAGTATAGTCTATAGAATGCAGGAGGGGGCAGGAACAGTGTGATATTTGAAATGTTCTTTTTCAGTGCAATGCAGCTAGAAATCTACATGTTCTCATTTAATTACAATAAAGGGTGGAATCCTGTTCTGGATAAATTACACACCAGGTCAAGGTGAGGTGACTTCAGAAGGAATCTGCTTCTGATTTGTAATGATATCTTTCCTTCTTAAACCATAAGTATCCTGAACGTTTCTTTATTAATGAAATTTATGAGATAGAGACACATGCATACATGCTTTCTTGTAAGTCTTACCTATGTTAAACAATTGTTTTTGATTGTCTTAGATTTTAGCTTTGTCTTTAGCTTTGTTTCCCCCTCATTCAAATGAGGGGAAAATAGTTTCTTATTCAATCAGTCTAGTCTTTCACAAAGACTATTCACAAAGTTGATGGTCAAAGTGCTGATGGAATTAACAAAATACTGATAATATTTGTATCTACATTTCTATTATATGAACTCTTGTTTATTGAGTTTTGAATATTTTCTTTCCAATATTGCAACTTTATTATGAATAATCTTACATTTATATGCTAATACTACGTCTACCTTTGATCTAAGAAATACATACAGATAGTTCTTGACTTAATACCATTGTTTGAAGTTACAATGGTGCTGAACAACTGATAGTGGCAACCAGTTCTTGGAGTTCTTGCCATTCCGCTATCTGCACAGTCATGTGATCACAATCTGGGTACTAGGAAACCAGCTCACGCTTATGACATGTTGTAGCACCTGCAATCACATACTCATCATTTACAAAGTTCGCTGCCAGTTTCCCCAGAAAGTCAATGGGGAAGCTGGCAGAGAAGTTTGCAAGTCATTGGCATAAGTCTACTCCCCCAGTCATCTCCTCCAGCCTGTCTGTGTTCATTCCATACCTGCTACTCACATACATAAACAAAATCCTGGCTGTACATCCCTTGCACCCATGTACATAGACTTGCACCCGTCATGCCTCCCTTAAATCTGCATGCTCTCATCATGCTGTGCTTCACCCAGAAGCAGCATCTTCCTGCTGGCCTGCTTGAAAGCCCCCTAGCCTCACCTAATGATATGTGACTCAGTTAACAATGGAAACCAGGACTGCAGGAATTGCCATTGCTAAGGAATGCAGCCATGCTTTACAACCTTGTCTTGGACATTCCAGTTCCAATTGCTATTGTAAGTTGAGGCTACCCGCAGAATACTCTGCCTCCTTTTGAAAATAATGTGGTCTAATAATACTTTGAAACCTTGATAATTGTATCCTAAGTGACTATATAGCTGATAGAAATAAGGCAGATAACAATTTTATTTTAATTTCTTTCAGATTAATTTAATCAGAGTTTGTAGATAATTATTAGGCAACAATTCCCGTATTTAAGAAGTAATTATCATTCTAAAAAATCTGTTTGAGTTGCATTTAGATTTTTTTTCTATCCAAGGGGATCATAACATTGATGGAATATCTATCAGCTGGTTCTTACAAGTGAAAGTAATTAAAAATAAGTCTTTACTATTCTCTGAATGCAGGGACTAAAATAACATTGGAATGAGTTGTTTAAAAATAAAGTATCAATGTGCAAAACTGCTTCTTAAAATACAGGGAATAAAATCAAAACCTGTTCAGTTCTGCTTAGTTTTGCATGATTTTAATTGAATTAATGGCTACTGGAATTAGACAAATTAGAATTGCGAAGCATGAGTGATTTTAGCTACTATAAGTAAGTCCTGACACTCATATTTTAAGCACTGAAATGGAAATATATAAGTGCCTTCAACAAATGAATTTTTTAAGTAGTATGGACAAAAATAAATATAACAAATCATAAATATTATAAGCTACTACTGAAAGAAAGAAAGAAAGAAACAATTCCTTTAGTGCAGACTTGCAAAACAGTTGCTCTTGCTGCTTCTTTCACACTAAAAGCTGATGAAATGTTCTACATTGCTTAAAAGACAATGCAAACTAAAGAGAGCTAGAATAGCTTGCCTCTGGAAATTATGGGTGCTCCATCACTGGAGATTTTCAAGAAGAAATTGGAAAGCCATTTGTCCAGCACAGTATAGGATCTCCAGCCATGGGCAGGGGTTGGACTAGAACACCTCCAACATCCCTTCCAATACTATTATTCTATGTTCTAGGTTTCTAAGCGTATTGAGGAACCAAGAAATGGTACCCTTTACTCTTTTCATGCTGAAAAGAAATGGGGGAAAAAATTGCCATCACCAGTCCCTTCATTTTTTAACCATCGTGAACATATGCTTGTTTATATTCAGTTCTTAGTGTTGTCTTACTAAATAAAACAGTACGCATATTGGAACCATGACAAAATTTTCCATGCCTTTTTTAAAAAAAAATAAAATAAAAAATCCATGCCTTTAATATATCTAATAACTTCTAAATAAAGTCTTTGTACAGTTTTGTACAGAAAAATAAATATGACTTAACTTACTATGTCCAAAACATTGATACTGCAGCATTGTAACTGAAAAGGTGTTTGAAGTAGACTTGGGCATGAACCCCTCCCCCAATCAGTGCCTTTTCAAAGAAGCCATGTGTTTTTCTGGTTTTAGAATAGTTGTACAATCCAACATAATACACATCTGATTTAATAATGAGACAAAAGAGTTCAACAAAGTACATATTGATTTGCTATCAGCAGCATTGGTTTGCTATTTAACCTCAAACAAAAAGTTGTAGATAATTAATATAATAGGTGCATGCCCATTATGAACATATACAAGATTTTATATTTAAGTTGCACACTTAAGAAAAAACATTCACATGCCTGTTTTTCCAAGGCATTGATAAATTGTGCTGATATTAAACAACAGCTGTTGTACTACATTATTTTACATATTTGGTTAACCCTAGCATGTATATTTACTTTTTAATAGTTGCAATTTCATATTATGTTGGGAACATGTACAGTTTTTGAATTTGTGCATGCAAAAATAATTTATGAATTAGAATCATGCAATCATGTCAGTCTGATTTGTGTATATGTTCTGACCTAGGGTTCCCGAGTCGTCCCTTTTGTTTTAACTGTTCTTGCCTTCTGTCAGCTCTGCGCATGCACGCACTGGGAACAGGCTCCCCCTGTTCTTCTGCCTCACTGAGGTCTGACTCTGGAGGCTCTGGAGGCAGCACGTATCTCCCAGATGACCCTTTCTCTGCCTCCGACTCAGAGTCCTCGTCCGAGCCTTCCCCAGACTCCAGGACTGGCCCATATTCCTCCCCAACCTCCTCACTGTCTGACTCTGCTGCCTGCTCTGCAGGCCGCTGGCGGACCACAACAGTATGTTTAAAAAGCTATTTTAAAATAATGGGTGGTATAGATGGGGTTTTATATGTCAGTAATATTAGTGCATATATCTGGCATCGTGAATGCTTTTAACCAAGTGTTTATTTAAAAATTTCCAAGATAATATTTTCAAATGAGCATCATTAATTAAAATTTACGTTTTAAAAAAGGAAGACTAATGTAGCACTAGAGGCCGAAATAATACAGGTGCCCTCTTTTGATGACTGCTTGTTCAGCAATCATTCAAACTTACTGAATGAATGACTTGTAGTTACGAACAGTCTTTTGAAGCCCCAGCCATTGTAATATCCCACAGTCATGTGATCAAGATCTAGGCACTCAGCAACTGGCCTGGATTTTTGACCAACACAATATCCTATGGTCACATAATCATGATTTGTGACCTTCCCTTCTGGTTTCCCACAAACAAACTCAATGGGGAAGCTGAAAGGAAGTCTGAAGTCATGATCATGCATACTCCTCACTTGATGACTTGCTTAATGATGTGGCTGCGTTGCTTAGTAATGAAAATTCCGATCCCAATTACTATCATTAAGTGAGAACAGCATATATTGAAATAAAACTTTTTAAAATAATATGTTTAATTTTCCTTTACATTTCTGATACTGTTAAAGACCTGAATGGATATGTGTGCTTGCATAATAGCAGCATATTTCATCAAAGTCTGTATGAAATTTGTCATAAAAAATCTTACGAGTCAGCATTCAAGTCAGTCTACTTCAATATTTTGTTTTGGTTGCAGGAGTGGCAGAAATGTTATATTCACAAGAATATATTGAAGAAAGAGATATTATTGTTTGAAGAGCATTGCTCTTCTGCAGACCGTAATTTAAATAATATTGTTTTAACCCGAAGTGCAAAAAATTGTTTCTATTCTCCCCCACCCTTTTAAAAACTTTTGCTCACACAGCAATCTGAAACAAATATACTCAAAAGTAATTTTATTTAACTTTCTTAACCACTTCCCCAACTGACTCTACTGTTGTGAATCTAAAATAACTGAAACAAAGATAGCAGCACTGAACTTCAGTAATGTTGGTATAATTAAACAGAATCCAACCCTGTGTATTCTAGTGTAACAAATCATTCTACTGGATATTTATGTACTATTCCTGCAGGGAACAGCTAGAATCTGTATTTTATATATTTTTTTGAAAACTGCTTGCCATTTAGAAATTAATGATTTTAACGGTGTAACAGTGTAGTCTCCATTGTATATTTGAAAATATCAGCATGTATTTGACTGTTTCTAACACAACTATTTATTATCACTATATTATGAAAAAAACAAGAACATAGAAATTTGCATTCAAGTTGGAAAAGAAATGTAATATATTCCTGTTGCAGATACATTCCTTCAAGGGTTTTTCAATGACACCTATAGACTTTTGTTGTTGTTGTTGTTGTTTTAAAAAAAACTAAACTTTTTTTCCAGTTCACTCATATAATTTGCTCACTGTGTCTTCTGGAATGTCTTTTAAAAAGATAGCAATATTTTATTACTATGGGTATGTATGTGTGTGTGCACATATGTAAATATGTGTCTGCTTTATTAGTTCTTTATAGACATGTGCCTCAGTGTTTGGACTTGAAAGTTAAAGACAATTTGGACCCGGTTAATACTTAAGACCTGCGCTGTAGGGTAATGGGAGAGGCACTAGTAAACCATTTCAACTTACTGCCAAGACATAGTTGTGTCTATGTTGTCATAGGAGTCCAATTCAATCTGAAATACATCCATATGACAATGGTCCCCAACCTTTCTGGCTTGGCAGCCTGTTGGGGGGAAGGGTATAGTTCTCTGTGGATGGCAGGTGAGTGCGCGCAAGCACACATAACTCTATGCAGTGGAGGGTGGCTGTACTCACTGCTTATGCAAAGGGAGCAATGTGAGTGTAAGCAGCTGTCACTTGTTGAGGGGAACTGCACGTGTGAGTGCAAGCAGCCACCACTCACATGAGGGAGATGCAAGCGCAAGTGGCCACTGCTCACGAGGGGAGTTTTATACATGCTCATATGTTTGCCCACCAATTGTGTGGCCCGGTTCTGAACAGGTTGCAGCCCGGTAGTAGACCACAGCACAGGAGTTGGGGACCCTTGCCATAAAATATTAAACACAGAGATAAAATCAAAAGACTAATAAGGCTTTATATTTATACATAGTGCATAACTGCGCATAAAAAATACAGTAAATCTCAACCTAGTCAACTACATTATTGTCTATGTTGTACATTCCACACTGTTTGACAAATTTAGGTTGCCACACTGCCCCCAATATTCAGCTCTGTTGCAATCAGAAAGAGGTATCATGATTGTTCAGGTACACTCCGCCCCTTTTCAAAATAACTGTTCAACCTTTATGTCTGAAAAAAATTGAAACTTTATACTTCTTTCTATATATCTCATCCTATTCTATCCAAAAACAGGAAAGTATAGACATTATGTTTTTGTTTTTAAAATATGGATTTAAGAGACCACAACTTCGTTTCAAATATTTCATACACTCATAATGTTATACAGTAAGTGTGTGTGTGTGTTTGTGTGTTTGTCTGTCTGTATTGCAAATGTTATTTCATTCTGCTAAAAATGTAGAATAATAAATGTTTCATTTTCCCCTGGAAAACTGTGAAAGAATGGAGATCCAGTTTCTGAATCTCATTCTAGATGTGGCACTGAGTCAGACTGGGGTGTTTTCTGAATGGCCTGAATGAAAATGCAATTTCTGTTTAAACTATTTATCGGGAATATGGGTAATATCAAATGACTTTATCCAATTCAATGTGGACTGATTGTGTATTGCAGGTGTTACCATTTTCCATGTATTTTTTTGCATGAATTTCCTATTGTTTACAAATGAGAGCCAGGATTATTGTAAAACACCGTGCAATTAAATTCTATTGTACATATCTTTTAGCAATCTGTTATATTAACATATAATATAACTCTGTGACATGACAAAACCAAGTTGCCAAATTTTGGATTGTATTATGGTAATATCAGTGACCAAGTAATTTACAGAAGGGTTCCTTCTGTAATAAGTGTATAAGTTCCTTATTAAGAGGAGTATTCTTATTATGGTTTTTGCAAATTAATTTTCATTTCCAAAGGATATAAGTATTTTATGTACTGAAAAGAGATTTCCAGATATTGCAGATACTGTGCATTGTTGTTTCAGCACAATTCACTGCTGGTTTGCTTAGAAGTAATTGCAGTGACATATATTATTTGTTAAACCAGAGTGATCAGCCTTCATAAAACACTTCACTGAAATAAGGAACAATGACTTGCCTCTAGAAGATGAAGTGCCTCATTGAGGCAGATCATGCTTATCCACACAGGTCCACAATTTATCAGAATATTAAAGCATTCAAGTAACTTTATTCCATCTTTTTAGCAGGGCTATGCAAATCCTTTAAAATGAGTGCTTCACAATGTACAAGAACATGTAAGATCTAATTATCTTTTAATCATTAAAGTAGTTGTGTGATTTTTTTCCCAAGCTTGGCCAGCTGCTTCGTCAACTGCTCCTGACTCTCCCTGCATAAATGTGCAAGTACAGCCTTTTCGTTGGTTCTCATAGAAACAAAATGGGAGTACATACACACAGATGCAGAGACTGCTAAGAGTAGTCCACCTGGAAAACTATACAGCTACCTTAATGAAATCAAGTACTTTGTGCTCTCATACATTTTGAAGCATTCATTATGAAGAATTTGCAAAGCCCTTCCTACCATTAAGGATTATAATAGCAGATCCTATACTCAACAATGTTTGTCTGTTGTTGATGCTATCTGTTAGTTAGGGTAAGACATTTCTCAAAGCTTGATTGGAATAAGGTCAGGGTTATAATTCTAGCTCACCCACATACCAAGCTTGCCCATTAATCCATTGAATATTAAAATATGTTTAGATCATACTTTTAGTTCTATGTAAGTACTAATTACTTCTAAGAACTAAATGGTCATTATTGAATATGTACCATTAAGTCAGTGTTGACTCTTCATGACCACGTAAATAAGGACAATCTTGTCTTTCAGGTGCTTCAGGGATGCATCCATCACCACTATAAATGAGTCCATCAACTTCACTGCTGGTTACCTTTTTCTTTTCTTTCCTTCCACCTTTCCCAGCATTATACCTGTTTTTTTATACAATATATTGTGTCCCAAATATGATAACTTGAGCCTCCCTTAATTACTCCCTTAAATTAGAACCATGGGTTGATTTGTTCAATGATTCATTTGTTTGTTTTCTTGGTTTTCTACAGTATTCTCAGGAATCTTATTCAACTGTTTCAAAAGGTTCAAAAGTGTCAATACTGTATAAATCCTGCTTCTTCAAAATCCAAATTTCACTTCCATAGACTATCATGGAAAGGAGGAAGAAGTATAGACACACAAAGTTGATGTTATCTCCATTCGTTGGACCAGACTTGACCAGTTCAAGAAATCAGTTCACAGGAAGGCTAAAACTGTTTTGATTAATATTAGCTATAATCACAGAACCTTGCAGGTCTGATTGTATTGTCCCTCCTCCTCCCTCTTCTAATTCGATGACTCTGGGAAGCATCTACCTAAGCCACTTCCAGATGTTATGTCATAATTATGGGCTTAAAAATATTTCAATTCATTCTGTTGAGGTTAGGGTTCATGTATATTTCAGAGTCATCTTCCTTAGTCTCCATAGTGACAGAACACCAACTGAAAAGGATTCTGGGGTAGATTTGTGCCCTCCTATAAACACTAAAAGGGACATGGTGGCTCAGTGGCTAAGACACTGAGCTTGTTGATCGAAAGGTCAGCAGTTCAACAGTTCAAATCCCTAGTGCTATGTAACGGAGTGAGCTCCCATTACTTGTCCCAGCTTCTGCCAACCTAGCAGTTTGAAAGCAATTTGCAATTTATAAAAAATGCAAATAGCAAAATAGGGACCACCTTTGGTGGGAAGGTAACAGCGTTACGTGTGCCTTTGGCGTTTAGTCATGCCGGCCTCATGACCACAGAGACTTCTTTGCATAGCACTGGCTCTTCAGCTTTGAAGATATGAGCACTGCCCTCTAGAGTCAGGAATGACTAGCACATATGTGCGAGGGGAACCTTTACCTTTACATTACATAAACACTAATTGGAACTGGTCCTGAGGAAGACAGAAACCACTGTAATCCAATGTTCCCTACTCCCAGCCAACTGACCTTAAAAAGAATGAAAAATAACAGGTGAACTGTTCAGCATATACTTCAAAGAAATGTAGCTTTTGTAGGACGTAGGTTCCAATACAGCTATTTTTTGGCAAAATAGTTATACACCTCTCATCTTCTTGGTTAGTCAATTGAGCATGGAGCCAGAATTTGCAGTCTCCTAGATTATAACACGTGTAAATTAAATTTTCCCCACTGACAAATAAGGGTGTTGGAAGAGAAAAATCTTGCTTTTGTTTAATGATGTTTCAGGTTCACCTCCATCTTAGCTTACTGTCTTGTAAGAAATGATGATTCATTCATCATGCCAGTGTTAATTGTTTCTGTTGCTGCCATTAGATGTGATTAACTTCTTTTCACTCTATTCTATATGAGAGCAAAAGGAATGAATCTGGAACAGACACTGAGGAAAACAACTGCCCAATACCACAAAGCACTGTAAGTGGTGCTTCGTAGTATTGTCTTAGCAAGCCTTAAAGCCTTAGTAAGACCACACTTAGAATATTGCATCTAGTTCTGGTCACCACAATACAAAAAAGATATTGACACTCTGGAAAGAGTGCAGAGAAGAGCAACAAATGATTAGGGGTCTGGATGCTAAAATATACAAAGAACAGTTACAGGAATTGGGTATGTCTAGTTTAATGAAAAGAAGGACTAGGGAAGACATAGTAGCAGTGTTCCAATATTTGAGGGACTCCTACAAAGGTAAGAGGGTCAAACTATTTTCCAAAGCACAAAAAGGCAAGGTGGGAAACAATGGATGGAATCTAACTAAGGAGAGTAGCAATCTAGAACTAACGAGAAATTTCCTAACTGTGAGAGCAATTAACCAATGGAACAGCTTGCCTTCAATAGTTGTGGGGCTCCATCACTGAAAGCTTTCAACGGACAACCATTTGTCTGAAATGGTATAGGGTCTCTGCTCGAGCAGGGGTTGGACCAGAACCCTTCCAACTCTATTATTCTATGCTCTATGGTGCTACACATTCTGGGTTAGCCTGCACAATCAGAAATAGCAACCTGCAACTGTTTTAATGATGGAATTGTAATTGAAACAACTAAGAAGATTGATAGAACACTTAGCAGAGCAGTTATGCACAAGAAAAATGGGGAAAGTATGATCTTGTCTAGTAAAACAGGACAGTGCCAATGTGAATTCAGTGATACAGAGTAAGAAATACAGAAAGTGTAGTTTAGATACATAGCTGTAAGCAGTGATGGGATTCAAATAATTTAACAACTGATTCTCTGGCGGGCCAGGGATGGGGGTTGCTCCTCCATCCTGGTCCTTCTTGACCTCTCAGCGGCTTTCAATACCATCGACCATGGTATCCTACTGCAGTGACTCGGCGGGTTGGGGGTAGGAGGCACCGTTTTACGGTGGTTCTCCTCCTACCTCTCAGGCCGCTCACAGTTTGTATGGATGGGGGGGAGAGAGATCCACCCCGAGGCCCCTCACATGTGGGGTGCCTCAGGGGTCAGTTCTCTCCCCCCTGTTCTTTAACATCTATATGAAGCCGCTGGGTGAGATCATTCATGGTTTCGGGGTGAGGTACCACCAATATGCTGATGATACTTATCTTTATATCTCCACCCCGGATCACCCTGGGGATGCCCTTTCTGTGATGTCCTGCTGCCTGGAAGCAGTACAGGCCTGGATGGGAAGAAACAGACTCAGACTCAACCCATCCAAGACTGAGTGGCTGTGGATACCGGCATCTCATGATCTGGTGGCCCCATCACTTATGATGGGAGGGGAGGTCCTTACTCCCTCAGAAAGGGTCCGCAATCTGGGGGTCCTCCTGGATTCACGCCTATCCTTAGAAGATCATTTGACGTCTGTGACCAGGGGGGCCTTCGTACAGGTACGCCTGGTGTGCCAGTTGTGCCCTTTCCTAGATCGGGATGCCCTTGCCACTGTCACTAATGCCCTTGTTACATCTCAGTTGGACTACTGTAACACCCTCTACATGGGGCTGCCCTTGGGATGCACCCGAAGACTACAGTTAGTCCAGAATGTGGCCGCGCGGGTTGTTATGGGAGCTTCTCGGTACTCCCATGTGACACCTCTCCTGCGCAAGCTGCACTGGCTACCGGTGGTTCTTCGGGTTCGTTTCAAGGTGCTGGTGCTCACCAATAAAGCCCTACATGGCTTAGGCCCGGGGTACCTGCACGATCATCTCCTGCCATCCTCCCATCGTCCGGTGCGCTCACACAGAGCGGGCCTCCTCAGGGTGCCATCAGCCAGACAATGTCGGCTGGCGGCCCCCAGGGGGAGAGCGTTCTCTGTGGGAGAGCCGACCCTCTAGAATGGGCTGCCCACCGGCCTCAGGACAGCCTCTGACCTCCTCTCCTTCACCGCAAATTGAAGACGTGGCTTTTTCACCAAATGGGCTGAATCCGTAGGGGTGATTTTTAATAATTTTAATTAAATTTTTAATTAATTTTAACTAATTTTAAATTGAGTTTGATGTTTATGTAATTATTTTGTTCCTTCTTGTAACCTGAGTCCTTCGGGAGAAGGGTGGCATATAAAATAAATAAATAAATAAATAAATAAATAAATAAATAAATAAATAAATAAATAAATAAATAAATAAATAAATAAATAAATAAATAAAAAATAAATAAATAAATAAATAAATAAATAAATAAATAAATAAATAAATAAATAAATAAATAAATAAATAAATAAATAATTTCTTCCAACAACCAGTTCACCAAACTGCTCAGAAAGTTAAAAACTGGTTCTCCTGAAGTGGTACAAACTGGCTGAATCCTGACTGTAAGAGACAAGAGGCAAAGTTAGAAGGTGACTAACTAGCAATGTGCAAGATAGTGGCAGAGAAACAAGTTTAAAACTCAGACCAGTGGTGGGTGCCCCAGTTCGGACCGGTTCTATAGAATTGGTAGTAAAACTAGTGGGAGGTTCCACCCACCAACCCTGACGTCATCAGGAAGCTTCTGCACATGCACGTGGCCCTGTTGTGAACTGGTAGTAAAGGTAAGTAGAACCCACCCCTGGTTTGAGTCATAAAGCCTAGAGTCAGAATAACAGAATAATGGAGTTGGAAGAGACTTTGAGATCTTGTAGTCCAACCCCCTGATCAAGCCTGTACCATTTCAGACAAATGGTTGTCCAATCTCTTCTTAAAAACTTCCAGTGTTGGAGCATTCACAACTTCTGGAAACAAATTGTTCCATGGATTAATTGGTCTAACTGTCAGGAATTTTCTACTTAGTCCAAGAGCAGACAAGAAACATATGTTTGATACTGGAGAGTTGTTATCAGTAAGCAGTAAGGTGGTAATGATTGCTGCTAGATAGTCCTAGTTGCAGCTATGGTTCAGTTTGGGACATTGTCCGTCTTGCTTCCCAAGTACTAGCTGAGCAGAATGCTTTTGCTCTGTCCTTCTATGTTGCCAGTGTATCCTAGGGCTAGGCACTCTGCCTGGATGTGGCCTTTCATTATTTGAATCTGCCCTTACCAGCTCCTGTCCATAGTTTCCCTATTCTGCTTAAGGAGATTGATTATCTGACAGTTCTAAGGCTGATAACCCCTCTGGCTTCTGATTCAGAAAAATACCGTTTCCCCCAAAATAAGACATCCCCTGATAATAAGCCCAATCGGGCTTTTGGGCGCATGGCAATAAGGTCAAGTGCTTATTTCAGGGTTCAAAAAAATATAAGACAGGGTCTTATTTTTGGGGAAACACGGTAGACCAATTCCTAATCATTCCTAATGAGTGCATATCCCACACTCAATGTCATTTTCAACCACTGAGGATGAATGGAAGAAGAAAAGAGAAAGAGGGATTTTTATATATCTAACTATTTAAATGGAGATGGCTCTTTGGGAGCTCCAATTAGATTCTGCTTCCTGTCAGGCCAGGTTTGGGAAGTAGAATGGCTCTTTCCCTGGAAAGGTAATTTAGTTTCAGACTGGCCAATTAATTTCATTAAGGAGGAATACTCAGAAGAATAACAAAGAAAAACATTTCAAATAAACATTTGTTTAATGTATTTTATCAATATTCCAGGAACTAGTGATAGAGAGAAAACCACAGCTGTTCATGAAAAAGTGTTCTCTTAATAAATTAAACTAAAAGTACATTGTAAGCCTTATGTGTTATAAATAATAGAAGGGGAGAATTGGAAAGGGAGAAAAGACAGTTGTACTTGCATAAGTGATTATAACTAGTGTCACCTTTTTGCAAGATTTTTTTTAAAAAAATTAAAACGTGTCAAATAAATCAACGTTTTCAATTGAAAATATCCACTATATTTATTGGGATTTATTAAGGCTGAGTCACAGATATTACATGAAATGAATAATAAAAAAAATCTTGGCTACAGCTCATTATGCTCCATTTTGGGAAAGTCTACTTTTCTTCAAAAAAAGGTTTGAATCTGAAATTCATTATACTTCTTTCTCATTTGAATGAGATAGAACATCCAGTTGCAATATTCACCACTTTCTGGCTTGTTGTTAATGTAACATACCATTTACCAAAATCTGATGAAAATTAACATTTACATATGAATGAGTCTATGCCTTCAAATGCATATAACTGTCGGAAAATTGTTTTGGTGTTCAGCTATATATGCATCCTTTTCTCAGGTACATTAAAAAGTCTTGAGCTTTTGGACATTCAGAGAAATTTTAACAGTCTCTTGCATATAGTCAATAAATAGTTACTGTATACTAAAATGATTAAAGTTTTTGAATGTAATTAAGACAGTATTATTGAGTGATACGCTTTGCAACTACTTTCATTATAAGTAATGCAGCAATTTCTTAAGGTGCTAAATATGCAACAGCTACATCAGTGGGGGTACTGAAGAGTAAAAAAAAATGCCTTTGCATAGTATTACTGAAATTGCACTACAGATATGGAATAGAATGAATAATGTTTGTACTAGGTTTTTCCCTAACTTTCAGTGTTAAAAGCAGAAAAGAAGGCATGCATAGAGCTTATCTTTCAAGTTGTGCAATTTTCCTTTCAAATATGAGACATATCTTTGAAATGTTAAGGTGTGCATGGGTGCGTATGTGTTTTAAAGAAGGCAGAAGGAGCATGTTAGAGAAGAAAGAAAATAATTTTAAATAATTAGTCATCAATGTAGAAGCAATAGATTATTCAATTGCATCAAATTAATGACTATATTTCATTTGCTGTAACTGATGTTAGTTTCCTGGAAACAAGCTCATATAATGGTTATGTAATTTTTAAATCTCACCTTAATGCTCTTTCTCCCTCCCTCCCTCCGTGTGTGTGTGTGTGTGTGTGTGTGTGTGTGTGTGTGTGTGTGTGTGTGTGTGTGTTTCTTTTTGTTTATATAAAAAGTAAAATCTGAGTTGAGAACCAATTCTTGGTGAAGTCTAGTTTACAATATGTCTATGGAGATTCTCAGTCACCTAGGTCATGGTTGTCCCAAAGGTCCTTTTTCAAGAGACAACTGGACTTCCAGAAAGTCCAGTTGCCTCTTGAAAAAGCACCTTTGGGACAGTTTACAATATGCTTTTTAACTTTGCAGTACATCACCCACAATCGTTTGTATTGTGAAATGGGCAGCTATATAACTTTGAAAGTTAAATAATTACCTATGCAGCTGTCTTGGCAACTATGTATAGGAAAGTTTATTAGCTCCCTAGCCTTGGGATTCTTTTGGATTCCCTGTTATTGCAGGACTGTCCAGGCCCAGTTCTGCTTTTCCTTGAAGCCCACAGAAGCTCAGTCAGGATCCCCGCTTCCTGTAATTTGTAAGCACTAAAATGGATCAGTTCATCATATATAATTTATAAGCAACATGTTTTGTAATTTGCATGTTTTCACTGTCTTTTCATAGATGATAAGTAAAATGCCAGTTAAAAATACAGTTAAGAATACCTGCTCCTGACACATCTTGTTATATCTCCTTTTTATAAAATTAAATTTACTAAGACCATTTTTCCACATTTGCAAGTATACACTTTCTCCTCTATTTTAATGATTTTCTTATTGTGGACTGCATTTAAACCTTTGGGAAACCGGAGTTTAAGTATGTTCCTTTTAAGTTAGGTTGGGTGTATGAATGGAGTAACTTCACAAGAAACTATAACCTGAGCACTTACATTCCTATGGTTCCTGCACTCCAGATGTCTATGTTTATGTGCATATGCGTCATCAAGCAGGGATTGAGTCCTGGTGATAACATTTTAAGTTATGATTTTTGTGAGACACTAAAGCTAGCACAAAGAAACTGAAGGTAGATCCAAGAAGCCAGCTTTTCACTTTGCAGAAAAAAGATTGAAAAATTATTTAAAAATTAAAGAAAGTGGTATCCAGAGGCAGTCCCTCAGAAAAATGTGCATGGGTAATGTATTATATTAATTCCAGTAATTAAAAAAAAAAGATGACAAATTTGGAGTGAAAATCTTTTTTTCAAGTTAGTCATCCAATCATTTCAAGATCTTATCAGAATAATGTCAGCAAGGTTTTTATCTTTTCCTTCTTGAGAATATTATATATATATTACAGAATTAATTTTAAAAAGGATATCAATTAACTGCTGCTTTTATCTTTGATTCCAAAGTAAATAGTTCATGAACAAAGATGTTTCTTCTTTTAGAATATGGAATATAGTTTAGTTCATTTTTTAAATTATTCTTATTCCATCTCCTCAATAGCAAAGACATCTGCTTATCCTCTCTTAAGTCCTTAAATGCAAATAAATAGCTGCTTTAAAATAATAAAAGAGCTTCACTAAGTGGGCTAACTGCTAATTGTTATTAAGTAATCTTACAGGGATAATGAGGCTGAAAAAATTGACACAACTGCTGAGGATAATGCTTATGCTTATAGTTGTCTATGCTATTTACTGGCCATAGCTCATATATCATGATTGATTTACAATGCATGTAACTAGTAATGATTTCTGCTTCTGATTTATTTCAAATAGTTTCACAGATTGTTTGACAATTAATATGTTATGCAAATTACTCAGTTGTAATTTTATTCAGTTATAAAATTACTTTTTATAACTGAAAAAGTAACAGTAATAATGAAAGAGCATATCTTTATCTTATCAGTACATATACTTCGCAAAATTGTGAATGATACTTAGGCATACTACTCTCATTTATGAAAAAAATGGATGACGGAGCCAACTAACTATGTCATTGCTGAAACATGAGTGGATGAGCTGGTATGTTGGATTCTCAGGGTTGATTCTCTTTCTGAATTTTATACCATCAATCATGGTATAGGCCTAGACCTCATTCATAGTTCCATTCTTATTTGCAGGCACAAGCTCAAACAATAATATTGCATGGAGTAGCTCTCAGCCTTGGGTTGCCATATATCCGTGATGGCGAACCTATGGCAGGCGTGCCAGAGGTGGCACGCAGCACCCTCTCTGTCACCCTCTCGCCCCAGCTCAGAACTGCCGTGCCTGCACATGCGCCTGCTGCCAGCCAACTGGTTTTCAGCTCTCTGCTATGCATGCACAGGGGTGGAGCGCATGCAGGGGGCATGTACACATGCAGGGGCGCATGTGGGGCACCATGTGAGCATGCATGGGGGAGCGGGGCGCATGCATGGGAGTGCACACACATTGCATTTTGGGGGTACGTGTGCATGCGTGTGCATGCTTTGGGCAGTCAGTCTGGAAAAGGTTAGCCATCACTGCCATACAGTATATCATTATTTTTCTGTACTATATATATGAAGGCACTGGCAATCATCTGCAGTTTTAGGGTTTATTTAATTTGTTTGTTTGTTTACATTGCCTAGTGCTTGAGGTACCAGGCTAGAAAGTGGGAGAACCATGAGTTCTAATCCTGCTTTAGACCTGAAAGTGACTGTGTGACTTTGCTTCAGTTATTCTCTCTCAGCCCAACCCATCTCACACAGTTGTTGTTGTTATATGGAAAATAGGAGAAAGATAAGTTCACCCTGAGTTATTTATAAAAATAACCAAAATGGGATAAAATAAATAAATAATCCAAAGGCTCTGAGTGACCTACAATAGTATAAATGTAAAATGTAAAGAATTAAAAGGGGGGGATGAACCAGTCCTCCCAAACAACACCTTGAATTTCATTCAAAATATACTTACAACCAACTGTGCACTTGTATATGCATCTCAGATTGTCCTATTTATTCCTGGGTTCCAATGTATATGGTGTCAACAGAACTACTAAGTTTATAGTTAAGGCAGTTGGGTTAAGGGCTCATTATATCGAATAGATTGGGGCATTCTGCAAAGGTGAAATATTTATTTGACTGTTAATCCTTTGTAATTACCACATATATATTTTATTACCATATTTTCTTTTAACTATTTTACTCTGCAATTATAACTATTTTATTTGTTTTTATTTTAATTTTTAAATGGTTGTAAGACCAATCCATTAATAAACTATATATCTCTCTATACACCAGCAAGCAGTGCGGCTCATATAGTAGTGTTGGTATTTGGACCAATGAAGAGGTGCTTTTAACTACTTTAACTGCTGTATTCTGGATCAGTGGTATTTGAGGGCAACCCCATGTACTGTGGATTGCACTAGGCCAACCAAGAAGCCTCTTGATCGAGGCATAATGATAACTGGCACACAAAATTCTGCAAGGGACCTCCTACTTACACCTCAGTAAGTGGTGAGTCAAGAGGACAGGGTTGAGATGCAAAACAATACCAGTTGGCAACTTCTTAAAGTGGCTTTAGGTAGATGTTGAATAGGAGGGCATGAAAGTAGAGTCCTGCAGCACCATACAAGGCAGAGCCTTAGGAAACTTAGGAGCCTCTTGAGCTAATCCTGTGCTAATTTGGAAGAGATCCATGATAGCCATGACAAACATGTGACCCTGAACTACTACAGCCCCCCAAAAAATCATTTGAAGTATCCCAGAACCATGAGCCTAAGGAACTCCAATACCAATTTGAGGATAACTTTCAGACCTTAGGATGTGATGCTGCCATGTAACAGGGGAAGAAATAAAGCACCAGCACTCTCAAATACTGTATATCTTTGACCCCCAAGATCAGAAAGAAAACCTCATGTTCAATTATCAATGGAAGACTGCCTATAGTCATTGACAGAGCTTCTGGTCTCACAATTCCAGTCCTCTTCCCCTATTTGGGTTTGTTGCTGGTCCCTAAAGTAAAACCCACACAGGCACACTTCTAAGAAGAGATTCCCTAGTCCGCTCTTGTTGAAGTATGTGTGATGTGAAAGCAGGAATCTAATCTAAGCAATGATTAATGAATCAGCTTTTACAACTGTGACAAAAAGAACAGTTATTTACAGGAAATGCTTTAGAGAAATATAGACATTCTAGCCACGTAGCTAGCTATATCCTACTGGAAGGAAAGTCAAAGAGCAGATGTTCTCTTTCTATGTGTGCATATGAATGTGTATCCATGCATACATCTGGGGGGGGAGCAGAAAGAAATGACCCAGACACAAAGTGGACAGGATGGTGAGCAATGACAGGGCACAAAGAAATTATAAATTTTTATGTGTTAATGATTAGTGCCATTGGCTTTGAACTTCTAATAGGAAGCTGGATTTGGAAGTTAAAAAGTATTGGGAAAAAAGGGAATGGCAAACCAGCTTTGTACAGTTATCAGGAAAATACAATCAAGCCAGAAATGCATTAACAAGGGAGATCAGAGCAGCACAAAGAAGCTACTCTGAAAAGCTAAAAAAATCAGTTCTCAACAAATGAACCAGGAAACATGTCAAAAACTCTTAAAAATATCATCGGTTATGGCAAACCTTTTTCCCAAGCTGAAGGAAATCCACAACTGGCAGATGACCTGAACATGTTTTTACTGCAGGTTTGAAAGGAAACTACAGCCATCTATCTCCACAACCCCCATCTCAAACACATCAAGAACATCCAAGCCTCCTACAACTGATCCCATCCCATTGGGTTCACAACCCCTAGTTATCACAGAAAAGGACGTGCAAGACCTATTTCACAGACAAAAGCCAGGAAAAGCTCCAGGCCCAGACAAGATAACTCCTTCTTGCTTAAAAGTCTGTGCTGACCAATTGGCCCCCATCTTCACCCAAATCTTCAATAAATCGCTAGAGATGTGCTATGTTCCTTCTTGCTTCAAATGCTCTACTATCATCCCAGTGCCGAAGAAGCCCACCATCAAGGAACTGAATGACTACAGGCCAGGTTATGAAAACCTTTGAAAGGCTAGTGCTGTCCCACTTGAAAGCCATCACTGATCTGCTTTTAGATCCTTGAAATTTGCATACCGGGCAAAAAGATCAACAGATGATGCTGTTATTATGGCTCTGTACTACATCCTACAACATCTTAAATCTCCAAAGACCAACGCAAAGGTCCTCTTTGTAACTTTAGTTCAGCATTCAACACCATCATTCTGGACATTCTTCTAACTAAGCTAAACCAGCTAGTGGTACCTGAACACACTTGTAAGTGGATCATAAGCTTCCTAACAGACAGGGGGCAGCAGATGAAGCTAAGCAGAATCATATCAGATATCTGTACATATAGCACAGGGGCCCCACAAGGCTGTGTGCTCTTCCCACTTCTCTTCTCTCTATATACCAACGACTGCATCTCAAAGAATCCATCTGTTAAACTATTGAAGTTCGCAGATGACACAGCAGTGATTGGTCTCATTCGAGACAATGATGAATCTGCATACAGATGGGAGGTTGAACAACTAGCTTCGTGGTGCAACCAGAACAAACTGGAACTGAACACACTCAAAACAGTAGAAATGGTGGTAGACTTTAGGAGAAACCCTCCCATACTACTACCTCTTACAATACTAGACAACACAGTATCAACAGTAGAGACCTTCAAATTTCTAGGTTCTATCATATCTCAAGACCAAAAATGGACACCTAACATCAAAAACATCAAAAAAGCACAACAAAGAATGTTATTTCTGTGCCAACTCAGAAAGTTCAAACTGCCCAAGGAGCTGCTGATACAGTTCTACAGAGAAATTATTGAGTCTGTCATCTGCACCTCTATAACTGTCTGGTTTGGTTCTGCAACCCAACAAGACAGACACAGACTTCAAAGGATAATTAGAACTGCAGAAAAAACAATTACTACCAACCTGCATTCCATTGAGGACCTGTATACTGCACGAGTCAAAAAGAGGGCTGTGAAAATATCTAGAGACCCCTCGCATCCTGGACATAAACTGTTCCAACTCCTACCCTCAAAACGATGCAATAGAGCACTGCATACCAAGACAACTAGACACAAGAACATTTTTTTTCTGAACGCCATCACTCTGCTAAACAAATAATTCCCTCAATACTGTCAAACTATTTACTAAATCTGCACTACTATTAATCTTGTCATTGTTCCTATCACCCATCTCCTCCCACTTATGAGTGTATGACTGTAAGCTTGTTGCTGGTATCCTTACGATTTATATTGACTGTTTCCTAATATGATTTGATTGCTTATTTGTACCCTATGACTATCATTAAGTGTTATACCTTATGATTCTTGACAAATGTATATTTTCTTTTATGTACACTGAGAGCATATGCACCAAGACAAATTCCTTGGCCAATAAAGAATTCTATTCTATTCTATCTAAAAAAATTACATGGATGTGTCTATGAATTCATTAGGAGACAACCTTTATTCAAGAGATTTTTTACCTTTACTTATCCAAGTTTACTGTATATAGTATTAATCCTGCATTCTAATGCAAAAGGGAGAGATGGATAAAATGGCAGATTTAGATAAATGACAACTCTGCATATTGAACAAAGGACAAAGAAACTAAGAGGAAAGGTACTGTTGATATAAGTGTCATAGAATAGGGATATGAAGAAAGTTGCATGAACAGAAAATTAACCACTTTACAGTACCTTGGAAATGAATGAGAAATAAAATGGAAAGGTTTTGATAAAACTGATCTATTACAAAGGAATCAGATATATATTTTAAGGGGCAATAAATTAAATTTTAAAATCTTGAAACTTCAATAATACTTTAAATCAGGTGCAATTTATACTGTTGCATACTGGTATACCAACCAACACTGCTCCTTTCCATTTGCCCAACTTGTATCAACTGACTTGTTTATTTAAGGTTGAACAACCATAGTGTCTTCTTTATTCAGAAACCAAGTAAGATGTATTGTTTTTCAACCTTGCAAATGGGCGTTTTGATTTTTTTTAACTATGCTCACACAGGTTACAAACAGATAAATATCTTTTATAGAGACCATAACTAAGCAGAGAAAAAGAAGTTAAGTGAATGATCCATAAGTCACAGAGAAATATTAGGAGCCTACAACAAACCAATCTCACTCCATTAATTTTGCTCTGAGTTTAGGTCAATCAGAATTTTAAAAAAAACTTTTTAGGAAGCTGCACGTTTGGTTTTTTTTTTCTTTTTCTTATGAAGTGTTCCCCAAGCCTGCACATGCTTTTAAAAATAATAAAATAAATAAGATAGCACTTCAAGCAGAAATATAATGGTTTGATGCTTTGTTCTTCCAGGATGATTTTTTTGATTTTCCAGTGTAGCCTTTGGCCAAATTGTTTCATGATGATTTTCCATCCAGGTCTAATCCTAATCCTAATCCTGATCCTGATCCTGATCCTGATCCTGATCCTGATCCTGATCCTAATCTAATCTAATCTAATCTAATCTAATCTAATCTAATCTAATCTAATCTAATCTAATCTAATTAGGCATTTTTTTAAATGTAGCCTTATTTCTCAGTAAGGATGCTTATTGCATCATGTGCCCATTCAACAGTTATATTTAATAGTAAACCTAAGGTATCCTCTTCAATTCATAAATCATCGTTTAGAAGAATAAAATCCTATCAAGTAAATATGCTAATGGTTCTTTAATTGCATATGTCCCCAAAGTCTAAGGAAGTTAAGTTGCTGTTATCAATTATGTGAAAGACATCTTTTCAAATAAAATTGGCTGAAAATAAATCAAAATAAATATATACAAATCCAATTTTTTTATATAAAATACTTATGTTATTTTTCTTCAAATTTACCATTAGTCTGTCTTCTACCTTCGATCCATCTATCCATTCATCCATCCACCCATTCACCCACCCATCTTATTATGGTTATAATAAGACATATAATAAAACAGTTCTTATGAATAACTTGTAGTATTCACTATATTTACTAGTTTAAGAAAAAATGTGAACAATTTTCATCTACTTTAGGAAATAGGATGTTTGACAACATGCATTTGTCTACAAAATGCAATGTAATATCTGATGAATTATGTTTTTTCTTATTGAAAGGGCATTTAGCTCTGAAAGTGAAATAGATTTTCTCAGGTCTATTTTTTCATAGAATTTTGGATTTTCTTTCTCTCATAATCTCTTTGTAAAATACATATCAATGTATTTTATCAAACTTTGCAGGGAAACTTTATTTTATTGAAAAGAAAAAGTTTTAATTGAAAGACGAGGAATGAAGCAACCCCACATTTTATATTTCTTTCATTAAAGTGTCTGTATCACAACTGCATGTCAAGTCAAAGTTTATTTCAGTCAAAGATCAGTGCAGAATGAAACAATTAACAATCTTTTGAAAATAAAAGGACCACACATAAGATACAAGCTAAAAGTATAGAGTATTATTGTTACTATAGTTACTATTGTAACATACATTTCTAAAGCTAAAAAAACAGAATATTATTTATGTAAAACAAAGACATAAAGCTAAAATTTTAAGATAGTAGAAGTACAAAAATATTCTAAAATAGAATAAAATGGAATCTATCTATCTATCTATCTATCTATCTATCTATCTATCTATCATCTATCTAACTTCAGTACTGTTGACAAGTTAGGCATAGTTATATTAAGGGAAGGGGATTAGGGTTATTGGATGTTATAAAAAGGCTTTATATCTTTGTCACTATGAAAATGTTATATTAGATAATATTCCTAACCATTTCAAGAAAGTTTTATCTGGTAAGAGATTTCTCTCCATTGTTCTCTGCCAGTGGAAACAATCTGTCACTGCAACAATGAAATACAAAGTTTAGAAAATCTCTGAGAGATTTTATGGACCAGGAATTTGAAAAAGCATACAAGTAAACTTTTTTTTTCAAAACAAAACATATTACTGTGAATGAATTGTAGCCCACTTTTCAATGTTCACATTACATCAGAGAAAATTATATCAGAGCTATAATATGGGTATTTACCTAGGGATCCCAGGTTGCTATGGAGCCCATCACATGGTTTGTTTGATTGTTGTCACCAAGGATTGGAGTGTATTGTGTATTGTGTTTGGGATTTTATTCCTATAAACCAATTGGAGCCACTGAGTGAGAGGACAGCCATATATGTTTATTTAATACATAAAATAAATAATACTATGGAGTTATTGGTGCCTAATGCCTTTTCAATAAACATATTGTTCCTCCCAATATAAGTTAATCTATTTAGAATGTCTCTATTCTTCTGAATAGAGTATGGAATGATCAGGTATAATCCCAGGGTTGGAACCCCACTATTTATTTTTTTTTAATTGAAAAAGTTTTACAAGTACAAATTTTCCCATCCCCCCCCCACTATTGTTTCACATAAAGGCTATTTATGTTGCTATTTATTACTTTGGTAATCTTTGCATTAGGTCCTACCTATATAATTTGTATAAATTATAAATGCATTTCAGATAATCAATTAAATATTATTCATTAGAATAATTTCAATGTTGGATTAGGATTGAGAAAACTCAGGTTTACGTTCATCTTCAGCCATTAAGCTCCTTGTCTGATTTTGAGGCAGTCTACACTTCCTCAGTTTGATCTATTTTAACAGGTTATTCTGGGGTACAGTTGGAAGCTGTGATAAGTCTAACCAACAAATCCTACTGAGGTAGTATTTCTGGAATTTAATGTGGAAGAAGTGTGGCAGTATTGTCCCAAAATTTGTTTCTATCAAATTGACATGATAGTGACCAGCACTGAAGCTATGGAAAAAAGATAAAGGAGGAGAGACATGTTTCCTTAAGAAGTAACTATTTGTCTCATAATTTTAGAACCCCAAAGAAGGCTTGGAAGAAGTCATCAAAGTGTTCCAACTTCCAACTTTGCTATGTTCATATTGCAGACCAGATTTTGGAGGGCTATTGACTTTAGTGCTAGTTACTTTGATGATGGGCACTACCATGAGAAATTGACATAGAAAATAATTTCATGTGTTAAATACACAATTAAGCCTCAATTTATATAACCATCACATTAATCCACAACCAACAAACAATGAGGAATTTGGAAAAATGGGGAAATTCATCAGGGGAGCAGCAAAAAAGTGTCCATAATTTTGCAAAAGATTTCAGTTAAAACCATATGCTATGGTAGCTTTTCCTGACAATATTGTGGGCAGCTCCTTATTTAAACTAAGTTTGTTGTTTTAACACAAAGAATACTATTTTCTTTATTAATACCCCTTCATTTCTTTTGGCTTCATAGGAATCAAACTTTTCTCAGTGTGTGTGTGGGAAAATTATGTTTAATTACGGTGTTTAATGTCCTCTTATTACTTTTTTATATTTCTAGTATGGATTAATGCTAGAAACAACTTGTAGTCATGGTTGCCAGTGGTATGATAGTCAGGGACTAGTCCTCAGTGAAAGTATGTATTCAAAAATAATGTTTCAGTCATTCCACAAAGGATGACGTTCTCCAAAATTAACAATGGTGTTTAAGTTTCTATCAAACAAGAATTTTATATATATTAAATACAGATCCTGCGCTGCTTATAAAGCTTATATTCCATTTATTAAGGGTCAATGAATAAATATCTTCCTACATCACAGAACTAAACTTTCAGATTCCGCCAACTCACCCAACAGATAGGAAAGTCCTTTTTTGATGCTGAATCATATACATGAATTCAGTTTTATATTTAATTTTCTCTTTCATTTACATACCCACTAATGTACATGCACCAGAAAGATACAGGCTCTAAATATTATGAGATATTCCTTTTACTGGATGATAGATGGACTATGGATGCTGGAAAAAATTAAATATATTACATGTTGCTTGATTTAAATCAGAAAATGGTTTCCATTCACTTGTTACAGAAACATTCCTTCCTAGCTTCCTGGCTAAACGAAATATAGGCTAGCATATACAAACATATTATTTTTTTAAAAAAAAATCAAAGCTGATGAACAATTAAGGCGTGAACAAAAAGATATAAGTGAGTAAAAGGGGTCTGCTTGTGATGAACTGTAAATGCTATTTATATACACTATATCAACTTTAAATAGGTTTCATACAAACACATTTTTTCTACAAATGTAGTTCTGAGATAAGAAATCTGGATGTCCATTTAAATCAGTGATTTTGTATCCTTTTACTAGGTGACTGCATTATCTTTTGGATTAGACATGGTACACTTCATTTGTTTTCATGCAATGGAAATGCCATTTATAAAACCATTAAACATAACCTTGAAATTAACATGATGAACCTACAAGGAATAATTTGACAGACAAAAGAGAAATGGACTTATGCAAGTAGAGGACTTCTTCATCTAGAAGCTTCAAAATGCCTGCTAATGAATAATTACTTTAATGAGACTGTGAGATTGCATTAACTCATATTAATGTGGCTTAATTGCTGGATGCCAGTGACAAAATGTTCATCCTCCTATTAGATAAATATGCTAAGTAGTAATGTGATAAGTAAGTTTCCAACTTTCATCCAGACCAGGGGTAGGTTCTAAAATTTTTTACTACCGGTTCTGTGGATGTGGCTTATTTTGTGGGCATGACTTGATGGTCATGTGACAATTCTTTAGGATTTAGCAGAAGTACAGTTCTACCAGGCTTTTAACTGCTTGCAGAGCTGTACCAGTACTCCAAAACTCATTTGTTTTTGGAGGCACCGGTCTACTCATTTGTTTTTGGAGGCACTGGTCTACCCATTTATTTTTGCAGGCGCCGGTCTACTCATTTGTTTTTGGAGGCACCGGTCTACCACCACACTGCCTTTTAACACTGATCAGCTGTAGGGCAGCCCTTTGAAGCCCCGCAGCAAGAGGTTAAATATCTTTTTCCTTCTAGCGGATCAGTTGGGACTCAGGAGGCAGCAATAGATTGGGGGTGAGGCCAAATAAAAGAATTAGAATAAAGGTAAGAATAATGCAGGGGGCAGAATGGGTTCGGTGACATCATATCATCACCGCTACTGGCTCGGCGGAACTGGGTGGAACCCACCACTGATCCAGACATTAGTAAAGTTTTAAGCTTCCAAACTGAATTCAGAAGAAGAATCCAAATATATAATTAAGGAAAATTTGAGATATATTATTACTCTGTGGATTTTTTGTTTAGTTCATAAGACTACAAGTATTGTAATTATTCTTCAAAATGGATTAGCAGCTGCTGCAACTGATTACCGTTTTGGACCATTTGTTCTTCAAGGAAATTTAAGGAATGCGTTACAATGATCCACCAAGATATATCTAAGTCAGAAATTTTTGATAAATGAATATGTGATAATAATATGCCCAATAAAACCATTTTTCCCCATACCAAATATTTTTCAAGGATTGTTAAAGGAAGCCAAAAAACTGGTCAAAACTTTTAGCCTAAATCAAGAATTAAGATTTTCATTCAGCCCTAATTCTCCATCCTAGTTAGCTCAGACTTCAGACACAAAGTTCTATTGCTATTTTTTAAAAAAGGAATTTGGATCGCTGCTCTTAGAAAAATTGTTTGAATTGTTTCCAGGAAAATGTAGTTGGAAAATGAGTCTATTTCAACTCTTTAGAGGAACTGTGTTAAACACTTCGCTGCAAATAAATTTGATGGTAGCAGAAATAAACTTGTATCCTTTAGAGTGAAAGAACCTTAAAATGAATGTGATGACATTCTTGTCAAGAACAATTATAGTTACTGTGAACATTGAGGGCAGGAAGGCTGATTTTTAGTTGCAGCTTCAGAAAAGTTGCAACAAAAGCAAAATAATCAAACTGGACCCAAAGAGAAAAGAGTGTGATTAAAGGGAGCATGATGGAGATGCATAAATTATACATCATTCAAAGAACTGGGTAGGCATTTACCCTTTTATTATATTAATTGATACATATTAAAACCCCAGAATTTATGCCAAACAGTAGGTATTGTTACAAAACATACTGTAAAACAATAGTCTCATAATATATGCCAAGTTAAACAGTTACAAAAGTATTTTGACATTTATTAGTCATTAATAATATGACTGATAAATCATTAATAATAACTGGGACACGGTGGCTCAGTGGCTAAGATGCTAAGCTTGTCGATCAAAAGGTCAGCAGTTCAGCTGTTCAAATCCCTAGTGCCGCATAACGGGGTGACCTCCCATTACTTGTCTCAGCTTCTGACAACCTAGCAGTTCGAAAGCACAAGGAGAAAAATAGAGACCACCTTTGGTGGGAAGGTATCAGCGTTCCATGCGCCTTTGGCATTTAGTCATGCTGGCCACATGACCACAGAGACGTCTTTGGACAGCGCTAGCTCTTCGGCTTTGAAACGGAGATGAGCACCGCCGCCTAGAGTTGGGAACAACTAGCACATATGTGCGAGGGGAACCTTTACTAGTCATTAAGACAATATATTATTTCTAATATCAAAGACAATATACTTATTCTGGGAACCAGTAGTCCTTATTTCTATTTATGAAGTTCGCATAATTGCTCACAGTGAACCTTTCACTGGGTTATAATCTGCTGTAGCAGTTATTTTAGGTTCTTATTTCAAAAATAAAGTAAAAGTAGATGCATACACAAATACAATTTCATAGAAAATAATGCAAAATATCAAATCTGAATGTGTTTGCTATTTTTTCATTCATTTTGATTATCATATTAGTGATCTCATTCTTAGAACATTAAAATATTATATTCATAAAAGAAAATTAAGACATTAACCTCAAATTGATTGTAGATAAAATAAAATAAAATCTGATGGTTCCATAATGACAAAATGACAAAATAGTTATATTTGCTGAAAAATATGAAAACATAATTTCCCAAAGTTCCTTGGGCAATAAGAGAATCCTTTCAAGCTACATAAGTGGCGTTAGTAGCTAGATATTCTTTATAAATCATAAAATAAAATAGTACATATTGCACAGTATCTAAGGAAGGTGTAAAATTAGGTGCATCAAATTGCTAGATGTATAACTTTTGTCTGTGTGTGTGTACATTAAATAGCATGTATAGGAAAATTATATCTCTTTTTTAAATATAAGTCATGTTGCTGAAAATGTAATCCACAGATATTTGCTGTATTTTATTGAACTCCCCAATAAGAAACTGGGCAACAAACCCTTGGTAACATACTTTTTAAATATCATTCATGATTGTCAAGAATATAGGTACTCCCCATCTTACAACCACAATTGACCCCAATATTTCTGTTGCTAAGTGAGACAGTTGTTAAGTGAATTTTGCTCTATTTTACAACTTTCCTTCCCACAGTTATTAAATGAATCACTGCAGTTGTTCAGTTGGTAACATGGTTAAATGAATTTGTCTTCCCCGTTGACTTTTCTTGTCGCAAAAGAAAATCACACGACCCCTGGACACTGCAACCATAATAAATATGAGTTAGTTGCCAAGCATCCAAATTTTGACCACGTGACCATGGGGATGCTGCAACAGTCATAAGTTCATTATAGCAAGCAATCTTTTTCAAGAGTACATATACTGTTATTGAGTGGCTGAAATTATTCATTAATTAAATATCTACAGCACAGTGGGTTCCTCATAATTTGTAACTTCAGAAGGGATGACTGTTAGTCGTTTTGAAGGTAAAGAGGTAATTTCTAAATAAATCACAAAATGTTTAGAATTTTTCTACATAATTCATAATAAAAAATATAAAATATATTTTTAATCAAGCTGCTAACTCCAAAACAGCAAATCTTATTCTTTCCTTTTCAGAAAGATATAATTATTCTATTTGATTTTAAGAAAATTGTAGTATAGCAAGCTTGTAGAAAACACTTTTCTTATTATTATATTATTCTGTCTAATCAGAAAAATAATGCTACATACAACCTAAAAGTACCCATAGAAATAATTTTGGATAAATTCTGGTATAGAATGTATAGGTAGATAGGTAGGTATGTGAGTGGGTGGGTAGATGGATAGATGGATAGATAATAGATAGATAGACAGACAGACAGACAGACAGATAGATAGATAGATAGATAGATTTTGTAAAAATAAAAAATTACATATAGAATATTATTTTTATTTTAGAAAAATACATTTCTTACTGAAGTGTGGTTACTATATTATTTATATCTTAATATATGTTATCAGTTAACAATTGATCCTAGCAGTAGAAAACCAAATTATCTGAGATTTGAAGGAGAAGTTATGATGGAAATAAGGGCTGGTTATCTTAAAAATATTAGGAAACTGCAGCAATTCAAAAGGAGTGTTTATTTGTATATAATGATGTTGACAACTCTTATAACTTTTTTGTAATTCACTGAGGCATTCTTGGTTAAAATCTTTAAATATATTATCATTTTAGATCCTTTTGGTCATATAATGTAATTTGAATTCAGGCAAGTATGATGAGTCATATACTCCAGCATTCTGCGCTAATGGAAGATTGAAGATTATTGTAGTATTGATGCTATGATAATTTTCCAATCTATTATACTACAAAAATGCTAAATAGTAATAGCATTGGCTATATTTACTTCATGCAGCAAAATAGTCTCCTCGATGCTGTCATTATTTTTCTTGATAGGCAGATGCAGCAAACAAACAGAGAGACAAATGATTCAGATGTAGAATAAATAATAAAATAATGGTGGTTTGTTTATTGATAAGGACAATAAGTGTCTGCTATTTTACAGCATCATAGCTTATGATATTCATTCTTTGTTTACTACATCTGAAAATGTTCAAAATTGTAGAGTAGTTCAGGAAACGTTACTATGTAACAGTTTAGCATAATTATTTCAGAATAGATGAGATCCTGTAAATCTTTACAAATATAATTATAATACCCTCTGTAAAACACCTTCTTCCACTAATATCACTAGCTAGCACTGTGGCATTTACTTAAGACTAGGGGTGAAATGCTCCTGGTTCAGACCGGATTACCCGATCTGGTAGTGATGGAGGTGGGTGGTTCACAGAACTGGTAGCAAAAATCCCTGCTCCCCCCGCCCCATGCCCAGCTGAGCCGCACAATCATCAGAGGCTTTTTTTTTTTTACTTTAAAAGCATTTTTTCTACAACCTCTTCGGCCGAAAAAATGCTTTTAAAAGTAAAAAAAAAAAAAAAGCCTCTGATGATCATGCGGCTCAGCTGGGATCATCAAAGGCTTTTAAAAGAAAAAAAGCCTCTGCTGATCAGGCAACTCAGCTTGGATTGTCAGAGGCATTTAAAAGAAAAAAACCCTTTTTTCTTTTAAATGCCTCTGACGATCCAAGCTGGGTTGCCTTATCGCCAGAGGCTTTTTTCTTTTAAAAGCCTCTGATGATCCAAGCTGAGTTGCCTGATCGTCAGAGGCATTTAAAAGAAAAAAAGTCTCTGCCGATCAGGCAACTCAGCTGGGATCATCAGAGCCTTTTGAAAGCATCTTTTTACAACCTCTTCACCAAAGAGGTTGTAGAAAAAATGGTTTTAATAAAAAAATAAATAAAGTAAAAAAAAAAAAGAAAAGCAGCAAAGTGTAACTATTTTTCCGCTCTTATTGCGTCATCAGATAATCACCTGGCCGCCCTGTTTAGGGTGACCCACTCCCTGCTCCACCAGGAAGCGCAGGAGGACCCCTTGGAGGGTAGAGCCGAGGACTTTGTACAATATCTGTATGACAAAATCGCTCAGATTCGGGAAAATTTGGACTCTGCTTGGGTAGATTCGGGAGGGAGGATGGAGGCAAGTCTTGAGAATATTATCTGGGAAGAGTTTGATTCTGTGACTCCGGAAAACGTGGACAAGATACTGGGCAGACTGAGTGCGGCCACATGTTTATTGGACCCGTGTCCCTCCTGGCTGGTGCTGGCCTCTCGGGAGGTTACACGAGGCTGGCTCCAGGGGATTATAAATGCTTCCTTGAGAGAGGGTGCCTTCCCCGCCGCCTTGAAAGAGGCGGTGGTGAAGCCTCTCCTCAAGAAGCCTTCCCTGGACCCAGCAGTGTTGGCTAATTACCGTCCAGTCTCCAACCTTCGCTTCGTTGCGAAGGTTGTTGAGAGTGTGGTAGCGCGACAGCTTCCTCAGTACTTGGATGAATCGTCTTATCTAGATCCGTTCCAGTCGGGCTTCAGGCCTGGATACAGCACAGAAACGGCATTGGTCGCATTGGTAGATGATCTCTGGAGGGCCCGGGACAGGGGTTGCTCCTCTGTCCTGGTCCTATTAGACCTCTCAGCAGCTTTTGATACCATCGACCATGGTATCATGCTGCACCGGTTGGAAGGGTTAGGGGTGGGGGGCACCGTGTTGCGGTGGTTCTCCTCCTTTCTCTCTGATCGGTCGCAGTCTGTGTTGACAGGGGGGCAGAGGTCGACCCCGAGGCCCCTTGTATGTGGGGTGCCACAGGGGTCAGTTCTCTCACCCCTTCTGTTCAACATTTATGTGAAGCCGCTGGGTGAGATCATCCGTGGTTTTGGGGTGAAGTATCATCAGTATGCTGATGATGCTCAGCTATACATCTCCACCCCGGACCACCCCAATGATGCCCTTAAAGTGATGTCCCAGTGCCTGGAGGCTGTACGGATCTGGATGGGGAGGAACAGACTCAGGCTCAACCCATCCAAGACCGAGTGGCTGTGGTTTCCAACGTCCCGATATAGTCAGTTGGTGCCATCACTGACTATTGGGGATGAGTCATTGCCCCCCACGGAGAAGGTTCGCAACTTAGGCGTCCTCTTGGACTCACGGCTGTCTTTAAAAGAACACTTGACGGCTGTGGCCGGGAGGTCTTTTTATCAGGTTTGCCTGATTCGCCAGTTGCGTCCCTTTCTGGATCGGGACTCGTTAAATACAGTCACTCATGCCCTCGTCACTTCACGCCTGGACTACTGTAATGCTCTCTACATGGGGCTCCCCTTGAGGAGCACCTGGAGGCTCCAGCTGGTCCAGAATGCGGCCGCGCGGGTAGTTATGGGAGCAGCATGGCGCTCCCATGTGGCTCCCCTCCTGCGCGAGCTGCACTGGCTCCCTGTGGTCTTCCGGGTGCGCTTCAAGGTCTTAGTTACCACCTTTAGAGCACTCCATGGCTTAGGACCGGGGTACTTACGAGACCGCCTTCTGCCACCAATAGCCTCTCACCGCCCAGTACGCTCCCATAGAGAGGGGCTTCTCAGGGTGCCGTCAGCCAAACAGTGTCGACTGGCGGCCCCCAGGGGGAGAGCCTTCTCTGTGGGGGCACCCACCATCTGGAACGAGCTCCCCCCAGAGATACAGAAGATCCCAGATCTGTGCACTTTCCGCCGTGCCCTCAAAACATTCCTGTTTCAGCAGGCCGGCCTGGCCTAACTTTCCCTTTATATTGCTTTCGATTTTATTTTAAACTGGGATGTCTTGAATTATCTAGGACCAGAGTGTTTAGTATATTTTAATTGGTTTTTGTTTAATTAACATTTGTATTGCATGTATTTTTATCGTTCGCTGTTCACCGCCCTGAGTCCCTCAGGAATAGGGCGGTATATAAATTTAATAAATAAATAAATAAATAAATAAATAAATAAATAAATAAATAAATAAATAAATAAATAAAAATATAAAAATTGGCCACGCCCACCCAGTCACATTACCCCCCCACCAAGCCTCGCCCACAGAACTGGTAGTAACAAATTTTAGATTTCACTACTGCTTAAGACCATAATTTTTAAGTGTTAATTTGACAGCCAGAATATTCATCTTCAAATTACTGATTCCACAATTCACAAGAAAATGTATGTAAAAGAAAATGAAACTAGTTGATAAATAATTGAAATTATATCTAACAGCTTGATGTGTTGTATTTTGAAAAATTAAATGTCAGTATATGGCCACCAGTCAATGATTTAAAAAATGAGAAAATATTTCATACTTGGTATAATTGAAAGAAAATTTATTTACTGTTGTAAATCATATAATTTTATATTAATTAAAATAATTGTACAATTTTACATAAGTACAGAATTATGAAGATAATATTGGGGTTTTTTTCTATCATTCCACTTAATTTGGAGATTTGTTATGTGAATATATACATTCCTTCTGAAATAAGAGCTACCTGATGGGTCTTCCTTGACAGCTGTCAGTAGAAGCATTGCTGGCTTCATTCATGAGGAATTCCTATACCGTCTTCAAATTGTCTTGTGAATCTTTAAGGATTCTTAGTTTGGAATTGCCTGTTTTCAATGATCAATTCCCTAACCACTTCATGTCTATTAACACAATAGAATCTTTGTGATGCTTAACTTGACAGTTGTTTTGAAAATGTAGTTAACCAGGGCAAGTAACTCAGATCATATTTCTTAAAAAGAACAACCAAATAAGTTCCATAGCATCCACCTGTGGCCATCCCAGGCAGACAGACTGGAGCATTAGCTGCATCCTCTTCTACATACATTGGGATACATGAACAAAAGGGACTCAGCTTGTTTTGTGATTGGGAAAATTCATAATTTTGATAAAAACACTGGGTTCTGAGGATTTATCAGATTCCATTGCTTTAGTTTTTGCCTTGAGTATTTTAACTGTTATTCCTTGAAGTGATATATTTATTATTTGAATTAATAAATTTAGTTTACAGCGAAACTATACAATACAAACCTCTATGCTTTTTACTTAGGGGATTATTTTTAAAAACTGCAACTAAAACTATGAATACAGCCTATGTAGGCTTACAACTACATAAATCATATATAGTAAATACAATTGTTAGCCCCGATATTGTTAAATGTTTAGATAACAAATAAAACATGTCTATTGCATTGGACTTTGGGGTTTTATTTGGTCTGATGATTATACTGTTCTCATGTTGAAGTCCATTATGCCATAGCTGTCAGTTTATGAAATGTAGTTTTTAGTATTTTATTGGTTGTAAGCTATTACATAGAATGTTCTATTTTACTCTGTTGTTGGCTGGATTGTTGTTACTTTCTTAGTAGCAACAATGGCAGTGTTAGTAGTGGGTTTCCTGAAGCTTCTTTTCAAAGGTATTCATGAAGGCAATATTTAACCTTTTTTCAGCAGTGAAATAAAACGTTTATAAGAAAATCAAGTGCTAACATAACCTTGGTTAACCAACCTATCATATAATCAAATAAGTATCTGGAACACATTTTCCATGTATACAACTGTTTATGATACATGCTTCTTTCACTGTTCATTACATTTTATTTTCTTCTGTTCTTTACTCTTTTAATGCTTTTTGTAAAGTTGATGAATTTATATTACTTGTTTTGCAATCCTAAAAAAGTGTAAACCATTTAGCTAATCTATAAACCAATAATACAATATCACTTGGGAAGGAGTGATCCTGAAGCCCACTTATTTTTGATAGGTTGGGTTGTTGTTGTTTTTTCTTTTTGTGTAAATACAGATGCAAAAAAATGAATTAAGTATTGCTTTCTCCCTGCTGCTGATTACCTTCTTGCCATTTTGTCAATATATAAGAATTTATAAACTGGAGTAGCCATAACAACAAGTCAGCCAATGGCACCAATGTTTGGTGACTGTCAGAGCCATGTCAGACAACTTGGAGCATGGGTGTGGCTTAGTCTGTGTATATAAGCTTGTTTCTTGTTTCTGTGATTTTGTGCTTCTGAATTCTGAGTTCTGGTTCTGGCTTCTGATGCATGGGTATTGTATACATGCATCATACTATATATTATTGTATATAAATATTGTATATAAATAAATATTGTTTATTCTTCCATAAATGAATCTTTCTGAATTATTTACTTGTGTGCTGGTTGGATTGCTGCAAACTCTGACACATTTTCTTTTATTAATGAACCAATCATTTCCTGAACTTTTTTGTAGATTTTTACGTGTTGAAAGAAGGAGGTTTTTTGTTGTTGTTATTATTTTTAATTTTTGTCTCAAGGGTTAATTTACTTTGAGCCTTAGCTTTCCTGACTTCATCTTTGCATGCTCAGGCTATTTGCTGATATTTGTTTTTCCATTTTTTATACATGTCCTTTTTGTCTTTCAGTTATCAGAGAGTTCTTTGTGTAGTCATGCTCTCTCTCTCTCTCTCTCTCTCTTTTTTTTTGAGATCCCTTATTTTTTCTTCTTCTTTGGAATTGTGCTAGACTGGGCTTTTATAATTTCACTTTTCAAAGTTTCCCAAATTTCTTGGGTTGTTTTCCCCTTCAGGAGTCTCATCCATAGAATCCTTCCAAGCTCTCTCTAAGTTTATTGAAATAAGTTATGTTAAAGTCTAACACACTAGTTTAACTTTGTTCTATTGCTTGTGCTTGCGTAATGTTGAATTCCAGTACTGTATGGTCAAACCTCCACAAGCTTCCTGTAACTTCAACACCTTCTATCATTTCATCTTTGTTAGTGACAATAAAGTCCAGTAAGGCTGACCCTCTAGTTTCCCTTTTCTACTTTTTGACAGACAAAGTTGTCTGCTAGGTTCAACAAAAATAATGCTAATAGCAAGAGTATTTTGAAAGAGAAATTAATTACTGGGGGAGAAAATGTAATATGTTCAAAGGATACATTCAAACAGTAGCTGAACAGGGCAGCTTTCTGTTCCTGATGCTTTAAATGGGGTTCTTGTACTGAACAGAGGGATGGACTAAGTAGCTCTAATTTTCTCATTTTATATTTTCCTATTTGCAAATGGGAGCTTGATTTTGGATTTCTCCTGTTTCTGCAATTTTTATTGTAAATATACAAAATGCATAATTATTCTTGGCATGTTGAGAATTCACTTCATTCTTCTTTAGTTTATATAGCCTTTGTCAAAGACTGTGTTATTCTTTGCAAGATTTTTTCAATTCCTAGATCAAATGATTCAGTATTTTTTCTATTATATTAAGAAAAATCAGTGCTAACAGGTAGACAGTCTTGAACAATCTTATTGTAGCAAACTACTGTTCATACCTGATGCAAGGAAAATATGGCAAAAATGCACTTGGGTTTCATGATACAAAGAATTACTAGAAACCATGGAAACAATAAAATTTCATAGCATAATTGCAGGTTTGTTGCCAGTTAGAATTTTAGATATCTTTCTTACTGAGACTGCACTTGAGAGAGGGTGTTTGCATTTCTGATTGTAATCCAGGCTTCTCCCTCTCCGTCCCTCTCTCTTTTTCTTCTATATAACCTTACATACAGAGCCTTGATAGTACAGTGGTTTAGTGCACCCTGTTATTAACACAGCTGCCTGCAATTTCTGCTGGTTCGAATCTCTCCAAGGCTCAAGGTTGACTCAGCCTTCCATCCTTTCTAAGGTAGGTGAAATGAGGACCCAGTTTGTGGGGGCAATAAGCTGACTTTGTATAAAATATACAAAAGAATGAAGGCTATTGCTTAACGCATTGTAAGCCGCCCTGAGTCTCCGGAGAAGGGCGGCATATAAATCAAATTTAAAAAAAAAAAAACATTACTGAAAAGTTATTTCACTCCATAAGAATATACACTTGCAACACAATGCAAGTATGTCTGACAAATAATCCTGTTCTAATCCTGTTTGCAAAAAAAGCAAACCAGGGAGCAAAAATCGTGGAGAAATCAAATATTCAAACCAAAAATAAGATGGAAACAAAGGTGGTGTTCAGCAGGTTCTCACCAGTTCTGGAGAACCAGTAGTGGAAATTTTGAATAGTTCAGAGAACTACTGTGACTGTCCCAGCCCCCATCTTTTCTCTGCCTCCTGAGTCCCAGCTGATTGGGAGGAAATGGGGATTTTGCAATAACCTTCCCTTGGAGTGGGGTGGGAATGGAGATTTTACAGTATTCTTCCACTGGAGTGGGGTGGGAATGGAGATTTTACAGTATCCTTCCACTGCCACGCCTACCAAGCCACTGTGTGTGTGTGTGTGTGTGTGTGTGTGTGTGTGTGTGTGTGTGTGTGTGTGATAGAAAGATGCAAATAATGATTGATGTACAAAATTAGTTTCTACTCATATGTGATGTAAAGTTGTTTTTCCCTTTACAAAGTTAGAGGGAACTTTTGATTGCAGAAAGTTGATACGAAGTTTTGCTGCTAGTAAAACAAATGAAATTACTTTTAAAAAAATGGAACATCTTAAAGTAAGAATTGTTGCCCTACAAATGAAAAAAAAATGAACTAAATAAGTTACTTTAAAAATGTTGGCATTTTTTAAATAAAAAAATTGATTCTTCTCACTGTGAAATTATTTTTATGTAAAACATTATACGGGATATATTGTGTGCCTGCAAAGACATTAATCCCCATAATTTCTAATGCAAATCTTATTCCCCATACCTAATTGGTATCACACAGTTGTCATATTATATATTCACAGTATCATTACTCTGAAACTTAATCTGGATGTTACATGTTCAAACAAGCAACTATTTAGCTCCTATTCCAGAACCACTACTAGGTAATCTTTTTTATTATAATGTTTATTCTTATTTTCTTTTTATATGACCTCCCATCTCCCAGTAGTAACTCCAGAAGCATACAAGTTTAAACTGCATAGCAGCCATTTAACATTTAATTATGTAAGGTGGAAAGGGCAAAGGCTAGTTGAAAAGAAGTCAGACAAGTATTCCTCAGTCTTGATGGACCTGCCCAATTACCCAGTGGTAACTATAGACCAATTCCTCTGTGGTCCCATCCAGTAGCATGAATGTACATACTTATTTTATATTTATGGAGGGAAGGCTAATAGGAATTTAATATTATATTTTTAACAGATTATGGCAATAGCAATAGGATTTAGACTTATAGTTATTTTTATTCATTTGGAAAATTTATATTGCCACCTACTCGCTCACAGCAACTCTTGGCCACAGCAACTCCTGGTCCTCCTGGCCACGACTGCCACCTTTCCACTTTTGAAGATATAATAATCTCTCTACAGGTTTTTTTGCCCAACTCCTTATCCATTACTCCCCAAAGAGAAATCTCTGGCTTCAGTTGTATATTATTCTTTAAAATCTTTTGAATTAGTGCATGAATTCAAGTTTGTTCTTTCTTTCTCTTCCTTCCTTCCTTCCTTCCTTCCTTCCTTCCTTCCTTCCTTCCTTCCTTCCTGCTTGCTTTATTACATGTGCACCAAACAAAATGAAATGTTCCTTTGGGTTGTTCACATTTCCAGCACAAATTTGAAGTACCTAGATAGTTTATCTGGTATCATATAACAATGGTACATCATTTTATTAAAAAAAAAACAAAAAAAAAACTTTAAGATTAATATATAATGTAAATTTCCAGCCTTTCAAATACATATTTCTCATTGTTCCATTTGTAAGTAAAAATGTTTTGCCCGTTTCATCATATATTTTTTCACTTGCTTTTCTTCTGTCTTCAAATTCAACAAAAGTTTACATATCTACTACTGTAAGCTGATTGTGCTTTTCTTTTTCTCCTTGTAAATTTTAGCTAGCATTCATGTCATTTTTTTAATATCCCATTCATTATACTCAATTTAAAGTCATCTAGCAGTTCAAAATTAAATTAGCTCCAATACTCTTAGTGAGATGGATAGAAATCAAGAATCTGTTCTTTCTGGCTTTTATATTGACTTGTATATGTTGTAATTCCTGGTTTACAACTCTTAGTGTAAACCAAGAGTTTAGACTTTCTACATAAGATTATTAGAGCTTTTTGACTGCATCAGAGTGTGAATATTCTTTGCAAGTTAACACTTAGTTTGAAATCACACTAATGTTTTCATAAATATATTAGCTTAAAACCAAAAAGAGTTTTATCATGATGTCTTCAAGTGATGAAAGGTAATACGTAAATCCAATCTTAAAAGTCATAAACAAAAAATAGAGACATATACTTCCTTTGAAACAGCATAAAAGAATTCTTTTTTCCCCTAATACACTTGTATTAGCATATCATAAAACAAATCCCCATTTTGATTTGTGGAACAAAATGGAACACTTATTTCCTTTCTTTTTTTACGTTTTATTTTTACAAGATGCAACAAGGTTGGCTTACTTGATCAGGGCTGAAAGAGAAAATTGGTTATATCTGTTTGCCTATACTGGACTTTTGCTGACAAAGAATGATTGATGAAGCATTTGGATTTAGTTTTTTTACTTAGGAGATGAGCTATGGGATGAAAAAAGATTATGCTGTCTTTAAAGTTGGTGATAAGGTATTAATGTTGTCTTTACCTTTACCTAGGATGAAAGTGGGGAAGGGGAGTTACACTTTCTTACATTTCTATTCTTTTTTCTCCTTCTCTTTTGTTTTTCTCTTTCACTTTTTCTCTTTTACTATTTGTATATTTTATAGCTTATTTTTAATCTTTTTATTCATAATTTTTAATAAAATTATTATAAAAATGAGTACAGAGCTACATAAAAATATTTTTGTCTTAATTAATGATTTTTTACGCTTATCTGTATCTTAGGTCAGTAATTGCAAAGATCTGAGATCTGTAATTGCAGAGCAAAAATTAGGTTATAATATGAATACTAGATACAGGTTTTTTTAATGCTTATCTGTCTCTAGCATTTGAGTGGTGTGGTAGCCTAGAGATCAAGATGCTCATCTCCTACTCGGAAGGTTGAGAGTTCAATCCTAGGCAGCAGCACAGGTTTGTCTATCACAGGGACCCTCAAACTACGGGCCGCAGGCCAAATACGGCCCACTGAAGCAATTAATCTGGCCCGCATGAGACCAAGAGGCTGCCCTGCCCACCCACCAGCCCCCGCCCTTCAGCTGAGCGCAGGACTTACTTTTGCAGGCAGCTGCAGTGAGCAGAGTGGTGAGAGTCCAGTGGGCTACAACTGGAAGGTAAGGCCAACAGTGGAAGAGGAAAATCTGCTCTGGACCCGCCATGCTAGGCTGAACGGCCATCTCAGGGAGATTCAGGGGAACAGAGTGAGGCTCAGCCATCTTTCAGTAGTCTGGTCTGGGCAACAGTTCAGCTTTCTTGGCTGGCCACAACCCCTGATCCCTGCCTACTCTTTCCTTTCTCCCATGGCTGGTGTCAGAGAGGAAGGCGAACCACTGCCACTCGCCTCCCAGCCCACATCTTGCTCCCCCCACTGCAGCTGCTTGGCCTCACCTGCCATGGCTGCCAGCAGCAGGGAGCACAAGCCTGCACCACCCACATCGCTCCTCTGCCAGCTGGCTTCCCCACCAGCCTATGACCTTTCGACGAGCATGGGCCTTAATTTCGCAGGCAGCCACAGTGAGCAGGGTGGTGCGAGCCCTGCGGGCTGGAATTGGAAGGTAAGGGCAACAGCAGGGGAGGGAAATCTGCCCTGGATTTGCCGTGCTAGGCTGAAGGGCTGCCTCGGGGGAGGGGGGCTGTGGATGGCGAGCCTCAGCCACCTTTTGGAACTGCCTCTCAGCTTCTGTGAGACCTGCGGCCACCTGCCACATGCTCACCCAACCCTCCATCTCGGGTCCCGTATCCAGCCTGTGTCCAGGGATGCATCGTCCAGTGCAACACTCTTCCCTGAGGGTTACCTGCTCGCCCATCCACCAGCTGGACTGGTGCAGAAACAGTGCGTCACCTTGTGCCCATCCTTGGCCTCCTCCCACCCGGCTGTGGGCTTCTTGACACAAACAGAGGCTGCTGGTTGGAGTGAGGGGAACTGCAGAGCTGGGCTCCCGCGGCTGCGAGTGCCAAGGCAAAGCTAGAATTGGAAGAAAAGACTTCGCAGCTGTGGTGGAAAGAACCAGAGCAATGCCTGGCAGTTGGATGAGAAGGTGCAAGCGAGGTGGTGGCTGTTCTTGCCAGTAACTGAGTCCACCGCACCAATTTGTGCCTTACTCCATCTCGCTCACGCCTTCTCATCGAAACTGCTGTGCATTGCTCTGGTTCTTTCTGCCACAGCCGCACAGCCTTTTTTTTTCCAATTCTAGCTATGCCTTGGCACTTGTAGCTGCAGGAGCTCAGCACTGTGGTTCCCCTCACTCCAACCAGTAGCCTCTGCTCATGTCAAGAAGCCTGTGGCTGGGTAGGAGGAGGTCAAGGACAGGAGCAAGGTGATGTGCCACTTCCGGGCCAGTTTGGGCAGGGACTGGATAGCTGAGGGAGACAGCTCACCTGAAAGAACTATGGCAAACCCTTGCAGCTTTTATCTGCCAGCTGGCCTCCAGGTAAGCCCCTCCTCCTCCTCCTCTCCCCTTTCCCTTCCCACAGTGTCCTGTTTTTCCAAACACCCAGGCCAGGCCGGGGAGCAATTCCCAGGGATGCGCCCTGACTGAGGAGGCTCAGGCTCTATCCCACAGCCTGTATAAACCACTCCCGCCTCTTTTGAAATGGCCACCTGGCATTTCCCTAAGGTGCCCAATGCCATTGAGCAGCTGTTCTGAGAACCAGGGGAGGGAAGGAAGGTGTACACTGGCTTCAGTTTCTTGTTCTGCTGTGACCCCGAATAACTGGCCTTGGCTGCGGCTCATGGGCGCTCTGTCCGCCAGGTAACCAAAGCAGCGAAACTCTGCCTTCCACTGGTCCTGTGTCCCGGGTAGAGCTCCAGGGAGAAGGACTTGCTTTGGCTCTAGGCTGGAGCGGCGAGGAGACAATGGCAATGGCATGAAGGGAAGTCATGCAACCGGAGGTCTGGCTGCCACAGCCTACAACAAAATCACCATCTTTGGAGCCACCAGCATGATGGGCCTGGCCACCCTGGCACAAGCCCTGGAGGTGGGTAAGTCAGGGCAGGCCGCATCGTCCTGGAGGGCAGAACAAGCAGGGGAACTGTGAGGGGGCTGTGAAAGGACATGTTCCAGACATGGCTGCTTGCCTGGAGAAAGTGGTGTGGCTGCTGACAATTGGAGGGGCGAGTATCAAAAGAGCAGCTCCTCGCATTGCAGCTCCTCCTCCTGCTGCAATGAATATGAGAAGCCCAGCCAATGTTTTGAGCATGGTTAACCTCTCCAGTCCAATGAGTTCTACATTAACACTCACAGTCTGTCAATTTACCAACTCCAGTTACTGCACCAGTGAACATTGTACATCCAATCACTATCACCTCACTAATGAATCTCCCAACACCAATTACATTAGCTGGCCCTTTAAATATAGCCATGACACCTGTGGAAAGCATGCCTTTCCTTCCCCAGGCATTACCAACCTCTCCCCCCAGTAAAAAAAAAAAAAAACCTAGAGCAAAAACATGAATAAAAACTTCATGTTTCCCCCAAAATAAGACATTCCCTGATAATAAGCCCAATTGGGCTTTTGAGCACATGACAATAAGGCCAAGCGCTTATTTCAGGGTTCATAAAAATATAAGACAGGATTGTCTTATATTTAATGGACTGCTAAATTGGCCATGCCCACTCAGCTACATGATAACTTAGCCATGCACACCCAGCCAGTCCGGCCCCCCAACAGTCTGAAGGACCGTGAATTGGCCCCCTGTTTTAAAAGTTTGAGGACCCCTGCTCTATCAGGTCGCAAAGAGAAAATATCTGCTGCAAACTCTGTACAGGTGTCAGGAAGGGCATCTGGTCAGTAAACGCTCAGCTCAATTCAGTCATCCCGATTCCACCCCGAATAAAAGAATTATAGGTCATAGAAAGAAAGAAAAAACCTATATCTAGTATTCATATTAGAACTTTTGCAATTACAGACCTGAGATCTAGATTAACACTATATTTTGTGTTGTGCAATGAAACACGTGAGAAGTCTTTTGCCTCTCAACATGGGTTTAATTATGTTAATCTTAATACAGATTATCAAAAATCAAACATTCCTACACAAAAAGCCATAATCTTTATTGTTTGAGAGATAACTGCAGACTAACTCTGAAGGTTGACAATTTTAAGGAAAATAAGAATATTACTACCCATATATTTAAAATAATGTTTTTTATATCTTCAGGGAGCCAATTTAACAAACTGGCCAGCAGTGTGACTTGCCAACCATGTTATATTGCATAGCTTTGCAGAGCTTAGCCTTTCTGAGAATGTCATGCTCAAGCATTTGGCTCTGTGTTTTTACTTTTCTTATTATAGATCACAGCACTAGATGACATAATATCATATGACCAAATAAGTGTAGGAATATGTCAGTGAAGCAAAGTGTAAAAATTTGAAATATTTACAATCCTTAGTGCCTGAGTCTTTACGTTTATACAATCTTGCCTTGTATGTGAATCTAAGTTCTTCTGAGATGATATAATTTTATCATCTCATCTTACCTCAACTCATCTCAACTCTTATGTAATATGCTATAGATATTATGCAATAAAAACAGGAGAATACGTGTGTGGGGATATTCTGTTCTATGTAATAAATGCAAGAAAATATATAAATATTCCATCAAATTTATATTCTGTGCTAAATAAAGGTCATATAGTTCTTAGGTGGACGTTTAGTTCAGATTCTGAACAAACATAAACCTGCTAAATTTCAGAATATATCTTTCATCTTGAAAAAAAAAGTTGCTCATTTTATGCCACATTGGTTCCTTGTAATTCTGTATATATTTTTGTTACATATTATAGTACTTAGGTTTTGTAAGTGCTGTATATTCTGTCAAACCTCCCACAATCACTATGAGTGCGTTGAGTGGACATATAAATTTTACTAATAAATAGTAAAAAATAAAATAAAAATACGATTGCTTTGAGAATGGTTCAATTAAGGCAATTAAAACATTAGTATGTTTTATATTAATGTTTTATTAGTATTTTTATTAGTATGCGTCATGATTCATAAAATCATAGAATATAGGTAGTACCAGTGGTGGGATTCAAATAATTTAACAACCGGTTCTCTGCCCTAATGATTTCTTCCAACAACCAGTTTGCCAAACTGCTCAGAAAGTTAACAACCGGTTCTCCCGAAGTGGTGCGAACTGGCTGAATCCAACCACTAGGTAGTACTCATTTAGCCTGTACAATTGAAACCAGCAATTCAGTTGTTAAGCAAAGTGGTTGATAGGCAGACCAGCGTCTGTGCTTATGATCTTACTTCAGCTTTCCTTTGCTTTACAGATCTGTGAAGGTAATAAATGAGAGGATTAGAAAGGACTTTAAAAATATCCAGGGTGGAAAGGACAACCCATTGCTTATATTGTATAACCTGTATAATCTAAGCTTTTCAAATTTTCCTCCTATTGAGATGATGAAGATTTAAGAGACTAAAAAAAGGGAGGAAAGGGGGGAAGTACCTTGAACACTTTCTTTTTTAAAAAATGGTGACTATAGTAGAAAGCCAAGCTGACCATTTGATTAATTAAAGAATATCAGTCACTGCATAATCTGTATAATGTTAATTTACAAACAGAGTTTCCTTCATCACTGTCCTTTCGGACTGGAGAAAGTGTTAGACAATGTTTTGCTATTTAACATTCAAATTGGGTAGAATTCTTTCTTTTTCTTTTTTTCTCTTAGTTCCTCCTTTCCCAAAAGGAAACTATTTTTAATGTCAACATTGAATTAGAATAGCAACTATGGCAGTTCTTTCATATATTCTATGGCAGAAAAAAATCTAAAATTAATAACAAACCTTGGATAAAAAAGAAAAACAAAAGAAGTATTTGACTGCTGTTCTATATTAAAGAAGCCCCATCTCTTCAGAATTTCTACAAGCTACCTAACCATGTAAAAGAAAGCATCTCCTTTCCTTTTAACCCTTGAAAACAGGGCAGAGAGTGGCACCCTCTCATTAACCCTAAATATTATATTTTTCTTCTACTCTTCTTAATTCTTCTTCTTCTTTTTTTTTACTATATTACAGCTAACAGACAAATAACAAGTTATTGATGATTAAATCAGATAGATATTTTCTGGAATCAAATAATGGAATGTTTGTCAGATCCTTCTCTTTGCAACCAAGTCATATCAAGAATAGAAAACAATCCAATTATAAAAGAGTAGCGCAGGCAGGGGAAAACCACTGTGTAGCCAAGGTAAACCTATACAAACATATGGAAGAGGTCACTGGATGTTAGGTATTGACATTTGGACAATTTAGCAATTATGTTTCCTTTCATAAGATTTTAGATGGCAAGAGTGGAACAAAAATTTTAATAATCATAATTAACACTATAATTAGCATAATTGGGTTCATTTTCCTCTTCCAAGAACTGGTGGAAATAGAATGGAATAATGAAATAAATGATAAGGACTGCATATGCTGTCATTATTGTTCCTTGACATTAACACATGCACATTTGGCATATTTGGCAAAAACAAATACAAAAAGTGTAGTGTAAATAAAAACTTAAATAAAATTTAAATTAAGAATTGTAGAAATGAACCTTCTTAATTGAAAAACGAATTGAAATTTGAAAAACGTTCAAAGTTCAAATGCAAAGATAAAATGGGCTAGCAAAATTGCATATTTTTTTTGTCCTAAAAAAATAAGACAAAATATTTCCTTCTCATATAATACAAACCTTAGAACTGCTAATAAATACTTTTTCGTTAGGGACTAATGTGTCATGTTGGCCTCATGGGATAAACTATATAGAAATCACAACTGTATGAGCTAATTCTATTTTATTATAAAGCCGACAGAATTTGAAATTTACACAATTCTCCTTCCGCTTCCTTTACAGCCTGAGAAACTAGCAAGGATCTCTTCTGAGTTTCTTCTCCGCCCACTATCCAGCTTTGAGCTCTATCAGTTCTTTAAGTGGTATCTGTATGCCAGACTCCCAAGTTCTTTCCCACATAGCATTGTATATATTCATACTATTGAATAAATAAAAGCGTTGACATAGTATGAAATTTAAACTCTCTTGGTCAATTACAGTTTTTAAAAGGAGATGATGCAAATTTTACAGGAAATTAGATAGATAGATAGATAGATAGATAGATAGATAGATAGATAGATAGATAGATAGAGTTGGATGGATGGATGGATGGATAGATGGATGGTTGGTTGGATGGATGGATGGACAGACAGGTAGACAGATATTCTGCAGTATCATGGCTAAATATCACTTATTATCATTGTTGCTATTCTTGCTGCTGTTATTTGTACCTAAATATTATTGGTCCCTAATATTCTAGTCTTAGACATTCTGACTTCAATTGTTTGCTGCTCATGTTCATCCTTTTTGAATTTACTAGGCATGTCAGAAACTTCAAAGGCACATTTTGCTTTGATTGAAACTTTGGCAAAATGCCTCTTTGAAGTAGCTCTGCAAAGAGAAGTGACATGCCATCAGAGTTGCCACACTGTGTTACCAGCATGACTTCTTAGTTTTGAGTACTTTGAGACCAAGCCTTTAGTTGAAGTAGTATGACTGCACTGTAAATAACTATGTTATGAAACTACTTCAATTCTGTGTCTGTTAGTTATGCAGAAGAATGTGGCGTGAGCTGAAAACTAGACCACATAGCTTTATACAGTTAAAGTGAGAGAAAGCATTGATTGATTGACTGGTTGATTGATAAGATTTATATTCCAACTTTCCCTCTAAAATAGAGGGCAGTTTATTATTAAAAGGATTATTTATTTTACCAACGTAGGATAGAGAAAATTACCTACAGAAACAGTTTGGAATTCAACAAGAATACTAATTTCATCTAGTGTAATTAGGCTATAGTAAGTCAATTATTTCTTTTTCCACCATTATGGTTTGAATTAAAAATGGTTAACAATACTAGTGTTGTAATACTATTATACTCGTTTTATACATGGGTACTAGGTGGATAAACTTCTGTAATTATTGATACTCTAGTCCAGTGATGGTAAACATTTTGGGCTTGACATGCCAAAAATTAAGAAAATGCCTAACATGATTCTACTGGTATGTCACTTCCCTCCTGAAGAAAAGAGAAACAATTGTCTACCTTCCACATCTAGGCCACTCTGAACAATGGCACTCAACAGCAGTGCCGAGGGTGGCCCTGAAGTAGAGGCCCGAGCCTCAACTTAAGCACCAGTACCAGCGCCACTCCCACTCAAAAGGCTGTTTTATGTCATTCCCCAAGGCATGCAAGCATTTCCTTTTATAAGGGAAATCTACTCCAAAGCAAAAGTATCCATCTTCTCTATGCAGTGAGTGGGTGGAGAGCAATGTCACCTGGAGCAGGACACTCAACAGTATCCTGCACAATCTAAAGCAGAGGTAGCACTTTAGGAAAGCTGTACAGTGTTTAAAGCAGATCATCCCACTCCCTGTCTATATAGCCTTCTAATAATGCTATAACTCATACTATTACTCAATAACCCAACTCATATTGTGAGACATTCTTGAAGTTTCTCCATGTTCAATCTTCAGCACATGTCTCTTGGATTATACTAATTAGGTAAAGGTAAAGTTGTTCCCTTTCCAGTCGAGTACAACTCTATGTGAGGTGGTCATCTCTGTTTCTTAGTCGAGGGATAAAGTGTTGTCCAAAGATATTTCCTTGGTCATGTGTCTAGCCTGACTATACACCAACAGCATGGAATGCTGTTACCTTCCCACCAAAGTGATACCTATTTATCTACTTCCATTTGCATGCTTTCAAACTGATAGGTAGACAGAAGCTGGGTCATGTAAAGTGAGCTCACCCCATCATGTGATGCTTTCCAGCTGACAAGCTGGAGCTATCACACCCTATACTAATTATAGAAACACATTTCAGCTAGGTTTTTTGCTTGTTGTTTGTTTTTTTGCTGACTTTGATCACTTTGGTGAATGAATCAGTGCTAGAAACTGAATTCAGGGTAGTGCACTCCTGCTATATTTATATGAACCTTTGAATTTATGTTTCAATGTGAGTTTCAGTGCCATAAAACATATTATGGTTCTAGTAGTAGTATGTTGAGTGTAAAGATAGGGGATGGCCTGAGTGTAAGTGTTGAGGTCATGAATTTTGCTGCACCCAGCAAAATTCGAACTTGAAAGCAGTCTGTTGTATGAATTTTCAACAACTTCTTGATCTCAAGGACACCAAGCATGGTTCCAATTATCTATTAATTTAGGAGGGCAGGGGATTTGAATCTAAACCCCAATGAAAATAAGGCCCATGAATCTTTAGATGTCAGCAGGCAATCACTTGTTATGTATGGCTTAATTGTTGTCTGCACTATTCTCATCTAGCTGAGTTTTGTTTGCAAGGCCTCTGCCAAGTCAAGCAGAAAAGTCAAGCTAAGTCATGAATATCATGAAAGCTGTGAATTACTGCTGAGTCCTGGTTGGGAGTAGCTGACAATGGGAGCACTGTTTTATGGTGGGCTTGCTCCTTTCTGTTTGGCCATCTATCAGAAGATAGTTAACTGAAGCAATATTCTATGAAAAATGCTTTAGAGCATTAACTATATAAATTCTAAATAATCTTCCTACCACACTAAAATAAGAAATATGAAAAAAGATCCATCAAGAAGGAATCACAACAGAGGTGGCCGTCACATACTGTAACAACCAGTTTCGCCCAGAACTGAAAAAGTGAGCACGCACGGCATCGAAAAAACAGCGATTATAGAGGACGGGATAGCGCAAGGGCTGATGGGTGGGTCCAGCCGCTGGCCAGAACTACTGGTTCACCCGAACCAGTCTGAACCGGCAGAAGCCCACCTCTGATCACACATCATTTTAGTGGGGCTTTGGTTTCATATTTATCTAATTTTTTTTACAGATTCAATTATATATGAAAATTATTGTATCATAATTGCAAAATTGGTTCTACTTGTATAATGACTTTACTGTATGATCAAATTCACATTCCTTTCTTTCTAAAATGTTTCTGAAATCCTTTCTTCAACAATATAGTTAAATCCTACTGCAGCAGGATTTAACTCAGCTACAGAGTTCAGAATTTGACCTTCAGCTTTTGCTTAGCTGTGGAACAACTGGATTACTGCAGGTCAGGGTATAACAGCTGTGTAGAGAATCACAATATCACCATTGCTATTCAAGCATCAAACCGCAGCAGTTATTCCCTTGCTTTCACGGGTATTAAAATTGATCCTCAGTTAAATAAAAAATAGATTTTTCCTATCTTCTTTTCATCAATGGCAAACAATAAAATCATAAGTGAAGACTTTTTTTAATATAGGATTTGGAGGGCTATTTGTAAAGAACTCAGCTGAGTATGATTATGGAATAGCTGTGCTATTCAAGCTACAACAATGGTTGTGTTCTTATACATTTGTCACATTTGGGACAGTTTAAACTTTAAATTTTAAGGGATTCCCTGTTAAGTCAGTCATCTTATTTGAAGCCAGGGGTTAATTATGTTTTAGTGGTTCTTTTTCTGCTTGTTTGGCAGAACTGCACAATTTTCATCTCTTGAGGGCTGTGTCAGGCTTTGCCTGCTGTACCACACTCCAAAATGGAAAGGACCAGGAGTCTTTAAAAGGCAAGCTTAGAGAGCATTAAAATGGGACTGGGATCTAAGTATGTTTTTTTTTTTTTTTTGATAAACCTGACTGATGTCTTGCCTCTATTTTGCCCTTTGTGCTTGCATTTTATAATGTCACTTTTGCTCTCTGTATGTTTCTTGATTTCTTTATAAATGTTGATAGCAAAATTCTGTTAGAATCAATGAGATCTCTACCCTAAAATAAAAAATGGAATAAATACAGTAAATAATGGATATTCTTTATGAAATGATAGAATAAAATGGAAGTAACACATTAGTATACAAAATAATTGTGTGAATGGATGGAAATATGTTTTTTCTTATCTGTGAATCTATATCGTAACATGTTTAAAAGAATGTAGGAATATTTCTATCACCTTTATATATACTTGTGTTTATTTTTAATCTATTAAGATTTGGGCCAGGACAGGAAATAGGTAATTTTCACTATAAACTAGGAAACCTAATAGTGTTAGAATGCATAGAATAATGCATTGTGCATGCTTTTTAAGAGCTCATTACATTAAAATACATAATTTATTCCTATCATGCATATCTTTACACAGAATAGAAAAGTAAATCTAGCTACTTTGCATTGTCACACACATTTCTTCATTTGTCTTCTCCTTGCCATTCCCCAATTGATAAAAAAACAAAAAACACCCAGTATAAATGATGACAAAAAATACAAAACAGGAGAAATTTTCCCGGCAATACCAAAACTGATTATAAAAGTGCAAGATTGAGAAAGAAGAACAAGAAGCAGTGGTATAAGAATACTAAAAACAGATGAAATTTGTCAGGATTAATCTGAATACAAATTACAATGGTACTATTCACTTTTATTCAGATGAATACATATTTTAAAAGTATGATTCCCAATTCTTTTAGCACTGTGAGAAGAATTCAAAAATATTAAGAATCAGCTGTTGTATTCTGGTACAACCTCTGGTATTCAAATCTGACGAAATTATTTGCTATAAAAAAAACCAGAGATTGTATTCCATCTGGTCAAGCAAAAGTTTGCTTACTGCTCCAGTTCTCCAAATCCCAATTCACCAGCAGCCATTTGCAAAAATGCATGAGTGGTAGAGAACTAGTGAATGGAAACTTACTAATACAAATAGTAAAATGAGTGTTGAAATTGATTTTAAAAAATGGCATTTAACAGGTCTCAAGTGCATATGGTATACTGAATCTCACAAAAAATAATCAAAACAAAAAATGTGAACAGGAAGTACAACAATAAATATTTATTTCATTAGATTCATTTACTGCTACCGGTAGCTCCTTAATACATAGGAATTTTAAAATCTGTGTTAAGAATTATATTATGGTATTGTATACATAAAATAATCCAAATAGTTGAATGAGTTATTTTATTTTAGTGATCTTTGTACGCACATGTGCACCAGAAACTGGAAGACCAGGTCACTGGTGCCTATGTGTGTGCCGGAAACCGGAAGCTCAGCTTCCCAGCGTGCACTCTGGGGAACTGTTCTTCTGGTTTTTGGCACACCCACGTGTGCACACTGGGAAGCTGCTCTTCCAGTTTCTGGTGGTCCCCTGCATGCACACTCCTGTTTCAGCACTTGGTGCTGAAAAGGTTTGCCAACACTGATCTAAATAATTTCTTCCATATAGAAATTGAGCTATATGAAGTTGTTTTCTTTTCCACAAGGAAATATTATGAACATCAGACTTTGGACAATAGCATTTGTTTTTGTTTTGTTTTGGTTTTTCTTGTTTTGTTTTGCTATTCTACAAGTTAGTGGATAATTAGTAGTAGTAGTAATTAGATTGTTTTTTTAAAAAAAAAGTTCAACAATTTGAGCTCAATGAGATGTTTTCCTCTCAAAGCACCAATATATAATGATCATTCGCTAAAATGAGATATATTATCCACCATTTTGCTATCATTTTAAATATTTAAATAATTACTTACATTATGTTTTGTGTTGCCTAAAACATATTGTGCAACATGTTTATCCTCCAGGAAATTTTTTTTTAAAATGTATTTTATTAGCTAAGAATAGTGACAATGTAGGAAAATATTGAAAATATTGAAAAGACCACATTAAACTGAAAGCATAAACAGGAAATTTGTAAAGGGTAGAACTATAGAAAAGTATGTTTTAAATCATATTAAGCACACACAATTAATAGTGTCATTTATCTATTGGTTCCATATAATATCACCCAACACTTTGATACATGTCTTAAAAGACATAAGTACACAAAACAGGAATTCTCATAGGCTAATCACTACAGTGATAAATAGTAACTCCTAAGAATTAGTGTCTGAAGTTATCTGTTCATGAAACATTTTGCAATCAAAAGTATCTGAAAGATGCAGTTTACCTATTCCTATTTTATAAGAACCATCTGGCCAAGGAAACAGAAGTAGTAATCCGCTATAATTCTGTCTTTCCCTATGTAGCCCTTTTGTTGTACCATGTAGTAAGCAAAGATTGCAAAAATGTACTGCCTAACTTCATCTCTAGGATACAATCTAAATTTTGCTTCCATTTAGCAAATCAACAATATGAGTAATAGGATTACTACAGGGAATGTACAATGCATTCAGAAAGTATTCAGACCCTCTTCACTTTTGTCAATTTGTTGATATTCATTTTTTTCTTCATTAATCTACACTCAATACCCCATGATGACAAAGTGAAAACAGAATTTTAGAAATGTCTGTAAATTTGTTAAAAAGAAAAAAAAATTGAAATAACACGTTGGAATAAATATTCCTTCACTCAGTACTGCTGAAGCACCTTTGGCAGCAATTACAGCCAGATTCGCACGGCTGAATACTTTCTGAATGCACTGTAGCCACTAGATAGCTAGTAGAATATTATTTATTAATTTGTTATTCATAAAACATATTTGTATGCCACTGCAGTCAAAAATTGCCCTGTGGTTCAAATAAAAATGCTTTAAATAAATTATGTATCATTGCAGTATATACTGCTGTTTCAAGAAACTTAATTACAATTATTGATAACATAAAGGTAAAGGTAAAGGTTCCCCTCACACATATGTGCTAGTCGTTCCCGACTCTAGGGGGTGGTGCTCATCTCTGTTTCAAAGCCAGAGAGCCAGCGCTGTCGGAAGACGTCTCCGTGGTCATGTGGCCTGCATGACTAAATGCCAAAGGTGCACGGAACGCTGTTACCTTCCCACCAAAGGTGGTCCCTATTTTTCTACTTGCATTTTTTTATGTGCTTTCGAACTGTTAGGTTGGCAAAGCTGGGAAAAGTAATGGAAGCTCATCCTGTTACGCAGCACTAGGGATTCGAACTGCTGAACTGCCAACCTTCCAATCAACAAGCTCAGCATCTGAGCCACTGCGTCCCTTTTATTGATAACATAGGAGACTCTAAAGGAGAATATTTGTAGGTCAAGGTTGAAATGAGGGGTCATTGGTGCTCTCTGATCTTGGTTTTTTTTCTTGCCCGAAGTTTCATTACCCTGATGATTACACACTGATGATGTTAACTTAGTTTGGGTAATGAAACATCTACAAGGAAAGAACCACACTCAGAAAGCACCAAGGACCTCTCATAAAAAACCCTACCAAGAAAAATAAAACATAATTGAAATAAAATACTAATGAAACACTGAAGTCAAACATTCAGTAATCAATTTTAATAAATAATAGAATAACAATGATCAGATTTGAGACTTAATTATTCCACAATGTACATAAGATGCATAACTGTTTCATTCAACCCTTGTAATGTCCCAGTAAATGGCATAATAGAGAATACAAATAAGGCACTACGATATTATTTATTAAATTTATTTGCCACCCATCTCATATTGAAACAACTCTGGGTTGTTTATTCAGGGGTGAGATTCTACCGGTTCAGACCTGTTCGGGTGAATTGGTAGCTCCGACAATCAGCTGGGAGCGAACCAGCTGGCCCCGATGATCAGATGGGCCCACCTGCCTGCGCTATTTTCCTACCTTTATCTTCTCAGCTGATTCACGTGGTAGAGCGGATTGCCATGTGAATCAGCTATGTTACTGCTCTGAAGAAACCAGGAAGTAAATATTCTTCAATATGCACATGCGAATTGGGTGATCACCGAACTGGTTGTTAAACTGGGAGGATGCCACCACTGGGCTTATTATCATTTCCATCACTTTCTCCAATACCTTAATCAAAGATCAAGACAGCATGCAAATTTTGTTTGACATTATTATATAGCCAAGGCTGATTTAACTCTGTAGATCTTTGGAAAACATTTGATAGCTTCCCAAAGCCCTATCCCAAATCAGCTTGACAAGTCATCCCTTTAAAAAAAAAAGTAGCTGTTCAAGCTCATACAACCCACCGAGTTATCTCTGTATAGTTTCATGTTCTTTTGGTTTGCTTTGCTGAGAAGCTATAACTGCTTTAACAAATTGAAAAGAAGTGTTTCTTATAACTGCATGGTTTATAAAGCACTTCTTACAGTCTTCCTACAATCCTGCCATACACTATAACTCTATTTAGAGGTTTCTGAAGTGTTAAATGCTTGCATATGTAGCTTAGATCAAAAAGTGGAAAGAGAAATGACAGCAGCCGCAATAACAAACCATAAAAAAAAAAATACTGAACAGATTGCAACTTAGAAATTGGCCTGCTTCCTTATTATTGCATCTCAAAACTCAAATACTGTAAGGTGACACTGATAAACCATTTTTCTTCACATGTGGCTGAAGTTTTATCTGTTTATTCCTCTTTGCTAGGTCTGTGCAGTGTCCTGAAAATAATACTTTTTCCCTCCAAATAATTAAATAAGTAAGGTCATTTTCAAGGCTTGAATGGCTCTCTGAGAAGCTATCCTTAGCTAACTTGCATGGATATATATTGTGCAACCATTTCGCTTCCCATTGCAAACTAACCATATATGCACAGTCATACATGTAGAAACATCCTGGAGCAATCTATGGAGCAGCCATTCAAATCTTATAGAAAGTACAGATGATTTATATTAAAAAGGTGTTTCTTGCAGACTTCTGCAGTTTGCAAAACAATTCTTTCAAATACTTTCTATAATCCTTGTTGTTGTTAGTTGCTAAATTGTGTCTGACTCATTGTGACCCTCATTGGACAATGTTCCTCCAGGCCTTCCTGTCCTTTACCATCCCCTGGAGACCATTTAAGCTCACGCCGACTGCTTCAGTGACTCCATCCAGCCACCTCTTTCTCTGCCATCCCCTTCTTCTTCTTTTGCTCTCAATTGTTCCCAGCATTAGGCTCTTCTTCAGTGAGTCTTTCCTTCGCATTAGGTGGCCAAAGTATTTGAGTTTCATCTTTACCTTTTGGCCTTCTAAAGAGCAGTCAGGGTGCTGTTTACTATTCCACATTTCAACCAGAATACATATTAACACCATATATTATTCCTAATATAATTGTATAATATTTCTGTTATCTCTATACCATCCTAAATAATAACAGTGTCATGAAGTTCTTGCTTAATCACATGCCAAGACTTTACTTTTGATGGGGACGACCATACTTATGTAACATTTCTAAGTCATTTTCAATTTAGACAAGACCAGAAGTAAAAAAAACCTCCTTCTTTGCAACTGCAACGATTTGGCAAAAAGGCCTTCCATGTCAGATTAACAGAGTTGGAAGGGACCTTATGGGTCATCTAGTCAAACCCCCCACCTAAGCAGGAGACCCTACACCATTTCTGACAAATGGCAGTCCAATCTTTTCTTGAAAGTCTCAAGTGATGAAGCTCCCACAACTTCTGAAGGCAAGCTGTTCCATTGGTTGATTGTTCTCACTGTCAGAAAGTTCCTCCTTATTTCCAGGTTGAATCTTTCCTTGATCAATTTCCATCCATTATTTCTTGACTGGCCCTCAGGTGCTTTGACCCCCTCCTCTCTATGGCAGCCCCTCAAATACTGGAACACTGCTATCATGTCTCCCCTGATCCTTCTCTTCACTAGACTATCCATGCCCAGTTCCTGTAACCGTTCTTCATATATTTTAGTCTCCAGTCCCCTAATCATCCTGGTTTCTCTCCTCTGCACTTTTTCTAGAGTCACAACATCTTTTTTATAGTGTGGTGACCAAAACTGGATGCAGTACTCTAGGTGTGGTCTTATAGGGCTTTATAGAGTGGTATTATTATCTCACTTGATCTTGATTGTATCCCTCTGTTAACCTGTTAATCTGTCCCACAGATGCACACAAATTCAATGTGTTTACTTACAACTAGACATGGATACAGTTGCACTATTAATATAGTAATAAAAACTGCTTCATAAATACAATTTTTTTTAAAAAAAGAACACTCATTTCCTACGTTTGCCGCTAAGATTTAAACATCTTATTCCCAGGGTAAAAACAACAACAACAACAAAAAAAACAGCAAAAAACTTTGACTGTTTTATCACAATCTTCTAATTGAAAGTCTTCTAAACCTGATTCTGTTTATTTGTTTGAAATGAATATTATATTGATTACCTGTGAGACTGCATACAAGTCACTGGTGACTGAGGAGGGTATATACACTATAGAATTAAGGACAGTGAAACATTGGAATCAATTGGCTTATCCTACTGCTGCAGCAGTAGCAAGCATTTTCTTTAAGCTATTAATTTTATTATTAGCACACCTGGAGACACAGTCTCCCTCAGGGAAAAGCAATTCAATGTTTTGTGCTACAAAGACTAGTGGCATATGATCAATGAGCTAGCTCGAGCTGCAATCTTTTCTGAAATACCTTTCATTTCAATACAAATGAATAAAGGAATGTTATCTTGATAATGTAAATTTATAATCTCCTCTCACATTTCCTCCTTTTGCTATTTTTTTTCTCTTTCTCTTCAGTTCCATTTGGGCAAGAAATATTTATTCTCTGTAGTGATAAAACTAAACTCACAGAAATGTATTTTCCATATTTTTAGTATGGAGTCACATTTAGTGGTAAATGTGATTTCAGCTATCATGATTTCAGAAATTATAACAGTTACAACAACTTAACATAGGGATCAGGAGTGGGTTTCAGCAGGTTCTGACCAGTTCTGTAGAACCGGTAGCAGAAATTTTGAGTAGTTCAGAGAATCGGTATATACCACCTCTGACTGGTCCCGCTCCCATCTATTCTCTGCCTCCCGAATCCCAGCTGATCAGGAGGAAATGGGGATTTTGCAGTAACTTTCCCCTGCCATGCCCACCAAGCCACGCCTACCAAGCCATGCCATGCCCACCAAACCACACCCACAGGACCGGTAGTAAAAAAAATTGAATCCTACCACTGATAGGGATTGTTCTTATTTTGCATAAACAGGTAAACAAACTTGCAAGATAAACTCATTAGCCTAGTTGAAGCATTTTGATAGCATAATGTGGCTTGTATTTACATTAACTATTTAAAGTATTTAGCATGCCATGTCAGTATACCTATTCTGCTAAGCAATATTTGTTTAATGATAGTCCCAAAGGTGCTTTTTTCAAGAGGCAACTGGACTTTCTGGTTTTTCTTTGAAGACATTTTGCTCTTCATCCAAAAAGCTTCTTCAGCTCTGACTGGATGATGGGGAATGGTGGGGAATGAATCTCCATAGACAGTGAAGAATCTCCATAGACATTGTTTAATGATAGTTTAAGCTAACTGAAATTAGCTTTAGAAACCAATATATCCTGGTTTATATAGAATGGTGGAGTTCATACAAAAATTCATCTAAATATAGCATGTCAAATGAGGATTTAGATTAAAGAATAAAGTAGAAGTAATATTATGATATGTTAGGTGACCTCAGCTAAAGATGTTGTGATCAAAAAGAGAAAATTGATAACTTAACATCATAAAAAAAAATTACTCTTGCATTAAAAGTATTTAAAATTGATGTTATACTCATTTGAAAACATTACCATAAAAGGAATATATGGAATAATAGAAATGATATGATTGGTTTGTGTAGTTAATTTAAGATAATGAAACTGTACACCTAAATTTCAGGAAAACAAAATCTGTTGCTAACTGTTTCAGATTAACTTTCTATTATGAATATACTTATGCAAACTCTAAAATACTGTTTATATGCTGATCATTATTACTGAGATAAAATTCTTATTGATTTTGTTACTGTCAGAGTAGTGTTGGCCTACTGATACTTGGAACAAAAACAATAATAAGTTTTACATTATTTCTTGATTATTTTAGTTGTTTCTTCTTGCATTTTCTCTAAAATACTATTGTAGAAAATTATTCTAATACCCAGATCTATATTTAAAATTTAAAAAGTAAATTTTTCGACACTTCTTACTCATTTGGCATTTCAGAATGCTTTATATAATTTAAATATGGAAATGGAATGCAGGTGCAAGTTATAAAATGCAAACATTGAAAGGAGAGACAGGTTATACATCCATATTTAATCAACCCCAGTTTACTATGATAATAGCATATGAATATAAAATTGACAGAAAGATACCAAAATAGGATTCACATGATCTGAAGTGCTGGAACTTGTAGTTTCATGGCAAATGTCTGTAAATCAGACTTATGGGTTAATTTAAAATGTCTATTTGCTCTCTATTGGGCAAAATAAAGATAACTTGCTACCGAAAGAACACTACAATTATGCAATTGGTTCCTTTCTAACATAATAGTACCATGTTTCTCTGAAAATAAACCCTTCCCAAAAAATAAGCCCTCCCCTGAAAATAAGCCTTCCCCTAAAAATAAGCCTTCCCCCAAAAAAATAAGCCTTCCCAAAAAATATTTAACCGCATGCACAGCTGGTCTCCGCCATTTCTTTTGATTAGGGTTAGGGAGACAGAAGTGGAAATCAGGTAAGACAGCAAGAGGAGCCTCCTCTTGCTCCACACGCCCCAAAATAATAAGACCTCCCCAAAAATAAGGCCAAGCACTTATTTTAGGATTCAAAAAAATATAAGACAGGGTCTAATTTTCGGGGAAACAGGTACCCTAACACAAAACTTTGCCTAGAAAAATAATCAGCATAAGGCTTCCCCTGACATTTCAACAGCTCCTATCCTATTGGTATTCTCAATGGCCCTGAAAATGTGGCTCTTCACTCAGGACTTTGGTGAGGACAATTGATACCCCTTTTCTTTCATTCCCTGGTTCCGATGCTGGCTTGTTTTCTTTGCCATCTTGTTCCTTTATGTATTTTTGTATTATTATTTCTTCTTAAAAGTTTTTAATTTTTCAGTTGTGGGAGTTCCATCACTGGACGCTTTTAAGAAAATACTGGACAGTCCTTGTCTGGAATGGTATCGGGTTTCCTGGTTGTGCAGGGGGTTGGACTAGAAGACCTCCAAGGTCCCTTTTAACTTAGTTATTCTGTTATTTTAGACAATTTAAGGCACTGGGAGTTAACCAGCATATAAACTTAATAAAAATAATATCTTAATAATCAGAATCAGAACAGAGCTGGAAGGGACTGAATGAATCTTTTCTCAATGATTTTTATATGTTTTACAAATTACTTTCTATGATTATTCGGTACTTCTATATATTTTATTTTCTTCAATCATACCCAATTCCAGAAACTGGTTGGAGAAGACTTTGCATTTTTCTCAACAAGGTTCTTCAGGAATATTTTGCCATTATTTCCTTCATAGTGGTGAGAAGAAGTGACTTATCCAAGATTGCTCAGCTACTTTTGTGCCTAAGACAGAACTAGAACTCATAGTCTATTGGGTTCTTGACTAATGCTTTAATCACTAGACCAAACAAGTTCTTACCTTAGTACATACTACATTCTCAACTAGGATGAAATTATGTTGCAAACCTTAATTCTAACCAAAATATTCTGGACATTTCTTTCTCTTGCTTCTGAAATAGGAACAAATTATATTTGAAAACACAGATTTTATTTACCATATTTTCCGGCGTATAAGACAACTTTTTAACACATGAAAATCTTCTCAAAAGTCGGGGCTGGTGTTATACGCCGGGTGTCGTTCTCCTGTAACCAGGCAGACGAGCCCGAAAGACTCTGACAAGCCTTAAATGGCTCTGGCGATCCAAGCTCTGACGATCCCAGCTTTGCCTGCTAATCAGGCAACTCAGCTGGGATGCCAGAGCCATGTAAAAGGAAAAAATTTTTTCCTTTTACGTGGCTCTGCAAGCTCTGACGATCCCAGCTGAGTTTCCTGCCAATCAGGCAACTCAGCTGGGATCCCCAGAGCCCTGTAAAAGGAAAAAAGTTTTCCCCCTCCAGCTTGCTTACCTTAGCTGCTAATCGCAACGCTTGCCTTGCTTTGCTTGCCTGAATCCATTCCATCAGCAAGCCACTCCCTGCCTGGAATCAAGCAGGCAGGAGTTGTGGACTTCAACTCCCAGAATTCCTCAGCCAGCAAAACAAAGCTGGCTGAGGAATTCTGGGAGTTGAAGTCTACAAGTCTTAAAGTTGCCAAGGTTGGAGACCCCTGTTCTATTGGGTAAGTTTTTTTCCCCTTTGGGAGCTTTAAAAAAAATAGTTAATTGGGGTTTTTTTTAGTTGTTCTTTTTTTAGACCTAGCCATTTAAAATTTAGAAAGTTTTAAATTTAGTTTTCATATAAAAATAAAAATAAAATAATATTTGTGCAGCTTTCTGAGATTTAGTGTATTTCTGTAGTGTTTCACTCTAACTACACAAACACACAAAATCTCACAAAGCTATATGTGGAATTTTGTGTGTGTAAAGTATGAAAGTTGTTTTTTTTTGAGCTTTTTGTGACTGTGTGAGGTTCCTGCTTGTTGTAGGGGCCATTTTGGGTCTAGCACAGCTGCTTTTACATTGTGGGTGAGGCAGTTGTGTTGTGTTGTGTGTGTGTAAAGTGTGAAAGTTGTTTTTTGGGGGGCTTTTTGTGACTGTGTGAGGTTCCTGCTTGTTGCAGGGGCCATTTTGGGTCTAGCACAGCTGCTTTTACACTGTGGGTGAGCCAGTTGATGTTTTTTAATTTTTATTTGGTGTGCGTTGGAAGAGGGGTAGTCTTATATGGTGAGTATAGCCCAAACCCTATATTTTAACAGGAAAAGTCGGGGGTCGTTTTATATGCCCAGTCGTCTTATACACCGGAAAATACGGTAAGCAATCTTACTTTTCAATTTTCAGTTACCCCATAGGACTGGAAAGGATTACTAAAAGACCATCCATCAGCAGTGGCACTGAGTGTATTTGGACACTGAATTGTTGTGTTGCTGATGGTGATTTTCATTTTTGTGAACAAAGAAACAACATTAGGATCCTTCATAACCAATGTTGTGGCTGAAAGGATTAAAAAAAAAAGAGTGGGGAGAAATAAACAGACAATCCCTGATCCTAGATCCACAATCTGGATTCACAATTCTAAGTTTTGATTGGGAGCCGCCCAGAAATGGTTATAAATGGGTGGCTATATAAATGTTTAAATAAATTACAGATATGCAGATATAATCCTTTACTGTTAATACACAGGAATGAGTTAACTGTTTTTGTGAGCAGCTGATTCAGTTGATTGTGTTATTTGAATAGAGTCAGATGCCTCTGATCAGGGTTTAGCCATGCAGGCTGATTGTTTATTAATGGGGAAGTGCAACATAACTTTTCAGCATAGCTGATGGAAAAATAGTTTGCTTTTTTGACTCATGGTGTTTACAGACCTTAAAAGAATGGCTATTGGTACTATAAGCACAATGAAAACTAATGGAATGAAAAAACAATGTCCTGAATTTAAATTTAATATTAAAGAGTAGGGAAAACTAACTTTTTTTCCCAGGATCAAATTGCCAAATTGCCATTGGTGAATTGTAGTCTAACACCATGTACTGTATTACTTAGAGTTTTCATTGTGCAGCATGCAGAAAACATTTCCACTGCTCCAGACGTAAGGATACATTCTTTCTTTATGGATAGAATTCTGAAACTTGCATACTGTCATGTATTGCTGTTACTGAGTTCAGTAGCTTTTACAGTTAATTCAGGAAATATGTCTGTATCATTAGTGAAATCTGGGGGAGAGATGTGTGATGAACTTTCTGTGTAGATTATCACTGATTCACAAGTCTCTTATATTGTGTCTGTTTTTAAAGAAAATAAATATGTTCTACATGAAATTGTTAGTACACTACTGTTTTTCCTTAGCGAATGTCTTGCATGAGAAGTGGAGGAAGGATATTTGTCTGTTTCAAGCTAGGCTATTTTAAAGTGATGAAATTAATATAATGTCAGCACTTCTCAAGCTGTGTTATAAAAAGTGGCATGGTTGTTTGAGTGCACGAGTGTATCTTTTTTACTGCCATACTAAAGAATCTATAGACTTCTATAGAGTAAATGCTTTGTAAGAAGACAACTCTGTATTCAATTCCTGTTTCTTCCAGATAGGACAAAACACACCATTAATCAGAATTCACTTTTAATTGCTCTAAATAAATTGTCTAAGTCAGCAAATAAAAAAGATGTGTTGATGATTGATACATAATCTATTTTCCTATGAATAATTGAGTTTTTCTATCTTCATGTCCCAATTTAAACTAAAGGAAGTGCATGTTATATGCATAGGAGAGGTACTCTAAATAATATTTTATAATTCTAATATACCATTTAAACTTACGGAAGTTGTCATGTGTCATATTTACCATCCCAGTTCTAAAGAGAATAGGGAATAATTAAGGCCTATATAATTCTCCATTGGCAATCTAGATTTGTAAAGAAAAACAACTAGAACAAGAATCATGATGATCTAGAGATAAAAGACCAATACATATTTATTTATTTATTTATTTATTAAATTTTTATACTGCCCCCTCTCCCGAAGGACTCGGGGCAGTGAACAGCCAAGATTAAAAAACATATAATATAAACATTAAAATACAGTTAAAAGAAAATTAAATCCAAAATGGCTCCCCAAATTTAAAACGCCTTACCCATAACCCTATAATTAAAACAAATTTAAAATTTCCACATGTAAAAGGGGGAAGATTTAGGCCAGGCCGGCTTGATGAAATAGAAGAGTCTTAAGCGCGCGGCGGAAGGTGCACAGATCCGGGATCGTCCGTATCTCCGGGGGGAGCTCGTTCCAGATCATAGGTGCCCCCACAGAGAAGGCTCTCCCCCTGGGGGCTGACAGCCGACATTGTTTGGCCAACGGCACCTGGAGGAGCCCCTCTCTATGGGAGCGTACTGGCCGGAGGGGGGCTATTGGTGGTAGCAGGCGGTCCCATAAATAACCAGGTCCTAAGCCATGGAGCGCTTTAAAGGTGATGACCAGAACCTTGAAGCGCACCCGGAAGACCACCGGGAGCCAGTGCAGCTTGCGCAGGAGAGGTGTTACATGGGAACTCCATGTCGCTCCCATAACCACCCGCGCGGCTGCACTCTGCGCCAGTTGGAGCCTCCGAGTGCACCTCAAGGGGAGCCCCATGTAGAGAGTGTTGCAATAGTCCAGCTGAGAGGTAACGAGGGCATGAGTGACTGTGCGTAGGGAGTCTCGATCTAGAAAGGGACGCAACTGGCGAATCAGGCGAACCTGATGAAAAATCCTCCCGGTCACGGCTGTCAAATGCTCTTCTAAAAACAGCCGTGAATCCAGGAGGACGCCCAAGTTGCGAGCCCTATCCGTGGGGGCCAATGATTCGCCCCCAATAGTCAGCGATGGCACCAGCTGATTATATTGGGACGTCGGAAACCACAGCCACTTGGTCTTGGATGGGTTGAGCCTGAGCCTGTTCTTCCCCATCCAGATCTGTATGGCCTCCAGGCACTGGGACATCACTTTAAGGGCATCGTTGGGGTGGTCCGAGGTGGAGATGTACAGTTGGGTGTCATCAGCGTACTGATGGTACTTCACCCCGAAACCACGGATGATCTCACCCAGCGGCTTTACATAAATGTTGAACAAAAGGGGCGAGAGGACCGATCGCTGCAGCACCCCACATATAAGGGGCCTCGGAGTCGACCTCTGCCCCCCTGTCAACACAGACTGCGACCGGTCAGAGAGAAAGGAGGAGAACCACCTTAGTACAGTGCCTCCCACGCCCAACTCTTCCAACCGGTGCAGCATGATACCATGGTCGATGGTATCAAAAGGAGCTGAGATCTAACAGGACCAGGACAGAGGGGCAACACCTGTCCCAATCCCTCCAGAGATCATCAACCAACATGACCAATGCCGTTTCTGTGCTGTACCCAGGCCTGAAACCCGACTGGAACAGATCCAGATACGACGCTTCATCCAGGAACCGGGGAAGCTGTCCCGCAACCACACTCTCAACAACCTTTGCTACAAAACGAAGGTTGGAGACTGGACGATAATTAGACAATATTGCGGGGTCCAGGGAAGGCTTCTTGAGGAGGGGCCTCACCACTGCCTCCTTAAGGGCGGCGGGGAAGACACCCTCACCCAGTGAAGCATTTATAATCCCCTGGAGCCAGCCTCTCGTCATCTCCCGGGAAGCCAGCACTAACCAGGAGGGACACGGGTCCAACAAACATGTGTTCGCGTTCAATCTACCCAGAATCCTGTCCATGTCATCTGGGGTCACAGGATCAAACTCATCCCAGATAACAGTCTCAAGACCTGCCTCCGTCACCCTCGCTGGATCTACCCAGTCAGAGTCCAGATCTTCCCGAATCTGAGTGATTTTGTCATGCAGATACTGAACAAAATCCTCGTCTCTTCCCTCCAGGGGTCCTCCCGCGCTTCCTGGTGGACCAGGGAGCAGGTCATCCTAAACAGGGCGGCTGGGCGATTATCTGATGACGCAATAAGAGCAGCAAAATGAGTACATTTTGCTGCTTTTATCGCCACTAGGTAATTCCTAATATGAGATCTTACCAGCGTCCGGTCCAATTCAGAAAGACTAGCCTCCAACTACTCTCTAGGCGTCTTTTCCGGTGCTTTGACTAATTACATACAATTTCCTAATTACATACAAGATCCTAATTACATTCAATTTTAATATTGCTTCTTGTGAAAATTTATTCTTCATAATGACTGTATTATTTAGGATCTGTAGAAGGCTAGCTTACACAGCAATAGAAATAAACAGGTTTTCAACTTAATTTTTCACTAGGCCTACCAAATTCTGATCTGACTTTCAGTTCTGAGTTTTAATTGAAGTATTTAGGAAGAAAATAGCCAGATCAGTAGATCTAGTCTTTCTAAATTTGAGTATTTTTAGAAGTAGGGGAAAAGATTATATGCTTCAGAGCCCAAATGGAAAGAATTCTGAAAATAATTCCTGGCACAAAAATTGCCAAATTTGTTCCTGTAGCTTCCATGATGAATTTTTTTTAATCCTTATTTGCAATGACATGTATGAGAGAGGAGTGACCATAAAGTTTCAATTTACTTTGAACAATATTTCTTCTCCCACCGTGCAGTATACAATGCTTGATATTGCATTGTTGTATAGAAAACTTACTGACTGTTCAAGAGAGACAGGATCCTAACTAGTAATTCATTTCTTAGCTCATTAAAGCATGTCCATGAAATAGATATAACTAGATGAGGAATTGGCAGAAAGTTCAATCACCCCCTCTCCCCTCAAAGAAGTTCATGGGATGTTCAGACATGACAGTGGAAATGGTGGGGATCGCAGTGAAGTAAGTGGTCAGCTATTATAAGACATTTCTGCTTCAGAAACATACTCAAACACATTCTAGGTTGCTCCCAAACACTGTGTGCTTATGATACCCATGATTTTGTTCAACATATACTGTAACAAAATACATATCTGGTAATGCAGCTATGTCTTTACAAGTACTATTTAAGCAAGTAATCCTCCAGAGTTTCAAATTGCAGAAAAGAAAGAAACCTTGAAAGTGTAATCATAAACTGTTTAATTTTGTACATGCTGCTTGTTTTTGAGAATATTGGACAGTGTATAGTTTTAATTGCATACTAGTGCCACCTAGCCTCAATTTGTAGCCTTGTGCTTATCTTTGTGAAATTCTCAAGTTATATACTCCCTTTATTTGTTTTATGAGCCAAATACATTTTTTTAACTTTCAAAAAAAAAAAAAAAGGTTTTACTTCTTCAAGATGTAAAATATTCCAGTCTTAGCCTTTGTTCAGATACTGTAAAAGTATATAAAAACTCATATCTGGCTGAATTATATACATTTCTGAAGAATTGTTATAGTACATATATAGTTTCAACAAAATTCACAATTGTTATAATTTCCTGTAAAGCCATACATATTTTAATAAAATATTGTAATACTAAGTTGTATACTTCTTAATGATACCTGTTCGAAAATGCCTTGTGATCATCTAATAGATTTTTTTAAATTAATTTAATAATTAGCACATTTGATGTCATAATGAAATTAGTTGTCTTCTACACATTATATGTAGCCTTCTAGTATATCTATCCACCAGGATGTTTGTTATGCTACAAGTAAAAGAGAGCCAGTTTGATGTAGTGGTAAAGTATCAGGCTAGAAACTGAAAGACTGTGAGTTCCAGTCCCACCTTAGGCACCAAAGCCAGCTGGTCATCTTGGCCAATGACTTTTTCTCAGCCCTAGGAAGGCGGCAATGGCAAAACACTTTTGAAAAACCTTGCTAAGAAAGCTGCTGGGACTTGCCAGGGAATTCAGACATGACTAGATGCAGGGAAGGGCGGGGGGGGGACATATAAAGAAACAAGAGATTGTAAATGTGGATGAAGTTTCTCATGCAGGTGATTGAAATTGAAGCATAATCTTCAGATTTAAATAGTATAATTCTGGTTGAAAATCAATGCTGCAATAAAGAGGGGGGTTTTTTGTATTAGTTGCTTTTGGATGATTTCTACTAAGATATAACAAGTATTTTTTAATAATACCGTGTTTCTCCAAAAAGAAGCCGGATTTTATTTTCTTTTGACCCCCGAAAAAATGGCTAGGCCTTCTTTTTGGAGGGTTCTAATTATTGGTTCACCTTGTGGCAGTGGCACTGACAGCCCTGTCCAGCAGGAGCCCGCTGCTGGTCCACTTCTTCTACGGCCACTTGCCGCCACTCACATGCATTACCCCGGCTTCCGTTTTGTCTTCAGATTCCTTCCGGAAGGCATCTGCAGCTGATAACAGAGCTCTGGATCAATCTGGAGCTCTGTTATCGGCTGCAGATGCATTCTGGCAGGCATCTGAAGATGAAACTGAGGCCAGGGCAATGCCTGTGAGTGGCGGCAAGGGGCCACAGAAGAAGCAGCTGCAGCAGAAGGTGATGCAGGTGTCGGGATGTGCGAGGCCTGGTAAGTAGAGCAGCTCCACCCCCCATCCCCCCAGCTTATTTTTTACCTGTGTGCCTCACCCCACCCCCTGCACCCCGGTTTGAGCAGGGACTTAATTAGGGTTTAATTAGGTCATGCACTCAACAACGTGATAGGACTTCTTTTCAAGGTGGATTGTCTCTTTGGAGAAACACGGTATAATTTTAAGCAATTTTGCTAAGAAAAAGAAATTATAATTATGCTGTTACTTTATATAATAAATCCTTTATCCTCTATACCATTTATTAATCAATAAACATACCAGGGTCCCCTCCAATATAACCTTGTAAGGTTTCTTAAATTAATCCTTCTTAAAAATATTGACTTGTTGTGACTTACTAGGTTTGTAGCTGCTGAGAGTTTTTCATCCTAATTAGGAGGTTAGGCTCCGGTGCTTAGACTGCAGATAATAATCCAATGTTTCTTTGTCTTGAAACATGAAAATCAAGTTTTGCCAATTGTCACAATTATGGAAATTACTCAGGCGCTTAAAAACAGTTCTGTACATATGTTTTATTTTAAATAAAATCAAGTTGGTTGTTCAAGAGGATTTTTAGTAAGGTAAATCAATACTCATATTTTAATCATATCAACAGTACAGCAAATATTACAGTGGTCAAGTGAAGTAATTTTATATTTATTAATAATATTGTATTACACAAATCATTTTATTTAAAGGCAACTTTTATATCTGCTGTATCTTGATTATACTAAAAAGAAAATGGTTAGCATATATTTTTAAAAAAGCATAAATATGAATATTGTTTCACATTATTTTCAGCATGAACAAATTTTTATTAAGGGCTGGTCAAAATAAACTTGTTGTTTATGAGATTTTAGTGCAATGAAATTGTGCATGTTTATTTGATACTTTTTTCTTTGCTTTCCATTTATATAAACCATTGCAAATACTATAATATTGCCTCATGTTTAAAATTTACAGCTTGCTACATATTAAGCAAAATTTAACCAAATTTAGTAATTTGATTGTTTTATTTATTTCTTAATATTAACTCACTTTTTATCATACAATTCTACATCACAGCAATAATTACATAGCTATATTTATAGCATAAAAACATAGATTTACTGGCAACCTTTAAAACTATTTTAAAAGAATATGAAATATTATCTTCAGCTCTAATAGTTTGACATGAGTACAAAAAAAAATTCTAATAGTTTTAATTTTAATTCTGAAAAATAATTTAAATATGAATATTTTAAAAATGTATATCTTCCTCATTATCCCTAAATATACTTTTTTCCTAAAAGTATTTAAACATTTTTTAACTGCTCAAGAATAGTGTCCCTAAAAACAAGCAGATTTACCCATGAGGAGAGCTGGAGAACTTTCCTCCCTGCAGTCACATGATTCACTCACTCAAACAGACGCTCCCCTCTCAAATTGGCTTTTTTAGTCACATTAGATGCTGTTTTAGGACGTCTTTCCAGAGCACGATACCATAGTCTCTTGAGACTGAAGGAGGCCAATACGAGTATACGAGAATACGAGAATAGTGTCTTGTTTAAATGACTGACTTTGAAGAGAGTTTTCCCTTCCAAGAAGACATATATCGTTTGCATAGGATGGGGATGTGTGAAAGTACTTGTCCAATTCTTTACAGCAGTTATGATAAAAAGGCAAGAATTACAGATACATTAATGAAGATTTTTAATCCAAGGGTAAGACTGATCTTGAAAATCTGCTGCAGAAAGTTCTAGTTCCTTTTCATATGCAAGTTCATTAAAGCAGAGACTCATTATAAGTTTCAATAAGTTTCTTTAACTCAAATCTTCTCAGACTTTCCACATTATGGACTACCATACCACTAGCAGAAACTTATATGCACAAAGATGGAAATGCACACTAATTTCAACAATGGAAGGGAGAATGGTAGATTTGATGGAGTTAGCGGAAATGGTGAAATTGACTGTTTTGATCAAATAAAAATTGTATCTAATTTTATTTCTACTTGGAAACTGTTTCTGGACTTTTTGCTTGAAACTGAATATAATGAAACTTTGATTTTTGTTTTTTATGATTAGAATGATTTTGTAACTATAGAAATGTTGTGAAATGTAAATCAAATGGTTGATATGTATTATTTTTGCAATCCAGTGCACCAAAGAAAGTCAGAAGTCATTGTTTTTTTTCTTTTTCAATTTTCTCTTTTTTTCTTATTTTTCTGACATTTGTTTCTTCAATACTTCAGTATTCTTATAATGAAACTTAATATCATAGCACTCATGTCAGAAGCACCAAGATAGTTTTAGGTTGAAAGAATTAGCCATTGACACCACCATTGTCTGGGGGGTCCCCCAACTGGGCACCTTTCAAGTCTCTGGCAGGAGCTGGAGTGAAGGATGGGAGCTCAACTCTGCTATACTTGGATCTCAAACATGGGCTTGCTAATTTGCACCCCATTGCCCTAATCTGAAGAACTGGTAGCAAAAACTTTCAGTAGTTCAGAGAACCGGTAAATACCATCTCTGACTGGCCCCGCTCCCATCTATTCTCTACTTCCCGAGTCCCAGCTGATCAGGAGGAAATGGGGATTTTGCAGTAACCTTCCCCTGCCATGCCCACCAAGCCACACCCACCAAGCCATACTATGTCCACCAAGCCACACCCACAGAACTGGTAGTAAAAAAAATTTGAATCCCACCACTGATGCAAGCCATTGTGCTCCTTACGAAACTTCATTTTTTTAAAAAAAAAAAGAGATAAACCACTTACAACATGTCAACTGTGGATTGCTTATCAATAGATAATTATCTTTTTTCCCACAATCCTCCTGCCACAACTACAGGAGCTATAAGTCCAGGAGAAATCCTTTAGGAGATATAGTATTCTTTTGGAATTGGATGGTTCTGAACCGTTCCCACTCCCAATCTTCAGAAGTTGTCTAAAAGACTACTTTTGAAAGCCTGTGAAAGTTCAAACAGTTCCAAGAGATCATACTCTCACTATCCTGATTTTGGGGTTTAATTTACTGTATTTACAGTAATCTATCATTTGTATTATTTCATCATATATCATGTTATGCAAATGGTGCAGCTTACACTGTTGAAAAATGATGTTATACAAACATGATGTAATTATATAAATGACACAAATCAACCCAATGACATAGCTTATGGCTTAACAAGTATTTGGAAAGAATGGTTATTCCTCATCCAAAATTGTCTATTAAATTGAAATTTCATTGTAAAGTATATTTTTAATAACAGTTTGATATGCAGACTAATGAGAAAATATGGTGATAGAGGCATGTGGATAAAGGCAAATGATAGAATTATTTGTCATTGGATTTTGCATAATCTTAAATAGAGCCGAAATAAATAGAATTAGAAACAATTATAAACTTACCACAGCTCTCTCCAGTATGCACAAATTCCATTCAGTTCCACTTCAAATAAAAGAGGAAAATTATTTCTGCTTTTTTAATAAAATATTTTCCCTAGATAATGTTCCGAAACAATTAGGCATTAGCTTTCATAAATACTAAAATATGTGTTAATTCAGTTTGAAATACATGAACCATAGACACTTTGAAATTTGCCTGAAAAGACTCATTATAAACGAATGCTGTGAGAAGCATTCTCTTTCAAAATGGTGAAGCACCTGAATGCTTTTAATAAGTGGTTGTCATAATTTTAAAGAATTCTACTTATGCTACAAACCCTTCCTGGCAGACTTCAGATTCTGGTATTTTCGGTGAGCCTACAACAATATAACTCTTAATAAGACCGCATTTAAATTAGTTAGTTTTTATTTCTAGATGTGTATTAATTTAAATGGAGAATCATGGCCGCATGTGTTTTTTTCTTTCTAGTGGGTAGTACTTATGACAATAAAAGCTATTTGCTAAAACAATAATAACATTTACTGAATTACGGTAATTGAATAGATTGATTCAAGTGCCCTGTGGGTGTGTGCAACCCAAAATACACAAGTTATACTCAAGAGAGAGTTGTTTAAAATATACACACTAACTAACGCTGAGATTTTGTAGAGAGAAATAATACCTTTTAAAAAAAGCTTTACAAGAAGGGCAAGGACATCATGGGAATGAAAGGTAAAAGAACAAAAAGCCAAAGAAAAGAGAAGTATAGAGCACATTCTAAAAATACAAGGAATTATAAGAACACCTTAGAAGTATGATGTAAAATGTGCCCACTTCCTTTCTGTTTGGGTCAATAGCTGGGGAACTGTGCTTTGTTTTAACTTTTGTGCATCTGAAATATAACTAATCAGAATGCATACTTTAGTTGTTCACATTTTTATGGAGATGTCTCCAATGTAACTTTCACACTGAACATTTAAGCTCAATGTTTTCTAACTATCTTATATTCTTTTACCTAGAAGCAATTTAAGCAAAAACTGAAAGAGAACATTGGTCCTACAATGTTGTTTACTATTTATATTCCCACATCTCAACTAAAAAGCATTGTCAGTGTACATAACTATCATACCTAATTGCGGATTTCAGGGCAGTAATGATTACATAGTCATATTAATGTCTCTAACATGTTTTGAAAAAAAATCTTTTTTTAAGGCAGGAGTTGTACCAAAAAGAAAGAAACTCTATAGAATTTTTGGTAGATTGAATCGAAGAATTATCAGTCAAAGCTATGAATGCTTACATGAGCTAAATCCCACTGAGTTGAATATACCATATTCCTAGCTGTTGCAGAATGAAGTATTCATTAGATAATGTGCTAACTTTCTTGCTTGTGAAAGGAAATTTCGGACTATAAGATGCACCTGTGTATAAGATGCACCAAGATTTTGGAGAAGTAAGCAAGAAAAAAATGTTTTTGTCCTCCGCAGCCTACAGGAGCACTCTGCAGGCCTCCCAAAGCCTCTGCACGCCCCATTTTTGTGACTTTTTATTCTTTGTTTTAAATAAAATATTCAGTATTTTTCATCTGTATTTCTTGCATGAACACATTTAAATGTAAGCAAAAGATAACACATTTATAAGTGTATATTGTATATTTTATTTAAATATTGTAGTATATATTAATAATTAGCATAGATTCAACAAGAACAGAAATTTTAAGAAGTGATTGGACAACCATTTGTTTGAAATAGTGTAGATTTTTTTGCTTGAGCAGGGAGTTGGACTAGAAGACCTCTAAGGTCCTTCAAATTTTGTTTTTAAGGCTTGTGGTTCGGACGATTTTGGCTAATGCAAATCTTATCACCAAGGTCAAAGAAAGAAAATTCTTTAGATAAAGGAAAAATAGTATTTATGCATTTCTCCTTAGTGCAAGTGGGACGGTGTGGTCCTTACTCTGATACAGTAAAGTCAAAAAGTGGAGCAAAGGCACAGCCTTCTTGGGATTCACTTTGATTATGAGAAGGAAGGAAGGAAGGAAGGAAGGAAGGAAGGAAGGAAGGAAGGAAGGAAGGAAGTTTTTCTTTTACTTTCATAGTATTGGCACAAACTTTGCATGACTTTAAATAAAGCAGTATTTCCAACTTTGAACACCTGTGTCCCTATTAAAAGAATTGGTTTACTCCCCCCCATATTAACAATAGCACACTGAGATCATTTTTTTCATGTATGCATCCTTGTGCGATGTCTTTTTTGAATTTTGTAGTATGTAAATGTTTCACATATTATGGAATTGTGTATTGTAATTGTGTAGTGGAGCAAAATTAATTTTGTTTAGAAAACTTGTTTATTTTTTTTAATATAACAGAACAGTTGACATTACAATTAACACTTTCACATGTAACACCACATAAAGGTTAACTCAGAAAACCTGAAAATTTTGTCTATTCCTCTCTGAATGAGCAATTAAGAATTCATTGAAATTACAATGAGAAACAATATCCAAAAGATATTCCGTAGTAGCAAGCTTTGTGTTAATTAAATTTTACTGCAATTAAAAGGTCAATGGCTTACATGCATGTATTTTAATGCAATTTTAAAAGCTAACAGAAATTATCTTTGACGTATGATTATTTGGTGATATATTACTAGAATTAGATAGCATAGTACAACATGATTTAGAGTTGTTTATTATATACAGTAGAGCAGGGCAACTTAACCAAAAATGGCTAAGTAGAGAAATGCAGTTGGTGAAGTATAAGAAAACATATTAAATTTAATGAGGCCATGACCTCGGAAATTAAGGAATAATGCCAGGCAAGTATAACATTTGCAATATATAAGAACTCTGCCTCTTTGACTTATGAAAACAAAGGTTTTATCACCATTGTGGTCATATATATACATACATACATATATACTTACATACATACATACACAAGTTTTGGTGTATTCGGGACTTTTCCCGTGTAAGATTGATAGTATCTTGGCGATGTTTCGATGAGGTCCCACTCGTCATCTTCAGGCTGGTGTCTTTGGCTTCGTGCTTGTGCGAGGAAAGCGTGATCGGAGCTGCCGTCTCTCTATAAATACTGGTGGGGAGGTATGGGGTGCCTGACTTTGTTGCTGTGAGCGGGTTGGTTGCCTGTGTTGTTACATCTTGATTGGTTGATGGAGTTGATGTTTGCAGATTAGTCAGCTGTTTCATAACATCCTGTGTGGGTGAGGTCCTTGATGTGTACCCATTAGTCTTTTGTGTTTTAACGACCTGGGTAACGGGCTGGGTTTAATGACCTGGGTAACATCCTGAGTTCTAGTGTTGTGATATCCTGAGTTCTTTGATGTAATGTCCTGAGCAGATGGCTATGATGCCACATCCCGGGCTTTGGTTTGGCTCCGAGTTTGAGGTCTTGCCATGTGTTCATGGCGTGTGTCAGTTTGCTTTGTGTGGGGATCAGAGGGGGGTGCAGCAGCTGGTGATGCCGCCGTGGTCTGGCTTCTGGATGGTGGTTGTATTTCGTCCATGGGATGGGTTTGGTTTGAATCTGGTGAGGATGATTGGTGGTGGTGTCATGTGTTATCTTGGGTCCGTTGTTAATCTTCGTGGCTGGGACTCTTCTGTTGACTAGGGCTAGTTTCCAGATGTCCGGTAGGCGGGAGGTATCGTCACGTTTATTTATGTTATGGGGGTGTTTCTCTATTTCAATGGCTTCCATGATTTTTCTCTTGTTGAAGTGTTCAGTTTTGGAGATTAATTTGGTTCCTTCAGACAAAGGTATTAATGGCAAATGGGTTCCATGAAAATAAAATTAGAAGTATAATCCAGCAAGGGACATGAGGACAGAGCGGAACCCAAGAAGAAGAACAGAATATGGGAAAAGCCATCCTGCCCTATATAAAAGGCACCACAAATAAAATTAGTAAGATATTACAGAAACACAAAATAAAAACAGTGTTCTGCACACATAGAAAAATATCGATGATGTTAAGAAATCCCAAGGATAAAATTGAGCTGGAAAATCAAGGGGTATACGAAGTGCCATGTGCCTCCTGTCAGTCATTTACATTGGACAGATGAATAGACAAATAGGTGTGCATTTAGAAGAACACAAAAACGCAGTGAGAAAAGAAGAGCGAACTTCTTCCTTGGTACAACACATGAAGGCCACGGGACATAAGATCGACTTCAACAATACTAGAACAGTGGTGAAAGAGGAACATCTTACTAAGAGAATAATTAGGGAGGCTATTGAAATTGAAAAGAGGCCACAGAATATGAATAGACGAGAGGACACTTCTAGGTTATCAAGTATCTGGAGACCCGCACTGAGGGAAACTCAAGTTTTAACATCAGAGGATAGGCAGAGATCCCAACAGGCAACCAGTGGTGTTGTAATGCCTGCCAGAGTCCTTCCCTCTTTGCAGATGATAGCTAGCAATAGGGAGAGAGAGAGAGAGAACCAAGCCAGAAGATAGGCTGAGATCTCAACAGGCAATCAGCAGTGTTGTGATGCCTACCAGAATCCTTCCTTCTTTGCAATTGACAGTTAGTAATAGGGAACTATTACTGAAAGCTGGGCCTTTAACACGCAGTCAGGCTACAGCTAGGATAATGAAGCAGGAGAAAAAACTGCTGCCCTTCAATCAGGACACAGAGTTGCAGGCTAACTAGCATATGTCAGCAGCAGCAAACATAGAAAAGCGACAACTCCGATCTCGCAACATACCCACAACTTCTAAACTGAAAGTAGGGGCCCGATGATGACAAGTTAGAGAGCTTGTCGAAATGTTGCCAAAAAGAAAACTTTTATAGTGTTGGTTAGGATTTTAGCCAGAGTCTCAAAAGACCTTACAAAGTGTTTTGTTGGGATTTTGGAGGATTTTAAACTGGGATTTTAAGTATTTCAATTAACAGACTTTTAATGACGCGGGAAAACACCCGAGATTTTAACTTTTTACATGCACACACCCGCAAAAACTTGAGAAGACATGTATGTGTGTGTGTGTGTGTGTATACACATACATACATACATACATACATACATACATACACAGTATATATATATTTGTTTGCCTCTAGGTTTGTTGTCTTTGTCATTATTATTATATTGTCTTATGCTGTTTTTGTAGTTTTTATGGTGGTTTTATTTTACTTTATTTATTATTATTTTTTGCTTGCTTACTTTTAAATGTTTTTAACAATTATTAATCATTCATTGCTGGCAGTCAGAGAACATATATATTTAATAAATGTTTAATAAATAAATGATAACAATTTAGTTCTACTTCCTGCAGATCGTACACCTATTCACTTTTACAATTTTTTTTGTGTGTGAAAACTGGTCCTATAAATTTAATAGCCATTTCCAAAACGGTTAAAGAAGCTTTCTCAAAAAAAAAAAAAAAAAAAAAATGCAGTCCATCCCACCTTCACAAAAACTATGAGGAAACTTTTAAAAATCCAATCTTTCCACCCTAATTGGTCTGTGTATGTAGGTTCCAAAGGTGAAAATAGAGTACCCATTAGAATTCTTGTGTTATTACTTTATTTATTTAATAACTTTATATAGGCACATTTATGGGTCTCATATAATGGCTTCTTAATAAATCTTACAATCCAGAGCTATGAGAGATCTTGTTCTTAGGGCTAATTGTTTCCAGTCTTGGCTGCTACAGATAAACCTTACACTATTTACAGTAGGAATGGCATGGATATATTTGAAATTTTCTGGAAATTTTCTTTTAAAAAAAGATAATATTAATTCATCACAATTAAAAATTTCTTTCTTCTATTCTGCTGACTCTCAGCAGTACTGATCATTTCACCCTTTTCTTAGCTGCAGCATTAATATCTTAGGAATGTTCTCTTTCATAAAGATCTGTAAACAGATGAGAAAATTTCTTTTAATTCTGTGGTAGACTCAGATATAGATGGTTCTTCTTCCAGGAATACTTGCAATTACATTGAATGAATTTTAAGGATGGTGAAATAATAATTCTGTGGTTTTAAACCCAATATGTGGCAATATTTGGATGTTTCTAGTTTATATGATTTAATAATCCAACTCCTAAATTATATCTTTAATAGCAAGGTAACTGCAACCAACCCATATTAAATCTTCTTTGAAGTGTACAATATAAATAAAATGGAATTTTCAGTTATATTAACCTTCTTTTAAGATCAAAAGAAACTAATTTCACATTCATTAAAACAGCTTTCCATTGGAATAAGAAAACAGTTTATTCTAAACTTTTCGTAAATAGTTAATAGAAATTTTATTATCTTTTTTCAATTTCTTATAAAAATCGGTTCCTATTCCTAGGAGCCTGATTCTACCAAATTTTATAACAACTGGATAACTTCAGATTGCATGATGTCAAGGCCATAACTGAAAATAATATGAGCTTAAACTAAATATCCTGCCAGGAAGCATTCTTAGGTAACACCAAGAGAATATTTAAGTGATAGCTGAGTTATTAAATTAATGACTTTTTTTTCAGTAGGGTAAGACGTTTATGAATGTACGATATTAGTATATGCATTATATCTTATGTTTTGCATCATAGGAAATTAAAGTTAGGGTAGTATATGAATTCCCTTGTTGGGAATAATTTGAAAATTACACTAACTACACCGAAGTGATCTCTTCCCTTTTGTAGGATGAATTAGGTGCTTATAGATATTTTGCATTTATGTGTCATGTTATGTATTATGGAAATATGTATCATCCAAATCTTTTTTGCACCTGATCATTTAAGCTTTATTTGACATCTCTGTTATCTTGAAGGTCACCAGAGAACTGTAAAAATGGAATGTTTGTGATGCAAAATGTTGAACTTCCTTGAAGATAGTACATTACTAAATCTGAAACACTGGTTGGATTTAGATAATCATTATATATTAATTTTGTATTGTTTCAATTGTTTTAAATTTGTTTTTAGTTTTAGATGTATGCTGCCCACATTAGAATCAAATAAATAAATATTAACAATAGCATTCCACAATGTATGTAGAATTCTATATACTCATACTAAGAAAATCATCAAAATTTATGTTTTCTTTTTGTGTTGGTATTTGATCTTTTTTTTCCATGCTTGTTTTAGACTAAAATAAAGACAAATGAATAAACATGCATGTACAAATTTAACTGAATATAATTTCCACAATCCCAAATTATTCCTTTTCAACTTCATCCTTCTCTTTCTTTTTTTACATTTTTAAATGCAATTCCAAGTGAAGTAAAAACTATGCATATATGTTCATTTCGCTGGAAGCTGAGAGTAAGTTTCCTAAATTTTGATTAGAAAAATAATGACTAATTTCTAATTATATCGAAAATAGGAATGTGTCTTGTTATTTTACTATTGCTTAGATTGGACTTCTCTCTCCAAAGCACATAATCAGGAATCTGATATGCAGCCAACAAAGTGACAGCCAAACTTATTTCAAGTATTGCTGTTTTTTTGTCCTGATAGAAAATGTAGTAAGCTGAATTTCAGCAGTCTAAAGGTAAACATAGACCTTTTGTTACATGCTAACCCATAACCCTAAACTGTTTAACATTCAGCTTCACCTTTTTGAATCGACTCAGGATAAACACTAGATTGAACTTTATTCTAAAATAAAATGAGAAATGCAAATGACTGGCAATTAATAAGTCTCCACTCCAATCCCCCGAGGTCGTGAATTTAAGGCTGTCAGGACTTCCCACCAATGGGAAAACAATGCTTTAAACCGAACCCATTGCCTGAAGCAAATGAATTGCCCAATCGATCATTCAATTTACATAGCTGAATATTGTAAACTATATCCTGACATCAATTACAAAAGAATGTAGGATGTAAAATGAAATATATAAATATTCTCTGGCTAATCCAGCAAGATATTTTTAGATTGAGGAATGATGTATGTTTGTCTTTCCAATCAGTGAGCTATAACTAATTCCTGTCTTGTGTTTATTTTTCTATTTTATATAATGGTTTTTTATTTGTTTTTGTTTTGTTTATGAGTAGCCCTCAATCATTCATTTAGGAACCACTCAAATAACACTGAAAAAAGTTACTTATAATTGGTCTTCACACTTATGACAATTGCAGCATGCTCATAGTCACATATTGAAAATTTGGGCACTTGTCAACTGGCATTTGTATGATGGTTGCAGAATCCTGGGGTTAATCTGATCACCATTTGAGACCTTCCCAGCCAGTTTTTAACAAGCAAAGTCAATAGCGGAGACTGGATTTGCTTAACAGCATGATTCCCTTAACATCTGCCTTGATTCTGGTCCCAATTGTAGTTATAAGTTGTGGATTGACCTGTATAAGAGACTGTCCAATCCTTGATTGTATTTGAAATCTAAAAGATTCCCTTACAGTTTACTTGTAATTTTATTCAAAGGGCTGCATTAAACTTATATTTTTTTTCCTATTTCAAGGAATTTTTAGAGTCAATATATGAAAAATTTTATCCCAGCAAAATGTTTATAAATGCTATGCATAATTATTGTTAAATATAATGTGCATGTCATTGAACTGAATATCCAGAATTAATCACGTCAATATTTTTTCTGGAATTTTGACTTCCAATATTATACCATATTATTCTTATGATTGACACCTAATATAATATCATTATAAAAATAAAATATGTAATATAATAAATTTATTATTCATTATAAATATAATAAATAATGAAATAAAAATACATTACAAAAATACATGCAATATTTTTGGGGATACTTTTTTTATTTAAATAGTATAATACATTATAGTGGTTTGATCTGTGCATTATTGTTGAGACCTGTCAGCTGCTGGCCCCTCCAGCAGCCGAATCAAATGAGGAGGACACGTGGGACTCATGGTCAGCATCAAGGCAACCTGAGAGTTCCAAGGGGGAAGAGGGACTGGAGCTTCAGAGAGAGAGACAGAGGCGGGCCCTGGGCCATCTGTCAGCCCTCAGATGGAGAGTCAACAGCCCCCATGTCTGGAGGTGGCTGATGAGGAAGAGGAGGAACAGCTGGGCCCACTGCCTGATGCGCAGATGCGCAGAAGGCAGAGGAGAGGAGAGCAGTAGAAAACTGTGGGCCGATCCTTGGGATGGAAGAGCCATTGCTAGTAGTAAAGCCCCACCCTAGCTCTGGGGATAAAAGGCAGGGGGTGGAGATGAGTAGATCTGGTAGACAACTATTCATCTCCCTGCCAGACAAACTTGTTAGCTTGCATTGAGAGAGAAATTTTGTGCCAGGGCTACTGGCGCTCCTAATAAAGGAATCATTGATTGAAATACAGAGGGTTTGTCATGTTTGGGGAGAATAATTATAAATTAACTTTATGGCAAATATCTGTAGTTTGAGTATAGGATGATGCTAAAGGTTCATTCTCCGAGTTTGTGGTTGGTTTGTGTAAGCAATTCCATCAACAGACACATTGATCTACAATCAGCCTACAAACCTGTCAGAATCCAAATCAACACAGCCAACCAGAGACAGCATCAACTCTCAACTAACCTACACAAGTACCCCAACTAGCACTTCAATGACCCTCACCTGATGTAACCTCCTCATCACAAGATTCTCACTTGACATACCCACACTTGATCCATCACAAGATCTAGTGACCACACAAAGCCCTTATAAACAGATGAACACTGACACTGATATCCCCTAAACTCTGCTGAAGATGTTACCTAGCCTGGTAACGAAATGTTTGGAAACCAACACACAAGCTCAGAAAACAAACCTTTACCCTCATTAACATTTTAATTTATATTTATCAGGTATCCTACTACCTAAATCATGATTAGACAAACTACAGTTTAATGTGTTGCATGAATTAAAAGAGGGATCCTCTTGCTCTATGCTTTACTATGTAGTTGTGGTATCAATAGTATATATTATATAGATACTAGTTTATTCTGTTAAACATTTTGAGAACTAAATAGCCTGCACCCTTGGAATTTTAAAACAGGTATCAAAATCGCTTGCCATTGGCCAAATTGAGTGAGGTTGATTGGTACTGAAATCAAACTGATTTTTTTCAAACTCTGGAAACAAAGTATATTTTCAAAGGTTTTGCAGCTCTGGTAAAGTACATAACTGCATACTATGTTATTATACCATACAAACATTATCTTATTCTGTCTATAAGTAATATATTTGAGAAAATACTATAGTAATGTTACAACTATTTTAGTGTATTTTTGAGTATGTGAATGAGTGTTGGATATGATCACTCAAAGCTATTTCCTAAGTATGGGAGGCTAAATTCCTGAAATATTGGAACGGCAAAGCTGATTTCCTTAGAGGTATTAAATGGAAAGTGTTCAAACCCCCAAATATGCAAAATGAATATATCCCCAGCTAAGGTGCTTTGCAAGTCAAGTAGGTGAAAACAAATGAGGATTTTATATGCCTATATGCAGTGCTTACTGTTAGTGTGTAGTGAAGTGAAATGAAATATTCAGTATCTAGCAGAATAAATTCCCCTAAATGCATAATGGCATGGATAGCTGGATGGATGAATGGATGGATGGATATCCAAGAAGCTCTGCTGCCTACTGGTAACAGGGCTGGTAGGACAGGTATTAAAATATATGTTGGTACATTGCTCAATATATAATAATGGATATTCTCCTTGTACTAATTTGCAGAGAAAAGCCATTAAGTGCAATTAACATATTGTGAGTTCAGCGTTTAAAGATACATAGATAGATATAGATGTTAGATATAGATATAGATAGATAGTCTGTACTATTTTTTGCCTTTTAATGTTTTTTAAATGCTTTGAAATAGTTGGACAAAAGCTCACAGTAGGAATTATTTTTGACAAAGTTGCAATTTTTATGTAGGCCTCATCTGATAGGTACCCATGTGTACAGTATTGTTCTTCATGATTTTGATCAATGGAAGCTTTTCCATAAAGCTTTTGGTAAGGTAAAGAAAATGTAGCTTAGATTACCAACAATAGTCATACACATTCAACATGCAGCATTCCCTGTGTAAGATAAGAACATAACTGGTCAGTTTTGACTTATTTGGTCAGTATGTCACCGACATAATAAGAGCACAATTTTACTACAAATATCTTCACAGTATTCAATTTAAGCCTATCATCTTCAATTGGTAGAGTCTACCAATGAAAGAATCTTTATTGCAGTCAATGGACAGTCATAAAACATACTGCATACATAAAATTAATATTGATTAGTTCATTAATTAGGTAAGTATATGAATCTTAACTGCTGCTTATTTGACAAATTACATGAGAAAATTTGAATACAAATATTGTAAATAGTTATTTGAGTCCAAAAGTAAGTGTTTCAAACAAAATTGAAGAGAATGCATGGAGAATGTTAATTACAAGTGAGGTTAACAGCTCATAACAAGCATCAGAGTAAAATAAATAGCACAATGGGGCATCTTTGCTGATTTAGTGGCTTTTTCTTGAATTGGATTGGAACTGGATGCCCTAGTATCTCCCTTCTAAAAATACTGATTGAGCACCTTGATCCAATAATGGGTCAGACCCATGCCAAAGTTAGTGCTCTTTTTATTCATTTTGGGAGAGTAATTTGGTCTAGATACTATAGAACTGCAAGAGCTTTTTAGAAATACATATTTAGGGAGGGACATTTGGTCTGATTCGATATCAATAAAAAGTGGCTTGATAAGAGTCTGTGTATCTAATCTAACGAGACTACGTATTTATACAATGCATAGATGACATTGCAAACCAAAACGTCTATATCCCATCAACTGGAAGTGCATTGACATGCATCCAAAATGTTTCCCATTTTCCTAATGACCAATAACTCTTTTAAGAATTTGACAGAGAATAAATATTCAGTCATAATGCAAATGTATAGCAAAATTCTTTTTATAGCATTGGTGAAATGAAAATAAAAATAAAATACTGTATATAATACTAAACATGGATTTTTTAAAAAGCCATTAAATATTCTTATACAGAATATAGAAGAGCTTGATGAAAGGTATTATTTCCCCATCTTCATGTAACTGGTTATAAAATATACAATGAATAACTGGCACTGAGAAGAATCCAAATGCCTAAAGGCAAATATCGGGACAAACAGTATGCTTATCTGAAAATTCTTTGTTCATGTGTTCCTAGTGCAGTGGTCTTTATGGCTTAAGAGATAATCTCTTTTTTAAAGCTGAAAAGCACACATTTCTTCTGTACCTCAACTGCTGTTCATAAAGGCATACATTGTTACATGCATACAGATTGGAGCCTAAATAATTTCTAATACTTTTGTGACAATTCTTTCTTTATATATTCTTATTATTTGTTACATTTTTTTCCTGTTAATCTCATGATTTTTCTCTTTTATCATAGGGCTGCCAATTATTTAAAGCTTAAATGTTCCCTTTTTGTAACTATCAAATTATTTTTGGTGCCACTTATCAAAGGCCACTTCTAAAAAAATAAGTAGTGTTATGCTGCACACCAGATAAAGAAAGAGTGGTTGGCTGTTATTGTTGCTATTGTTATTATTATTGCTTTGCTAAGTCTGTTTTAAGTTTCTTAATAGCCTTTAAGACCATTTTAAGTCTACCAGATAGTTTTACAGTTCTTGTAAACAATTAATGGGAAATCTTGCCAGATTTCTGCTAAATTTCAATGATGTAATATTGGGACAATCCAATAATTGTTCACATCCCTCCTAAAGCTGACAGACCCCTAGATTTTTAGTCTTTTATGAAAACATTAAAATGCCTACATGAATACTATCTGTATTCAGTGGCAAACAGGTAATTAAAGTTATGACAAAATTCGACGTTTGCTATGTAATTAATGTAAGCATGGAATAAAAGCATAACAATGTCACATAAATCATAATATCTTATTTCATGTGCAATATAGGATATGTATTTTACTTAGTGTAACATATAAAGCATGCCTCAGTCATAACATAAATAATGGCAAGATGTGGATGATGATAACATCCACAGCAATGATCAACATCATCATTCACAACAGAATAATTGCAAATTAGACAAACTGAAGGAGCGTAATATGTTATTTCAATTCCCAGTTTTCCATTTTATTCTCCTTTGTATTTGTTCTGACTAGATCACTATGATTCATATATATTAATGCTCACTCTTTATTTTGAATCTCATGCAATTTCTGTATTTGCCTGGTAATATGGCAGCATAGTGTAAGGTATAATTGATCCTACTTCAGGAATCTATTTTCAGTTGAAAGGCCAGATTCATTTGGACATGATTCTAAAAGTTCGTTCTAGTGATAGATGGAAGCCAAAGTCAAAGTAATACTGTCAAGTCAAAATGAATATTTTAAAGGCAGAAAACTCTCAGAAGTAGCAGTTGTTAGCAAACACAAACCTGTTTGCTCAAAAAAGGCTAAAAAGCAGTTCAAAAACACACTCCCAAAGCTCAACTGTTTACTTAGAAGTAAGCCCTAGAATATAGCTCACCATGACAGGAAGAAGTGAGCATCAACAGAAAAATATAAATTCCTATCTCATATAACAACATTGTTATATGTTTATTCAGGGATAAGGTGGCACAGCAATTTATTTTTGCTATAAAGAGTGCCAAGCACTTCAAAAGTTAAAATGCTACTGTGGAAATCACTAGAAGATTGTTTAACGGTCAAGAACCTGCTCCAAGAAAAATAGAAGTCCTGCAGAGATCACAGTCATGGCCAAAAAAGTACAGAAAGCCGCTGCCCAGGAGATTAGCAATACTTCAGCAATGCTTTTTCATTATTGTTTTCAGGACACCCAAAAATAAAATAAAAGCACCTGAATGCTCAGAATATCTTGGAATAAACTACTATAGGAACCGCACAATCACAACAGAAAATAGGGAACATTTTTACAAGTCAAGAACCTACCATTCATTTTATAGTTCCCTGAAAACACATTACCCTATCATATTACATAGCAACAAACTATGGGCATAGATGAAGTGGGATAGAACATATTCCCTTGTAGAGTATGGTACTGCACCTCTCTTCAAGGAACCAACCCTGAATCTAGCAGTATTTCATAACATATTTTTCGCTCTATAAGATGCACTTTTTTTCTTCCCAAAAGTGGGTGGAAATATCTATGCTTCTTATGGAGAGAATATGGGCTACGGGCAGCAGTGGCGAATGGCAGCAGCAAGTCCCGCTACCTGGAACAGCTGATCAGCGGTTTTCTGGGAGGCCGATCCAACCACCATTCAGCTGCTTGGAAGCAAGGACTCCAGCATTCCCCAGCAGAGGCAGCAGACATGAAGGAGGCAGGCTGTTCGCTGTTTGCTGCAAGGATGCTAGCCAGATGAATACTGGATGGATGCTGGGAGGTAGAGGCAGATATTTTTTTTTTTGTTTTCCTCCTCTAAACCTAGGTGCGTCTTATGGTCAGGAGCATCTTATGGACTGAAAAATACAGTAATTTCTGATTATAATTTCTCCAACCTGCCATTTGCAAAATAAGAAGAAATAATAGAGTTCTTTTTGGGAAGCAAGATGGCCATTTTTCTTAAGCTAAGAAAAAAAAATCAAGTCAGATAAAATAATTTTTTGTTTATTCAACTAACATAGCCATCAATCTCACCAATTGTGAAATATGATACAATGGTTCTGAGATAATATGGGCCAGCTCCTTCAGAACTCTGGGTTGTAATTCATCAGGTTCCAACGATTTATATTCATCAAGGTCAGACAGGTGTTCTCTTATCATTTTTGCTTATTTTAATTTTTATTTCTAGTCTGTCTTTTACAATTATGTTTTGAGTAGGTTGGACTATAATTTCCTTTTGCGTGAAGACTGATGCAAAGAGTGAGTTAAGCAGTTCTGTTTTCTTTTTACTGCCTGTTACTTGTCATCTTCTCTCTTGAATGGACTGACTTGATTTTTATCAAGTGCTTCAAGACCATTTTCCTAGCATTCTACATTTACCCTGCCTAGGGTAAAGATGTATACTGAGTATCTTCAGCATACTGTGAATCAGTGGATGAGTTCACTTAGTAGCATAAATATAAAACATATCAGGGAGGGCTCATTTTTCCCTCATATCAATGCTAACTTGAACCAGCCTGGATGAAGGAGCAGAGCAACTATAATGCCATGCACCTTATTCTCAACTTCCTGAGCAGATCTAGTAAAATAACATGATTGATAATATAAAAAGTTATTTAGAGAGCAGCAGATTTGTCAACATTCCAAGTAGCCTTGGTTCTAGAAGAACAAACCTGGAAAAACAACCACAGTTTAAGATTCTAGTAAATATATACAAAAACAATTTAGCTGTTAATTCAATCAATCAAAACTCCTACATCAATGGACATAATTATTACTGGACACAACATTACACAAAGATTGGAAAGTATTAATGAGCTAAGAGAGAAAGGGAGAAGGAAAGGGAGAGGAAGGAGGGAGGGACAGGCAAAGGAAGGAAGGAAGGAAGGAAGGAAGGAAGGAAGGAAGGAAGGAAGGAAGGAAGGAAGGAAATCTGATTGTCTATGGGAGATTAAATAATCCAGGTTAAAAGCTTTCCTATATTTTGCATACACAATTCAGTATTGTGATACTTGGGCTTTTAAATTTGCAGTTAGATCTCTATCTAATCCACTCGTGTCAAGTACTTGAAGTGTATTGCTCATTGTGTTTAAATTTGTATAGTTTTATCACTTAATGCAGCAGAGTTTAAAAATTTCAGCTACTTTACCAAAAATATGGATTTTTGTAAAACTGAACATTATTGGGAGGGGGAGATTTGTTGTTCTCCTTATTTTACTTAACTATATTATTAATTCTCACATTTCATAGAAATAAACTTTCAAGAATCAAAGACACCTATACTTATATGTGTTTCTTCTGATTACCGAATTGCTTCTTTCCAGAGTGATATTCCTAAAAGGAAGTTAACAAAAAGTGCCATATAGGTCATGCACTGTCTTTAACCCTGGCACTCATGTCATCTAGATTTTTCATCACTGAATGAATATGAGTTGGGGTGGTGGAGAGGGACAGGAGAAGTCACAATCTCACTGCTATGACAAGAAAATCAGAGTTAATATTTATAATCTATACAAAAGGAGGGAGAATTAGGCCATATAGACTGAATTTGGGTAGCTTTCTAGAATGTTAAGCGAAAATTGAGAACTAGATAGAGAAATTTGAAAACCTGAAAATGTTGTTAATAAGGTAATGGCTATTATTTAGTTCATTAGAAAGAATGAATGTATGATGAAATAAATGGAAATGCTGATGGATACAAGTATGCTTCTGCCCACGTTGTTATATAAAAGAGAGAGTTGTATGTTAGGAGAAACATAAAAATAATTTGAATGCAATGAGAATTGGGTACTTTAAAATTTTATCTGATAAAACAAGAAGCGCAAGACTGAACGTAAAAAAGAGTGACAACTATGAAAAAAGTATATTAAAGTAGTTTAGTCATAGAGCCGTGGGGGCACAGTAAAGGGGTTTTAAATTGGGTTTTAAATTTGGGCCGAAATTATTTAATATTTTTAATTATTTTTAAAATTGTTGTTTGTACTTTGTGTTTTTAATTGGCTGTACACCGCCCCGAGTCCTTTGGGAGAAGGGCAGTATAGAAATTAAATTATAAATAAATAAATAAATAAATAAATAAATAAATAAATAAATAAATACATCAGTAGTTAGAATGCAACAGGCTAAGTCTGCCCACAGCCAGGGGTTTGATACTGACTGGCTGAAGGTGGATTCAGCCTTTCATCTTTGGAGGTCGGTAATAAGAGGACCCAGATTGTTGGGAGCAATATAGTGACTCTGTAAACCACTTAGAGCAGGGGTGTCAAACTCCTGGCATTGTCACATGATGTATTTTTTTCCCTTTCTAAACTGGGCATGGGCGCGGCCAGAGTGTGACATATCCAGCTCATGGGCTGCAAGTTTGACACCCCTGACTTAGAGAGAGCTGTAAAGCACTATGAAGCAGTATATAACTCTAAATGCGGTTACTATTGCTATATAGAGAGAATGAATGAGAATCAAATCTTAAATATTTGAAGAAAGGAAATAGGTTAAATGGAAAGAAAGGTAAAAGAAACTTGAGGTTGGCAAAATACTCAAAGAAAAATCTGAAGTCTAAAACATAAAAGGTACTACATGAATCAGTGTATAGAATGGATATAGCGGAAGTAAGGAAGATTGGAAGGGCAGCAAGGTATGAATGAAGACAGAATTAGAGTTTCCCTGATTTTATCTTCTTCCTTTAAGTTCTTTTGCTTAATCATTTGCTTTTAACATACTTTGCATATTACAGTATTACTTACGTATATATTTCCACTTCTTTCAAATCAGAGAAATCAGGTCTGAGTAATGTGCTTAGTGAACCAAAATTTATGCCAGTAATTAATAGTAAAAAGGTAAATAGATTATGACCTTTGCATCTAATTACAGGTATAGGATGATAATTATAGCTATGGCATCATAACATTCAGTGCACCATAACTCAGGCTATTAGTAGGTTAAAATGCATAAATGTAACACCCTCTGAAAGAACTTCAGAAAACTTTCACTAAGCCAATTAGCAATGTTTTATGGGCTTCTCAAACTACATTTGCACAATTACAATCAGCAAGATATGGCATGGGAGGATTACCTGATGACCAAAAATGATAGGGAAAAAAATTAAAATGAACTTAGAATACTAAAAAAATCTTGCTCTCTCCCTCCAAAACAAAACAAATAACAATAAACAAACAAAACCATCCTTCATTGTTTAGTATATAACACATTCAAATGAATTGTCATCTTAAATCTTAAAGAGTTTTTTTACCTGATTTATTCACTCTATTTTCAACATTTTACAGGAGACTCTAATATTCAAATATACCTACATCTAAAAGAAATAATAATTTTACTTTTTATTGCAGAGAATGAATTTCAAAGAATTGTTAAATTGTTGTCACTGGGCATTCACACATGAACTTATTTCAGTAGTTTGCTTTTTCATCTATTTTTAAACACATCAATAAAAATAATTTTAATAAAATATAATTAGGCACTTAAACTACTTTTCTTTATATATTGCTTTTCAGTTAATTTACCTATGTACATATGTATTAAAATTCTATTTATTTGCTAATTTTGAATTTTAACATTTTTTCTAAGATATATATATATATATATATATATATATATATATATATATATATATATATATATATTACATACAATGTGTTATATACAGTCTCCATTTATGTAACACATAGATAAGAATCATTGCATTGTTCTTTTTCTATGTTTTGTAGGTAGTAAAGTAACCAGCCACATTTACATCAGTGGGGGAAAAAGATTTAATTTTCTCCTTGACTCAGAATTATGGATGTAAAAGACAGAAGGCACCGTTCTTTGACAAGAGGTAGATGTGGGAAGGAATGTCGCTATACAAGTTCTTCACTGGACAGTGAAGACTGCAGAGTACCTACTCAGAAGTCCTATAGTTCAAGTGAGACACTGAAGGCTTATGATCATGATACAAGAATGCATTATGGAAATCGAGTTACTGACCTAGTTCACAGAGAATCAGATGAATTTCCAAGACAAGGTATGTTATGGATTCTAGAATTTTACCAATATTATTGCAGTAACTTTTAAGTGACCATGTACTTACTTTGCATGTTCCTATGACAAATGTGTTTACTTGTGATTTGACATTACTGTACAAAATTCAAGTTCCGTGTGATGCTAAATTTTGAACATTTTGCCTTTAGGCATATTCAGAAATGCCTTTCTGTATTTCCCTTTCAGTATAGAAATATTAATAATTATTAATATTATGTAAGTATCATGATGTTATATTTAAGTATTCTAAATATTATAATCTTGCATTATGTCATCAAGATTTCTACATGTATAGTAGAAACATTTTCACATTTATTGTTTCTGGATTAATTGCACTCTGAAATTATTGGTATGATTATCTTACAGCAAACTCACACCCAGTTTCCATCCAATGAGTTAATTTGCTATTTTTCCTGTTTCTTACTTAACTAAACTACATTTTGCTGAAATGTTTTCATCACTTGATATTTAATTTCACTTTAAAAAAAAATAAAAGCTAAAATCCCACCTAATTATTTTAATTTTATCTTTATGTTCTACTGTTTCATGGACATCCAGAGGTCTATAATTAAACCAAGGACTGAGAATTTATTTACATGAATGTATAAATTGTTGTCCAATATATTTTACATTTCAAGAATTTCATTAAAATGTATGAAGGATGTAGCAATTTTCTTTATTTTGCTTACAGTATGTTTCTCTCTACATTTCTTTAAGTGTTTATTCATTGTGATTTTATTTCTTAACCTTTAAATTTCTCAATTAATCAAATAAATATACTTCAGATTTATAACATTGCATTTAAAATAGCCATATCTATAATACAGGATATGTAAATATTTGTAGGCTTGCATTGAGCTTCCTAGAATTCTTTTAAGTCATCTAATTCCTTTGTAAAATTGAACCAAGCCAGCTGTTTCTAGGATTTTCCCTAGCCTCAAATGAATCTCATACAATGAAATATCTTGAAAGATTACGGTACCTTGCCAACAAAATGGATCCCATAGGCTTATCGGTCTTGTGAGAGAATATTCGTTCAGCACTGATTTAATTTAATCCAATTTATAGTTATATAAATGCACTTGATGCTTGATGCTTTATAAATACCTTTTAATCTATCTGGATCATTGGTTCATATCATAATTAATCATATTTAATTGGTTTTATCAATACATTTATGAGATCATTGGTTTCATTTTTTTTCCTTTCCAAAACGTTAAAAAATCTGTGGAACTATAAATAGCAAACCAGTTTCTCGGGATATTCTCCAAGGAAAGTCAGAATGGTTTTAGTCTTCCAAACAGCAATGCAAACTTGCTTAAACTCTGAAACACTGATTAGCCAAGGATTCAAAGAACTTTATAGTTAAGTAGATATCTGTATTTGGATTTCCCACTGTTTGTTGTAGCCTCCACCTCACAACAATACACATCACATTACATCTGTAGCATTACTTTTAAGAACAATGTTATTTGAATAAAACATTGCTCTTTTCCCCCCAAAGATTCTGACTACCCCATGTCTGGATCTCTTGGATTTTTCAAAGCTTCCTCCAACTTCCTTTTTCTTTCATGAAAGTAGTTTGAACTTGCCTGCTATATAAAATATTACTGTTTGTAATATTTTAGTTTAGATATATGTTGATTGTGTGTGTGTGTGTGTGTAAGAGGGGGGACTCCAAAATGATCTAAAACAGACAATAAATTGAATAATATGTATCTGCACTAGTGATGATTTTGATTTTTTTTTAAAGTTATAGAATATTTATATACTGTATACTAATTCATTCTGAGGTTAATTCAGTAGTCTGATTTGCCACCATACAGATATGAATATGTGTTCAGACACATAGCTATAATTGAACGTCTCAGAGAATGTTTTGTTGTTATAAATAACCTTAATTGCTTTTTATAATTGTATTAAGTTTTATAGTTTTCAGTGTTCAGTATTCAGATGGGTGGCCATATAAATTTGTTTAATATTTTTTTTAACATTTAGGTTTAAAATACTTCTTTCTTCATTTTTTTCAGCTATTGCACCATTCAGTATTGCATGAAGTCATATATTTATGATAACCTGACAATTAGTTAGTGACACTAATTAATGATGAAATCTAATAAAGACAAAAAATTAAATTTTAAACAACAATCTTTTAAACCTTGACACCTAGATGGTATAACACTTAAAATCAAGAAAATATACTTTCATAGCTCTGTTATGGAAAATTAGTAAAGTCTGAATTGAGAAATTTTCAGAATGTATAAATTTAAAAACATTGTAATTGAGATAGGTGAAAAGTAGACTGGGAAGAATGTTGATAAAGAAGAAATAGCAAGCTAGCTTGATTATTTTGTTTTCAAAATAGAAATGAACTATTTTCTGAACATAGTTGCTTCTTTAATATTTCAAAGAAGCCACAATACAAACTTAATCTACTTTAATACTGAAACCCACTAGAGTGGGATTAATCTTTAAATTAAAAAAAAACCTTTTTGTTTCTGTAACTTAATACTTTGTTAGGGTGAGAAGGGAAAAGATAAGAAAATGAAGGAATAAACCTAGTAGGTACATTCTCCAAGTAATACTTTCTAGAAATTTAAGAAAATTTAATCAGTGAATCAAATAACTGTTAAAATATGCTTTATTAAGAATATAGTGAAGTACTTCACTATCAAGGATGGGAAGTTCTGAGTTGAGCCAGGTTTAAGATTATGGAGATAAAGTTATATGCAATAACATGGGAAATAAATGAGATTACAAGATATACATTGAAACTCCAGAAGCATATCAGTAGTTGTCTGATACAATTGAATTCAGTCCATACATAAAATAAATAAAACTCAAGTCATTAGTCTTATATATTATGTCATACTAATTATTCATGTAGGAATCTTTTTTCTACACAGGTCAACAAATCACAGTGAAGACACTTATCACTCATGAGAATATGGTTTCTTAGATAGCAAGGAAACATATGAGTTCAGTTAGGACCTTTTCCATTAATTCATTGGATCCTACTTTCTTATCACTGTCTTGGTATTAGTATCTGGTTTTCTGTTATGATTAGGACAGAATTTGGAGGAAGAGAAAATAGGTTATTAATTATCTAGCAGTTCCAAAATTAATACCCTCCCCGTTTAGAGTGAAAATTTGAGAGGGATCACACCGAGTCCTATTTTGCCTGCTAATAGCAAACTTCAATGATACAGGTAAGACTTTCTGTGAATAATCTTTGCTCACAGGGCAATGCTTGTACAACACTGATATATTTACCAAGGAAACTTAGCCAGGACTGAGGTATTTTAACCCTACTCTTTTTTCCCCATTTGCAAAGGCCACTTCCTGGAACAGGGAGAATTTCTGTCCTAACCAAATTGTTCTTGGGGGGAGGGGTGGAGTACAGAGGCTGGTTGGAACTTTTGGAGGAACTGAGAGTTATGGGAGTGATCCATAACTAGATTGTAACCAATCAAGGAATATTTTGGGGGTCATTTCATCACAAAGCTTAAGAATCTCTGATTTTATTTTCAATAGTTAGAAATGTTAGAAACACTAGGAGCTATAGAAAAAGAGCTAGACTCGAAGGCTCCAAGGTCATCAGTTTGGATTGTTCCTGCCAAAGACCCAAATCCACCCTCCTTCAGTTGACCATTATTTAGTGTGATTTAGCTTTGACCATTAGTTAATTAGATTCTTGTATATAGATAGCAATAATAAATTCATCTATACTTTGAACTCAATGAACGCTCCTGCTTATTTGCACATCACATTAGCATCCTTATGCTATTCAGCTAAAGGAGGAATTAAAGAAATAACCCGGCCTATCAACAGTTCCTAGCTAGAGAAATTTGGAAAATGCCTTCTATTTTATAGTGAACCTAAAATTCTGAATATATTTGTCTTTATTACTTCATTATAGAAAATTTATCCAAGTTATCATTCTTCCTTTTCACTATTATTATGGGAAAAGATTGCTAATTACAATTAAAGAGTTATATCAATGTATTAGAGTTCCTATTCCAAGAGTTGGAATTGTCTTCTGTTACAATTGGGAACTGTCTAACATAATTTCTTAATGTTTTCTATGCCTTTTCCTCCTCCTCCTCCTCCATCTTTTCTCCTCCTCCTCCTCCTCCTCCTTTTTTGCTTTTCATTTCAATATACCAGTATTTGCATTAATTTCTGCTTTGACTATTTTCCTACCCACTTTTTTTAAAAAATATTATTCTGTCCAGAGTTAATTTGCATTCTCAATTGCTGGAAATTACAGGACTTGCTTTACTTTTATGCTGCAAATTATGATGCAAAATTAATCCTCTCCTAAAATCGTATTGGGTGATACTTCTGATTTTTTATGTAACCAGTTTCAAAAGGTGACTTTATAATGACTTGATAATTCTAGATAATTCTAGATAGGAAACCCCTGAAAGTTATCATTATCTCCAAATAAAGGTCAAGAATAAATAGTTCACCCATGAGTTTTCTTTTTAAAACTTTTCAGATAAGTACATGTTTTATCTACCATTATTTGACACAGCAGAAAGAGCTGTCCCAAGCAAGAAATATGAACTGCTGGAAATTACATAAGTTTATCTCAGGATCATTAAATTGATCATTACAATCAAAATAGGATTAAAGACCTACTAATGTTCCTTAACAATAGTTAGTTCAAAATAACAATTATAGAAGATGTTTAGACTTTGTGAGTTTTTAGTTACTGTAATTTTCATTAATAACCCAACCACTAAGAATCTGTCAATATGTTCCTATCTTTATTCATGTAACTTATTCTCAGTATTAAACCAACAGTCAAAAGAAACAAGATGATGCTTTGCATGAACTCCTGAAATTCACAGGGAATGGATATAGTGCTGGTCAAGACAGAGAGATGCCTCCTTGTGTACTTGATTAGACAACAACAAGCATTACTATAAAAATTGTTTGAATAAGCAAGTTAATACTTTTTTGATGCTATCTTATCCTCAGTTATATATATATATATAAAGATGTATGCAGTGCTTTAAATGTGCAGAAATATTAATATTTTCTAAATGCTCTTTATCTGTGTGTGCGTGTTTGCAATGGGATGATACAATTAAGGTATATGTGTATGTGTGGTGTGTGTGTATAATATATAGATATACCATATTTTTCACACCATAAAACACACCTAGCTTTTGGGGAGGAAAACAAAGGGAAAAAATCTGCCTCTGCCTCCCAGCAATTTGCCTCCTTGCAGCAAACAGCAAACAGCCTGGTCAGCTTCAGCATAGTCTGATTTAATACGAGAGCTGATTGGCGGTTGGATCGTCCTCCACCAATCAGCTGTTCCACGTTGTGTCTTGGCTGAAAACGGGAAGCATGGAGGCTGAAAATGGGCATGCGGAGGCCAAAAATGGGGCATGCAGAGGAGGCAATAGATAGCAGCAATGGGCAGCGATGACGGCAATGGGCAATGATGGCAGCGATGAGTGTTGGCAATCCCCACAGCCTGGAATAGCCGATTGGTGGTATTCTGGGAGGCCAATCGAACTTCCAATAAGCTACTCATGCTGAATCAGGTTGTGCTAAAGCTGACCACGCTGTTTGCTGTTTGCTGCAAGAAGGCAAATTGCTGGGAGACAGAGGCCAAAGGGTAGGGCTAGCGGGTGGGCCCCTACCCTTCGGCAACATTCGCTCTATAAGACGCACAGACATTTCCACCCACTTTGGGGGAGAGTAAGTGCATCTTACAGACCAAAAAATATGGTATATCTACCTGCATATACATATATGCACATTCATACACAACTAAAAAACCTTCTGTAATAGAATTGTTCCTTTAATCATCCCATCATGTGTGGGGGGGGGGAAGAGAGAAAGAGGGAGAGAGAGATAAATTCAGCAATCTTATAGGACCTATCTACATAGTGCTATTTTCTATGAATTCTAATATTAGCACTCTCTATTTTCATAAGGAGAACACAATCCTAAACATATCTATTCAAAAATAGTCTCCATTGATTTCTGTAAAAGTTATTTCCAGGCAAATAAATACACACACACACACACACACACACACACACACACACACACACACACATATCTCCCTTCTTGGTACAACAACTATATTGTGTGGATTTACAGTTCATATTTTTGTAATAGTTCATTGAAAATAAGTTTTTAGTTCTATTTAGGTACTGTAGTTAACCAATAGTTCACAGAATATATTAAAATATATGTGAATTTTGATCTTGGAAGCCTACTGCATACTGCAATGGTTTTATATATTATTTTGGCATTATAACAACTTGTATATATAAGTAAATGTCGAAGAAAACATCTAATATATTTCTTGGTATACCAAAGCACATTCAAAAATGTATATTTTTAAAAACAGACGATGCAATTTTTAAAAACCATAACTATTATATGCTCAAGTTTTGTAAAAAAAAAAGTGCCCGCTTTTGACAAAATTGCAATCAGAAGCAGAAACTTTTTACAAAGAAGTCACCAAATTATTACTGAGCATTTCAGGGTGCATTCATAAATTGCTTTTTCTTTCATTCATCTTGAATTTAAAGTCAGCCTTGTAATCAACTCCAGAAGAATGAAATATATGCTTTGAAATGTTAACAACATATAACAAATAGGAATTGGTTAGTGATTTATAAAAGTCTCTTCTAATTCTTAGAATATCTTGATAGATAAACAACACCCAATATTTATTGTACTAAGAATGTCCTAAACCTTAGATTTAATTTTACTGGGGCATAATATAATATTTTCCTAGTATTTCTATCTGGTATATTCTATACTGTTTAAAGAGAAAGAGGATGAAAATAATAATTTCCTATTTTAAAAAAATCTACTTTGACCTGTTTTGAAGAGATGAATTAGTGAAATTATTAGCAATGATTTCAACATCTTAAAATAAGTTTTGTACAACTGTTTCTACAATATGATATCTATCAAATCATGTTGTCAGATCCCAGTCAATGGAGTCTGTGTGGTCTTGTTATGGAAATACATGGCTTCAACTCAACCCTAGCAAATTCACATTAATTTTGAGTCTTCTAGATCCTGTGACTGTAAATTTTGGATCTTCCATTCAGTGGGAATGAATATTTTCCATCTTTGGTTCTAGGGTAGGTGCCACTGCCCTGGGGCACAATTTACAGGTTCTCTGGTTCTAACAGCTCCTAATTGAAGCTATGGAGGAGAGGACCTTTGCCTTTGTTTTGAATGCCAATTTTACTCATTCCTGGATTGGCAGACTCTGCTTAATCATATCCTGGTTGGATTAATGCAATATACACTACATAGGTTGCCTAAGAACAGTAGTGGGCTGCTGCATGGTCGCAAGGGTTCGGGTAAACCCTTAGCTCTGATCATTGGCTGGGCAGCCTACCCGCCCTGTTCTATGCTATCCATTTATAACTTATTTTCTGGCTCGTTGGCTGGCCCAGCTGCATTCTGCCCTGCTCCTGCTGTTCTCACCAGAGCTGCCTGAGCTGATTAGGAGCCTGTTTGAAGCTCCGTTTCTCTCCCAAAGGAGCACATGCGAGCAAAGCATGCAAGCATGCATGCACGCTCACAATCAGCAAACCCTTTGTTAAAGAAAGTGCAACCCACCTCTGCCTAAGAAGTCTACCTAGAAGCTCCATTGAAGATAGCTATAGGCATATATCGGCTGCACTGGATTTGAATACACTTCCAAGTAAAATTTAAAATGCTGGTTATTCCCTATAAAGCTCTACATGGCATAGAATGTTATTTATAAACCACATGTCCTAATAGGATGGGCATATTTCAGCTACCTTAACTGACACAATTTGATGTGGGAAAATCAGGAGGCTTGGTTTTGTTTTGTTTTTCTGCTGAAGCATCTGTGCTCTGGAAGTATCTCCACTGCAACCTCCACAAATATATAATTAGTTGGCCAACCTTGTTTTTAGGAAACCTGTATCAAAATTTGGTTCTTTCTTTAGGCTAGTTGGATAGAAGCCCCTGCCTTTTAGGATTTAACATGAATTTGAATTCCTATTAATTTTTGTTGTTGGGTTTTAACTATACTGTTTTCTAATTTGTTGATTATACAACACCCAAATTTCCAGGTTATGTTTTTTAAATAAATAAATAAAATAAATAAAAATGCAAAGTTAATGCCTGTATTTGCAACTCTAATTTAAATGTTTAGTGTTTACATTTCTTTACATTTTGTAGCTCTAGAGTAATATTTATGAAAAAGATACTGTGACAGAATGGAGAAGATAAACACTGTTTTCCATTCTGTAACTGACTGCTAAGACTGACAACAAACTACAATTAAGAAGGTAACCTAAACCGGAGAAAGAGATGAGATAAAAACTGCTCTTGAAATACAACTGGAAGCTTCAACTGGTCCAGAATGTGGCAGGATACGCCATTCTAGCTACACTGAGGTTTGCCCAGGTTACTTGGCTACTGTCCAGGCTGTGCTAGCCAACTGCCAGTATACTTCTTGATGCAATTCAGTGTTTTGATTTTCATGTTTAGGGCCCCAAATGGCACAAATGAAGGAGTCGCTAAATGAAACCTCACATGATGGCAACTGTGCTTGTATTATTTTATTTCATCTTTCATTTTCCTTCAGCATCAAAATAATCAAACAGTTGGATGAGCCCAATTTTTTGAGAGTGGGGAGAAGGTAGGAAGCATGATAAAAGGGTAATCTTTGGTTTTTTTTCAGCAAGCTTGGGAATCCCTTGGCAATAGGGATTGTATTGCTGGATTATATGCAATATCCTCCTTCTCATAGTCTTGTTTATCTAAGTTTATTGTTTTAATTGGTTTTGTGGAATGTTTAATTGATGATTTTACTGTATGCTGCCCAGGGTCAATTCATATAAGAAGGGTGGCCATATAATTTTGGCCAATGAATAAATAATTCAATAAATTGCACCATTAATATAACTAGTGAATTATTTTACTGATTTTTTAAAAAATTAAAATCTAATAATCCAATAACAATTTATTGTATTCCCAATAAATGCTCAGTTTCTCTTCATGTGTGATTGCAGAAATAAATCAGTGCATCAGTGAAGATGAAGAACACTATGTGTGGGCTTGCCTGTTCAGGGGCATTGATGGTAAATATAAAAATCTTCCACTCTGGCTCCAATATTATTCAAAAACAATGTAAAAACTAACCAGTAGTTTCTCGTATAAGAACATTGTTTAATATTAGTTATGTTTTTTTTAAATATATTTTATAATAGTTTATTTATGCAATCACAATCAGATACAGATTTTTTGTTATTCTTAAAGAAAGGGAATAGTATAATTTAAATATAATTTAAATTTGAAGAACAACTAAAATAGTGTACTTGTCAGGGTTCCAAGTAATACACCCATAATATACAGAACTCCTAGGCAAGTAAATTCATCAAAAACAGTTTTATTTGGATATATCATATTGGCACAGGCTGGTGAAAACCGACTCTGAATGTTCTCTGGTTTTCACCTACTAATTAAAAGTAAAAGTTTTCCTCCTTCCCCAAACAATCAGTCACATGGTCCAATCAAGGTGTCATCCGGTTGCCTGGCAACTTCATGCCTCCTCTCTCTGATCACCTGTAGGAATGTCCTTGGTTCCTAGGAGAAAGTATTTGGTTTTGGCTACAAACCCCAGCTATCTCTATTCCCCCCTCCCCATCTCTCAGCTCCAGTGTGGCAATACTGAAGCCTCAAAATGGCCTCAGTCAGGTCACTTCAGGGTTGACAATTCAATTCAATTGAATTAATAATCAAAGGGGAAAGCAAAGAAGATAAAATTAAGATATTGAATATATTAAAACAACCTGAAGAATAAGTGAAGAACATTAAAAAAAAGAAAAAGAATTATCTATTAGCTTGGGGAAAACAAATTAACAGGATTGCTAGACTGTTAATCGTCTCTCAGCAATAGTGATTGTAAGAAATTTGGCAACCCTTCTGGAGATATTTACTGAGCTGTCAGCTAAAATAAAGTTACTGATCTCTTCATCTGATCTTGCGTGAATGTGAGTCAGAAAAGTAATTGTTAATTCAATGCACCACCTCTTGTAAAGAAGGGAATTGGAAAATTATATGTGTAACAGCTTCTATTTCCTCTTGGGGCAAAAGCAAAGCCAATCTTGGATTGGAGCATTTTGAAATCTTTTCTTAAAATAGAAGGAAAGCAAAACATTAAATCAGAGATGACAAAAATGCTTTCCAAGTATTTTTCATGAGATAATAATTTCCCAACTATTATCCAGGCTCTAGTGTATATGTATATATGTACTCCAGGGGTGGGTTCTACTTACCTTTACTACCGGTTTGCAGCAGGGCCATGCAGGCTTGCTTGCTTCGCTTGCACGTGCACTCTTCTGCGCATACACAGAAGCATTTTGGTGATGTTGGGATCGATGGGCGGGGCCTCCCGCCAGTTTTACTACCGGTTCTATAGAACTGGTGCGAACCGGGGGCAACCCACCACTGATGTACTCCATGTCTATGTACACACACACACGTGATTGTTTTGGAAAGACGAACAAGACAAAAATATATACAAGTCTTAATTATTGGCCACTCAAACATAAACATAAATTAACATAACAAACATTGCAAACTAGTAAGCTGATAAACATATTAGCATCAGTAAAATCATTAAACTTTCACTCATATCAGATTAATGTTTCTAATTTGCCACCTAAATAAATTATATCATAAATGAAACTTTGATATTTCTGAGGTAGAATAAAAAAAGGGTCTCTGCTTTACCTAATAAATACACATTTTTGTTTTCTACCCTGATTTCCATATTTTTAAATCACATTTATCCCGAACTTTGATTCTATGTTTGAGTCTGTGTACATGTACTCTCATGCATGCAATTAAATATGTGCTCTCATATTAGCTTTCTTGCCAAATTCTTGTTTAAAAAAAACATTGTAAATGCATACATTATCACCATGATCTGCTTCAAGCTCTGAATTCATTAAGTAGATTGTTAATAAAATGCAGAATGATATATCACAATTTTAATGCTCTGTCTCCCAAAATTAATGAAGAGTTATAATTTTCTAGATGACAAATTAAAAGGAGGTTAAAATGGTGGATAAGATTGCCTAGAGATTTAGCAACATTCTAATTAAAATAAAGGGCATTAAAGCGAATTAAAATCTTGATTTGGGAGGGATTAAAAAGTATGAGGAATATGTGGCTTATTATTGCTAGTGGCCAAAATTTGTGTATAAATAGGAAAGATATTGTAAACCTTACAGAAGTTTTTTTTTTTTAAAGATCTTAATAATATTGTGTAGAAAAGCAAATGTTTTCTCATTATTTGTCACTGAAATTTTCATCAACACAATAGGCTACATTTCAGTTTTATTAGAAACACGGCTGCAATTCATTATTTTTTTCCAAGCTCTGGTAAAATGTAGAGATCTATTCTATCTCTGACATTCAAAATATTTATAAATATACTTCTACTGTAAAATTGTTTTGTGTGGTGATCTTTATGTTTGATAATACAAAATATTATCAAAAAATCATTCGGTTTTGGATTATTATCTTTTTTGTTCTTTTTTGTTCTTTTTTTTTTTTTTTGCAATTTCCATGGATTTCACAGATGAACAAATTATATTGTTTATATATAATCTAATATTGCATTTCCATTTACATAAAAACCCACACAAATACACACCAAAACAGGACAATCAAGACTCAGGCTCCATTGAGACCTTTTCCAAAGTGCCCAATACATAATTATTGAGCATTTTAAGCAGGTGGCATTTTAGAAGCTTTAAAATACTCTTTAAAGATTAATTGACCAAAAATGTCTACCTCCCACCCAAATTAAAACATCTTTCCTCACTGTCAGGCCTAAACCAAAAGATGATGTAGCAAAATCCAATCAACTCCAATCCTTTATTTCCTTAAATGGACAAAATCTTGCCAAATTAAAGCTATAATTATAAGTTTGACTCTTTCAGAATGGCAAGGAAGAAATTGCTGAAAAAGTTGGTTTCAAGGCTAAAACCCATTTCAATTAGAAGCTGCTATTTGACACAGGAGTGGAGCAAAGCAGCACACTGGAGGAAGGTATGGGGAAGATGCCTTCTCATTCAAGGTACTGAGAAGAAGACTTCTCATTACTTAAGAAGCAGATAAGATCTGATTGGAAGTCTGCCAATTTGAAGTCTGCAAAGACCTGGGAAAGAGCTATGGTAACAGAATGGCTAGTGCCTGATAATTAGAAATAATCCAAAAAGAGAACCTGTGCTATAACTTTCTGGTAATAAAGTTGGACGGTGAAATCGGATCAAGCAGAAATCTATTGAAGCCCTCTGGCTATGTGAGGGATGAGCTACAGATGGGCAAGTGGTATGATGGACTACAGTGAAGGAACAGTTTCTTAGGAAAGAGCGGTTGCATTCTAAGGAAGAGGGGAAGTGACAAGATGCAATCCATCTAAGAGTTAAACAGGAGATGGAGAAAAAGAGTCAAGATAACCACTTGCTAGAATTTCCCAGGGTATGTCTATTGATATGAGAGTAGTAAAGATTGAATCTGGTAACATTCTGTCTATTGGGTATAAGCAGATAAACTTTGAACTTTGGCTGTATTGCTCTATGGTGTTCTTGGGCTGGCCTAACAGGCTACCTGAGCACCATTATTTTTTAGAGGCAAGACTCTGCCTGTCTTGTTTACATTAGAGATTGATCCATCAGTTGGTTATCAGGTTCTCCTACCAATTTCCTTGTTGGATTGTTTCATGGATTGTCTGTCAGACAGTTGGTGTTACGAGATTTTCCTTTACAAATCTAACTTTTATAGAGAGAATGGAGGGGAACTATCAGGCCCAAGAAACCAAGAAAAACATGAGTTACTTCAGGGTAGTTTTTAAAAAATTATTATTTGCCTAGAAGCAGAAATTTTGCCAGACTAAAACACTTACTGTAGCTGCCTGACTGTTTAGATATATCTGCTGGAGAGGGGGCACCTTTCCTCTTTTCCTACATATCAAAGATACCAAGTAATATTGCCTCTTTAATTTTTGATGGGAAATTTAGGTTTTTGATGGGAGATTAATTTTAAGGTTTTCTGAGATAGGACAGAAGAAAAGCCTAAAGCATTGTTGGAAAAAGACAGACCAAATACAATTCCACATTAGAGATTACATTGTGGCAGTATAAATGGTAAAACATTCTTATCTTTAGGCTCTTATTGCATCTGCATCTGCAGGTACCTGGCTAGCAGCTCTGTAAGATGGCACATAGGGTTCAAAAGAAAGAAATGCAAAAAAAGCCAGGGTAGGCTAACACAAGGAAAGAGATTTCTTTTAGGTTTGATAAGAAATGCTTCTGGAATGAGAGGTGAGTGAAAAAGACATGGAACAGAGAAAGCAAAGACTTGGAAAATCAGAAGCCAGAATTCATAGCTAAAGAGAAGAGCTAGGATGGTGTCAGAGGTGGTTGAAACCAAAGAATAACCTGCAGAAAAGAGTCAGCGGAAAGATAATGCAGCTTTAGACAGTAGCAAACCATGTGGATCAGGTGATTAAAAATTCTGGGCAAGAGAATATTAACGGTGGGGGGAAATATTAGCATTCCTAAACTGATAGATAAGATATTGTGGGGAGGTGGAGAAACCAGGAGCAAAGTAGAGTAGTCTGCTCTTTGTTTTTATTTTATCAGGTGTGCTTGTAACTTGTACATTTTACAGTCATTGTGAGTGAGATAGCTTTGTATTTATAAATAAATAAAAACCATGAATGAAAGAGGGAAAAAATTCACATGCAGTTATTTTGTGTGCTGTATGATCATTTCCTGAAAAACCAAAACCTTATGATGCTGCCTTTCAAACAGGAATAGTAACACCCTTAAAATTAGAACAAAGCACTTGCCAAATTTTCAAAGGAATCAAACAATAGCTTTCTAGATATACCCATAGTAATTTATGTTCAAAATTATTCTCATTTCACTTAAAAGTAGAATTTAAAGTACACATTTATTTGACACGGTTTAATGGATAGAAGTTTCAGAGATAAGTTTCTATAATGAAAATCTAGGGACTGTCTATCTCCAAACCTCTATTTAAATTGTCTGAAAGAAATTACTATAAGGATCCTCCTTAAAGCATTCAAAAGTCTACAAATAAAATTTATTGTGATTATGGTTACGATTCCCTATAAACTGACAGAAATATTCAGTCATATATTTATTCCATCATTAATTGTGTAAAGCAAGTTAAAATGTTTAAATCTACTAATGATACTATCTTCCTTGGGATACTTACTGGAAGACCCTTAATCTGAACAGTAAAAATCCCCATTTTTATAGAAATAGTATATTATATTTATTCTACTTAACTGAATAAGCTATTGCCCATTTTATTGTACAATGCCCTCATGTTTTAACAAAACATTGATGATTATCAATAATAGCAAGAATATTATCTGCATAGAATAGTAGCAATAGAATAGCCTTAGACTTATATACCATTTCACAGTGCTTTACAGCCCTCTCTGTAAACTGAGTCAGTTTACAAATTACAGAGTCAGCATATTGCCCCCAACAATCTCGGTCCTCATTTTACCAACCTCAGAAGGATCTTGACATGGAGAGACTCAAACTGCTGAACTGCTGATAGTCATCAGTCAGCCGAATTAGCCAGCAATACTGCATTCTAACCACTGAATCACCATGGCTTTGTTGCAATTTAAACTCTTTGATAACAAATATTTATTTGATTATTTAATTGCACTGGCAATATCATATTAAGAGCAGATAAAAGACAATATTGACATTTTCTCAGTACTATTTGCAGTTACTATACCTGAGGGTTAAAATGCCACCTGTAGAAATAGAAGGGAATTCATTTTTTTCTAAAACATATTTCAAAAAATTAATCTGTATCGTATCATGCTTTATCTGCATCTAAAGCTGAATCAAGTGTCTTAGATGGAGCTTCTAAAATAGCAACCAACAGTCTGAAATTATCACAAGATTGCCTTCCTTTTATAAAACTATATTTTGTGAGGTGTACTCTGTATTGTGTAATATCTGTTATAAAGTTACTGTCAGATAAATTTGGAGGTTTTGCCTTCTCCATTTGTCATATTCACAGTTTATTATATTGTTTTTGAACTACCATATTTTTCGGAATATAAGACACACTCCCCCCCCCAAAAAAAAGAAGCTGAAAATTTGAGTGTGTCTTATATTTCGAATGTAGCCCTGCCCACCAGCTGGCCCCCACCCTTTGGCCTCCGCCATCCTCTTCCTTGCTGCAGATATTGTCACACGTGCTCAAAACCAGCAAACTATTGTGCTGAAGCTGACCAGGCTAAGGACACTAGCCAGATGAATAACTGGTAGGCAGATTTTTTTTCCTATTTTCCTCCCCCAAAACTAAGGTGCATCTTATACTCCGGTGTGTCTTATACTCTGAAAAATATGATATTTTTGTTTTGTATGCTATCCTAATAATTTCAGAAGTGGGCAGCCTTTAAAATGATGGGTTTGTCTTGGCAATTTCTCTGTATATTTTTCATGCATAACTTATTTTGATAGGGGAGAGAAGGAGGTGCTTTCTAGTGATGGCCAATGTCAAGCCCACAAACTTTCACTTTTAGATTTGCATTTACAACTTGCCATGCCAATAACCTAGAGTGGTTATAATGTAACTCCCATTTTAGGTATAATTTATTTTTATATATTACATGTTCTTTTGAATTTGTCAGGGAATTTAAAATCTGTGAAATATCTGGATATTTGCATTTCAAATACTTCAGAAATTAAAGCTCTTCATAACAGGCATTGTTATATAGAATTCTTGAAGTGAAACTGTGCTAAAAATTACATAGTGCGGAGTTATGGCACAGGATTCATTTTAACAAAACATCTCAAAAATAAATATGCATATGTTTTCATACTAAGAAAATTATAATAAAGCACTGCTTAATAGCTAGTTAAGAGCAACAAATAATGTACTGGATGTTTGCTAGAAACCCAGAACTATGCCTCAATGAAAATTCAAATCAGCAAGCAATCAAATGTGCATTTGTGTGGGACTGCAAATATTAAAAGTTAAAATCATTCAAATTCAGTTGCAGAGTCTACCTACCTACCTACCTACCTACCTACCTACCTACCTACCTAAGAAGAGTGTTATACACTTCTTTTTCCCTAAACAAATCCCATAGTAAAATGGAAATCTTTTAGCAACAAGAGTCTTTTTTGTCATAATCTGGGAATGCAATGTTTAAAATGTATGTCAGGAAGTAAGTCTGACTAAATTCCGATGTGATTTTGTGATGAAATTTTATTTTTATAACATTTATAAATACAAACAATTTGATTGGCCAACAAATGTTTGGATTTATTCCAACAGAATATGATGTCTTGCTAAATTATGGACAGTTTATAGACCCCAAGACAGAAAAACACCCCAACAAAGGAAAATATAGACAGGAAATATTTATAGACATGTCATCAAAACAAGAAACGACAACTTGTAATATACCATTGTTAATACAGGTAATCCTTGATTTATGATCACAATTGGGATCAGAATTTCTCTTATTAAGTAGCTTGTTAAATGAATCACGGCCAATATTTTATTATTTTGGTTGTTTCTTTTCCCTGCATTTGATATATTCTGTTTTTATTTGCTTGCTAGGTTTTGTACAGTGGATGTTTTGTGTGTTTATTATTACCTGCCAAAGTTTATTGTTTGATTATGAATAAACAAATAATTTTTTTTACAGAAAAGTAGAAAGGAAAAGGGGATATACTATCTATCAAGGCCATAATCACTCATTCGACATATGCAGTAGTATACCATATACCATGCTCTGCTTTCTCTCTTTTCTCTCAAGCAATTATCTTGAATGGGTAGGGAAAGAATGTTGGAATTCACCATTAAAATTTGTGAGCTTCTACATGAGGATTTAATGAGTAAAAATGAATTTAACAGCATTTTAATTCTATGCCTTTTGTGGATGATTATGATTTTCACAGTACAATATAGGAATTTAATAGCTATATTTCCATCTTCTTGAATTCATATTAACATCAGTAATACACTATTCACTCATTATACTCTTTAAAAAGTACATTGTAGTTTTGAGTGAATGAGGTGAGATCACCAGGGATAGTTGAAATATGTAGAAGAATTTAAGCTACAAGAGTTTTTCAACTAATTGATTTGATTTAATATTTTCAAATGTGCAGATTGAATTTTGTGTCTATTAATAGGCTGACTTCCATAAAAATGGTAGATTAAACAGTGATTTACTACTTGATGGCTTAATATGTTATACAGAGTAAGGCAAATTATTAAGCCCTGGATTTAATTTGGACAATAAGCTTATTTATTCATTTATTTATCATCCCACAAAAATGAATCTAGGCAGCAAAAAGAGGGCTAAAATAATGCAAAACCAGAGTATAAAATAAGATAAGTAATATATGCAGTATTGCAAGATATAACATTATACATTTCTAGTCCAATAAATGAACCAATCAATAAATTGACAGAGCTAATTTAACCTGCAACCCTATGACATAAAAGAATTTATAGGTAATATCCAGCACCTTAAATTGCACATTGAAGCCAATTAATAATCAGCACAACTAACGAAACAGTGAGAACATGTCACCACACATGACACTCACAGCATTGTTCCAACTGCTGCCATCAAGGTCCGCTAGTTCCAGCTTCAGGGATGCTTCTGATTAGTACACACATTCCCTTAGCCAGCAATACAAAGTATCTGACCAATCTTCTCATTCTCCTAACTAGATACTGTCATAGCCAAATCCAGTCTAATTCTAAACCACATCCACCAAAAAACTTCCCAATCCATAATATAAAAGTTCAACATCTGGCAGTGGCCAGATCTTAAAGTTGATTTTAACTGAGGACCAATAGATAAGAATGCCAAAGTGGGCATTATTGACCCCATGAAATGACTGGGTGAGATAATTTCTCAATTTTGTATCAGGTATCATCAATGTGTGATAATATCCAATTATACATGTTGACCGTGTTTGGGCCTTCCTGGGCACAATCTGGATGACATCTTGTGCTCACTGCTCCTACTCGAACAGCCAGTGGCAGTTGTGGACAAGAGGGTGTTTGCACAGGCTCATCTACAGTAGGGTACTAGTTCTGCCCATTCCTGGACCTGGCTTTCATATAGTAACTCATACTTTTATCATGATTGGATTTCCATACTGCTGTCTACATTAGACTACCCTTGAAGACCATCTGGAGTTGGAGCTGGTCCAGAATGCAGTAGCTCAGTCATGCTCACATGTCCCCATTGTTTACTGAGCCATGCTGATTTTCAATTGGCTTCTGTGTGCAATTCAAGGTGCTGATTGTTACCTATAAAGCCTTTTATACTATAAGGTCTGATCACTTGAGGGAATAGTTGTCTCCAGATGATTTTGGCCCATCAGTTGAGAGAACAGTTCAGGTCTTTTAATCAAATAATGTCATCTTGTAGAACCTTCTTTTTGGTAATGCCTGCTCTCTGAAATAACATTCTGCCAGATTAATACTGATACCATTAATGACTTTCAGAAAACTGTTCAAAACCTAGTTGTTCTCTCAGGCTCTGAGTTATCATGATTGTGGAATCCCTCTAGTTTTAGATTTTGTGATATTGAGTGAGTCCTCATATAGCTTTTTTTTTTTTTTAAGTAAGCCATTCGGAGCTATTAAGGAATCAAACTTGGTGACCTCAAACTTGAAAAAAATCTATCAATAAGTTTCAATGTGACAGAATGGGAAAATAATTAAATATATTTGAAAAAAAATATTGTATTTGATTGTGACTTTCATTTCATTACATTTAGATCTAAATCAATTTAAATTGTACTTCACTTTCTTGGCAGTGGAAAAGGTGTTGTCTGTTCATTGAAGCAATGAGATAAAGTCTTCAATTAATTAGCATGTTTATTATAAAATGAAATAGATAAGTAAGAGAGAATAGTTAATATTTCACATCTTGCCTTATCTTTTTTATTGCTGAATATGAACCCAGACAAACAGTAGGATAACAATAAATTAATATGATATTTATTGTGAACAGAGAATTTAGAAAATGCTGAAAAATAATGCACTACAGCATTCTAATGTGTTTAAAGATGTGATGGAAACGGCCACAAATTCATACATCTACACAGATTCATACATCTAGTTAATGAAAATGCTACTGTATGAATGGACTAAATTTACAAACTTGGATTTCAAAGAGACACTTTTTTTAAAAAAAAAATGCTGTTTTATTTGATCTTATCTAATCAACTGAGACCCAACTGATGTTAAACTCTGTTTACTGAAAACCAGTACAGATATTTTGAAAAACACCTGAGTAAATGGAAAGTACAATAATTGTTGAAAATGGTTCCACTGTTTTTCCAGTACAAAGAAATAATCTAGTACACATGATTTATATTATGTATTGTATTGTATTGTATTGTATTGTATTGTATTGTATTGTATTGTATTGTATTGTATTGTATTGTATAATAGTAAATATTATTATTGTGATATATAAGTAACAATTTTCTACTAGATCTAACTTTCTGAAGAATGAGTTTTAATATGGGAAAATATTCAGTTGTGAAAACTTCACCATAATCTTTGTTGTGAATGATGCAGGCAGAGTTTGTTTTTCCCATACAGGAAAATTCTGGCTAATGTCTTACTAGTGATTTATAGCAACTTTCAGCATCACACAGCCATTGTTGTGGCAGTATAATGGTTGGATAATATTGGTTAGATAACATTATAAGGTGCTATAAATCACTAGAGAGGAAATAGCCTATGCCTAAATCACTTGTTGAACTGCAATTTCAAGTAGATCTCCTAATGAAGGCTCTATGACCAGGAGGGGATGTCATGACAAGCCTCAAGCTTCGTGACTAAGCATCAAGGTAAACAGTCAAGCAGGCTGGAAAGTTAATCACTTAGGAGAGGGTAATTACCACCCATTTATTTATGCTCTTCAGCTGAATCTGCAACAAGAGTACAGCAAAGCCATGGTAAACTATGCGCTAAATCACAAGGGGCCTAGCCCTGTAGAAATTTGCAGACCAATTATTTTTCCCTGTGTTCGTTCTGTATGTTCTAGCCAGAGAGGTTATATGTAGGGCAGACAAGTTCATAAACATTTTCTTGCAGAACGTTTATTATTCTATTACTGTGATTTCAGATGATTCCATACAATACATAGCCCAGTATTAAATTTTACTTATCTTTACTGTCCATATAGTTTTCTTGGTAGTAATAGGGAAACAGTTTTCAGAAAACTCTGAAATTAATAGAAAAAAAAGTTTGCTATTCCTTTTTCCTGGAAGCTTGTTTGATTTTGCAGTCTTGTCTACACTTCTGATATCTTGTGATAGTCTCCTCTCCAAGTAGTTATGAAAGTCAACCTACTTAGATTTTCAAGATTAGCCAAGACCAGCTGGGTACTGACATGAAAGAGAGCTGACCTTAAAGAAGATGCTAGCTTTTTTATGTATTTACTATTGTCATTCAAAGGAGGTATTTTCTTTTTTCCCCAATTCAACAGAATGTTGGAAATCAATTATGTCAAGGAGTTCATGACTTTGTCTGCCTCTCCCAAACTGAACAAAATGAGATCAAATTTCTTTTGTAGGGGAAGATGTTCAGCAAACAACAACAACAACCAGAAATAGGTTAGAGAAACTCGTATACAACAGAAACATCTCCTGCCTCAATCAGTTATTCATCCCATGAGGTGGGCAATTGTGCGACCGTACAGAATTCTGTTTATTGCAACATGCTACGTCCTTCTCTTCCTTCCTGGTCATGTGACCCTCAGCAGAACTAGATTTACAGCAGATGTCAATTTGTTGCCTTTACAAAAAAAAAAAGAATAAATAATCTTTCTCCCATTGAAATACATGTAAGAGAAGAAGACAGCATTTTGTTAAAAAAATTACATATTCTTTTGAAACAACTAAAATATGTTAATTTTATTTTGTGTATAATAAAATCTAACTTTCCATTACAATAAAAGGTAAGTAGCTCTGCAGTGTTAATACAAAAACAAAATCACAGTGGAAACAATAAGTAAGCAAGAAAGTTACTTGGCATTATTCCTTGCAATGATTATATCATTTAATTGGCTGGCAACTTTTGCTTTATGTATAAAACAAACAGACAGACAGACAGACAGACAGGCAAAAAAACAACAATAACATAATGCCCCAACTGGTTCAAAGACATTAATTGTGAAACAGACTTAATCATACATATGGAAACTAACTTTGCCCATGATAATGGCATCTACTTGAATAAAGAGCTTTTGCAAATATTTATTTATTTATTTATTTATTTATTTATTTATTTATTTTGATTTTTATGCTGCCTTTTGCAAATATTTATTTATTTATTTATTTATTTATTTATTTATTTATTTATTTGTTTATTTATTTATTTATTTATTTATTTATTTATTTATTTATTTATTTTGATTTTTATACTGCCTTTCTCCAACAGCCGAGATAAAACATAACATACAAAATTTTAAAAAACAGTTTAAAAGACATTAAATAATTTCGGCCCTCAATTTAAAACAACCCAGTTAAAACCAATTTCAAATTAAAACCAAAAGCATGGGATCAAGCCAGCCCGGCTAGATGAAATAGATGAGTTTTCAGGGCCCGACGAAAAGTCCAGAGGTCTGGTATCATGCGTATCTCTGGGGGTAGGTCGTTCCAGAGGGCAGGTGCCGCCACAGAGAAGGCTCTCCCCCTGGGGGTCGCCAGCTGACATTTTCTGGCCGACGGCACCCTGAGGAGCCCTTTCTGTGCGAGCTAACTGGCTGGTGGGACGCTATTGGCGGCAGAAGGCAGCCTCGTAGATACCCCGGCCCTAAGCCATGGAGCGCTTTAAAGGTGGTCACCAACACCTTGAAGCGCATCCGGAAGACCACCAGAAGCCAGTGCAGCTCGCACAGGATTGGTGTCACATGGGAGCACTCCGTCGCTCCCATAATCCCCTGCGGGGCCGCATTCTGGACCAACGGGAGCCTCTGGGTGCACCGCAAGGGGAGCCCCATGTAGAGAGCATTGCAGTAGTCCAGGCGGGAAGTGACGAGTGCCTGAGTGACCGTGCGTAGGGAGTCCCGATCCAGAAAGGGACGCAAGAGGCATATCAGGCGGACCTGATAAAAGTCCCCCCTGGCCATGGCTGTCATATGCTCTTCTAAAGACATCCGTGCATTCAGGAGGACATCCAAGTTGCGAGCCCCCTCTGTGGGGGCCAGTGATTTGCTCCCAATAACCAGCAATGGCACCAGCTGGCTATATCGGGACACCGGAAGCCACAGCCACTCGGTCTTGGAAGGGTTAAGTCGGAGCCTGTTTTTCCCCATCCAGGCCCACACAAACTCCATAATAATTGCAAATGGGCTCACACATGCACCTGCCATTTGCATGGAACCATCTTCTCTCCTGTCCCTCCGCCCGTTGGTCCGCCAGGCTATAAAGGGGACCAGTGCTGTAATTGACACCATTTCTATAATGACATATGTGGTATCATTTATCCATTTCCACTCCCTTTCTTGCCTGTGGAGATCATGTTCTGTCTTAGACTCTGCCAGCTGCTGATCTTTGTTTCTCCAAAACCATGGTGCAAAAAAGCAAATCTGAGTAAACTATTTGAGATTCATTTAAGAAACCCCATGTCTATTTCTACATTCTGAGTTAAAATCCTTCTATAGGTAAGCCTGTTTCAATAGGACATCCGTTAAGACATTTTAAGAAAGCCTTTGACCTTTATACATTGAAATTATATTGTTTGCTAGTAAATAAATAATTCATTAGATAGCAATATGTGGTTGATTTTAACTAGGCCAAGCAAATTAGATCTTTTTAATACTGGGATTGGGAACCTTCAGTGAATATCAAAGCTACATGGTAATTTACTGAGAATTAACGCAAACAATAACAACAAAAACAGAATCAGGAAATAGGCAATAACAAAATATTTATATATTGCTACCAAGATAACTCCATCATTTAGCCATGAATTTATCAAGGATTGAGTCAACTTGAAGGAAAATTTATATTTTACAACAATTATATACAGTCCTTCTGGATTTTGGTTCCAGGTTTTTATTGTTTGTTACACTACTTGTTATTCCAATTGCTCATAAAAAATATTGCTGTCTTCAATTGTTCGTTCTTTTTAATATATTGCTTTTTTATTGGATTGTATATTATTGTTATTGTAAGTGCATGAGGAGTGGCAGAGTTTAATATGGTAAACAAAGAAACTAGATCTTGATGTATAAAATGTTACTTATAATATTTTGCTATTTCTTTTAAACACCATCCATTAAATTCAATATCTCTATGTACCTGCATGTTTTTAAATGCATGATTACATATACTGTATATATGTATGCATGTATGCATGTGAGTCTGATATGAACTGCAAAACACCTGAGCTACACAAAATGGAATTAGTTTTAATCTTGCTTGGTTGTGTCATTTCATAAATGAACATATGCACCCATAACGAATGCATGTTTTTCATTTAGCAGGTATGTGTTTTTGCCAAGTTTGTATCCTTACTTAAATTACAGCAATTTTATTTTTTAAAAAAAAGATTCTCTCAGTGGTTTTAATTTTTCATTTGTTTTATGTAAAGAAAAATAAATTTATTGCACATATTAAATTGATTTTTAGTTAAAATATTTCAATAGCTGATGAAATATGTTTCATATGTGTTTTTGCCAAGTTTGTATCCTTACTTCAATTACAGCAATTTTATTACAATCTCTTTTTTTAAAAAAAGATTCTGTCAGTGGTTTTAATTTTTCATTTGTTTTGTGTAAAGTAAAATAAATTTATTGCACATATTAAATTGATTTTTTAGTTAAAATATTTCAATAGCTGATGAAATATGTTCGTAGGAGGGTATTGAATAGTCTTGTGCTGGAAATAGAATGACTTCAGTCCTGGAACAGACCCTTTTGCAAACATAATTCTCGTTTTGTTCATGAAGAACAACATTTGAGTCCATATTTTATATAATATAGCCTTAGTTTCAAGAGAAAACTTGAAACTACTTCAAGATGAAGGTTTAAACATCCTCTCACTGAAAATTCAATGGCTTTCATGGCTAATATAATAACAAAAAACAAGTTACATTAAACCAGGCTCAGTACCAGAAGATGAGAAGGCAGCCAAGAAAATGCCAAACTTTAACAAATATTGTAGGCGGCAGTTGTTCTATCATGTCTTCCAGGCAAATTGGTACAAATAAGAAGTGGTGATAAGATAAGGGACCTGCCAGTTTAAGAATGGCTAAATAGTTAATAAATAGAAAGCAAGAGTTAGGGATCAATGGGAATTTTTCCTCAATAAAGGAAGTGTTATATTGGAACTTTGCTTTTTAAATTGTTCATAAATGATCATTAATGTAAGCATAAGCTGTGATTTGGCAAATAAGCAAATAATGCTAAAGTTTTTACTCTTCAACTCCAGAAGTATATTTTTAAATTAAGTGAATGATCAACCAAGTGGCAAACATTTTCTCTCCTCAAAATATTAAGGACTAATTGTGGGAAGCCCCCCACCCCCACCCCAGAAGAATGAAATATTTTGGGAAATATTAAACAAGGAAGACTATTATATTTCCGTAAAGGAGAAATGGAGAAACATGTTTTTAGAAGCAGGAAGCAGCTCTCAAATCTTTCTTAATAGCCTACAGCAGATGCCAACACTTAAACGATAAAGAGCTTATTGAAAGAGGAAGACAAGTATCTAGAAAGTTCTATTCATAAGCAAAGCCAAGCAAATACTGCAAGCAGAAATCCATTCAAGACAGGATATTTTGAAATTCCTTGCAGCAAAGTCTGAATAAAGCAGGGGTGAAATGCTTCCGGTTCGGACCGGATAGCCCGATCCAGTAGCGATGGCGGTGGGTGGTTCGGAGAACCAGTAGCAAAACTCCCTGCCCCCCCCACCATGCCCAGCTGAGCCGCAGGATCATCAGAGGCTTTTTTTTTTACTTTTAAAAGCATTTTTTCTGCAACCAGTTCCGATGAAAAAATGCTTTTAAAAGTTAAAAAAAAAAAGCCTCTGATGATCGCGCAGCTCAGTTGGGATCATCAGAGGCTTTTCAAAGCATTTTTTCTGCAACCTCTTGGCCAAAGAGGTGGTAAAAAAGATCCCAGCTGAGTTCCCTGATCGGCAGAGAGGCATTTTTTAGAGCTTCTCTGATGATCCCAGCTGAGTTCCTGATCAGCAGAGAGGCTTTTCAAAGCATTAGAAAAAATGCTTTGAAAAGTTTTTTTTTAAAAAAAGTTGGCCACATCCACTCAGTCACATTACCACCACCACCACCAAACCACGCCCACAGAACCGGTAGTAACAGATTGTACATTTCACCCCTGGAATAAAGGCAGAATGGTACGGTTAGAAGCAGCCCCTCACCCAAGATCCAACACAGGATGAAAGCCATTAAGACACAATAGGAATTGCCCAACTCCCTTGCAGAAAACAAGCCCCTTCATTACATGACCCTCAGAGCAGTCAAAACTTTACCTGGGAGCTCAGATAAACAATAAGACAGAGATTGACCAGATTAGCTCAGACAAACACCTAGGATTTGCATTTCCTCTTTTGCCTATAGAGCCAGCCATGACCCCTATATAACACCTACATGACCCTATAGGAATCTGACAACAGCCAATAGAATATTAGAGGACATGTTTTTGCACAGGAACAGGAAGGTCAAATACAAAGCCTAAAGAAGGTATAACCCCCCCCCTCAACTCCATTTTGTCAGCTGCACCAGAACCACAAAACCTGGTGGTTCTGTTCATCAATAAATGGACTCTCTTTCCAATCAGCCTCCAGCCTCCATTTTGTCTCCAGTGTCTTTCTCCCAGCTTGGAACTGGACGTGCATATTTCTTCCAACATATCCAATCAACTTGATAGAAAGGACATTTAAAGCAGGCGAAATGAAGCACATTTTCACAGCACTTATACATCCTATAGAATTCATTACGAAAAGACATGGTGTTTGGATGCATTTGGAGATGGGATAAATTTGTGGAGAATTTGGTAAGAACTATTAGTCTTGAAGACAATATTAGCTCTGGCTTGAGACAACATACCTTTAAATACCACTTAAAGGGAAACAATGGTGGATAAGTGTGGCATTCTTTTTTGCCTGCAAGCACCACAAGCATTGTGGAAAACAAATGTTTGTACACCACAAATATCACAAATAAAAATCACAAATAAAAAAAAAGAGATAGGTTGTTTCAAAATGTGATAAATAATTAAATGAAGTTGTGTCTTGGCCTGATGTAGCAGATATAATCCTATGTTCTTATGGACCAACCTATCATATTAATTAAAAGATTGTGAAACATTTTCTATACTACAAAAAAAAAATTCTAGATGTATAATACAGTAGACTTATACTCAGCTAGGAAAATAAGGATATCAGAAAGATCAATAAATAAACATTTTGAATGTTCTCAAAATGAGGAATTTCAGGATTCTAAAATGCAACAAAAACATTTTAGCCAACAAAAAAGGCAAAAAAATGTCTAGATTCTAGAATAGTTTTGCTTCTGAAGCAAAAAAGAAACTAGAGTAGAAATAAATAACTATTGTAAGATAATCTTCCTTCTCTTTTTTCCCCATATTATGTTGTATTTTTTTCACACAGTGCAGAAAGAAAGGAAGTTGTCAAAATAGGCCAGATGGCAATCATGTCAGTGAAGTCAAGGTCCTGCCCCTTTTGTATCAATATTGCACTCATGTACAAAACATAATGCAGACAATATAATCTCACTCAATCACACAATATTTATTGGCTTCACTTCATTCTGATAACAATAATTTAAGTGACCTTATATCATCACTTCATGTTAACAGATTAAAAAAAATAGTTTTATATCTGTCTTTCTTATCAAGCTTCAGAGTGTGTTCAATCTATAATGTTTTGTCACCATGAAAGTAGGTCATAAAGTGTTGATAAGGAACAAGAACACCTCCTCTTTTGTGAGGTGCTTCAGGGTCCCATACTCTTTCTACCACTTTTTAACATCTACATGAAACCTTTGGGTGAGATCATCTATCACCATGGGATGTACATCTCTCTCCCAGTGAATTAATTGATGTTTTGGACATTATTTCTCAGTTCCTTCAGCTGAATCCTGTTAGGATGAAGTGGCTGCGGATAGAGGACTTTTCTGGATCTGGAGTTTACCATTTTGGTCTTATATGGATTGCATTACCCCAGACAATAATCTGGGGTTTTCCTGAATCCAAGGCTCCTGTTTAAAAAGCAGGGGGCAGTCGTGGCCAGGAGGGCTTTTGCTCAACTTTGTATTGTGCACCAGTTGCACCCTCCTGGATGGGAAGATCTTTCTTTTGGTCACTTGCATCCTTATCATTTCCCACCTGGACAATTGCAACACATTTTACATGGGGCTACCCTTGAAAATGATCGGGAAGCTTCAGTTGCACAGAATCCATCACATGGGACCTCAGAAAAGGTATATGTAACACCTCTGCATGCACTTGGTGCTTGTTTACTTCCAGGTGCAATCCAAACTGTTCATGATGACCTTTAAAACCCTACATGGCATGGGACCAGGTTACTGGCAGAACTGTCCTGTCTAATGGGATCCTAATATACTTTCCCTATCTGACTAGGTGGGATGGATTGATGTAATGGGGAGAGGATAGTTCTGCAAGTAACCTGAACTGTCCTCTCCCCATTACATCAATCCATCCCACCTAGTCAGATAAGGAAAGTATATTAGGACCCCATTAGTTAAATAATTTTGATAGGTGGGATCCAGGAAGAAGACTGTCCTTGCCATCAAATTGTCTTCTGGAATATCCTATCTCTTGGCCAAGTTTGAAGACTGACTCACTTGGGGTTCACAGAGATATATGCAATCTTGGGCCTGGCTAGTGCCTTAAAGGACATCTCCCTGCTTTTTTTAACTTTAATGACTCTATTCTTGTTTTAATTGCCTCCTATTAAAATATATTTACCGAGTTGGGTTTGGATTCTCAGGATCAGTAAGGATTCTTGTTGCTGTACCGGCCTCCTTGCTGTTTAGTAACCTCCCTGCCTAAGCTGCTGGAGGCATCTGAGGTTTGCCAGGGGAGTTCTGCAGGCTTAAGGTCCTGGGAGATTTCAATCTTCTGGGTTGGACCTCAGAAGGAGCCTGAAAGTTCATGGTCACCATGGCAGCTATGCACTTATCCCAGTCATCCATTCAAGGTGTTAGTCATTATATTTAAAGCCTTTTATGGCAAAGGTCCAGGATATTCGAGGAGCTTTCTTTCCCTAATGGGATTATTCTTTCTCACTCTGGTTAGCCAAAAGGGCCTGCTGTGGGACCCATCAGCCAAGGAACTGTGACTGGTGGGGTCCAGGCGAAGAGAATTTTCTGCCATGGCCCCCGTTCTTTGGAAGATCTTGCTGCAGGATCCACCTTCTCTCTTTTGATGACATCCGGTGGGTGGAGCCTCCCGCTGCCGCCACTACCGGTTCGCCCAAACCAGGGTGAACTGGAAGATATCCACCACTGGCATTCATGCTGTGGAAAATGAATATTTTTTGATGGTTGGCAGAACGCTGACCGGAAATAACAAAACTACAGAGGGGGAAATTAGTACCCCCATAATAACTACCATAGTTGAAACTCTGGGCAATATTTTTGACAGGAAATGCTACAGACACATGGTATGGATTAAAATTATATATAGCTATTTTATGACAGCATTGCTTTATGCTGGAACAAGAAGGTGATTAGCTCTGGGAAAATGGCTTGAATCTTCTGAGCAGAAAACACTTCCACAGGTAACTGGGGGACATAGTGTGGGAAGAGATTAGCATTTAGAAGAAACAGATTTTGTTTCCTAATATCTGAAAGCATACATTTTTTGAATCACAATTTATATTCCACAACTTATTTCTACACAGACCTCACACTACATTGCTTAGCTACTAAGAGGAATAGATGTCCACCACACACTGCAGTGACTTCTTCCCACACACACACACACAATGATGAAACAAAGATTGGACCAATTTAATGAACAGGAACTATCTATTATAAAACAATTTAAACTCTTGATTTTCTAAATAAAAACCAAACATAAACCATGTAATATGAAACAATTTAAACTTTTGATTGTCTAAATAAAAACCAATATAATGTAAAGCCATGCAGTATATTATCTTAGAAGTCACTGGGAGTTAAAATCTCAGTGAATTGGATATGTTAAATGCTTAGATTAAATTACTTTTCTTTTGGACTGAATGATTTCAAATTACCAAGGTGGTCTCTTAAATATTAACTTCTATATTAATTCATATCCATTAAATACTAAAGTTCTATGTCCATCATCAAGTCCAAAATATTCTCCACAATATACAGCTAGGCCTAAAATTATTACCAGATTTTTTGATCTTTTGAAGAACACACAATGCCTATTTTTCTATGTAATGTTATGTTACAGCTTTTCTGTTGCCTTCAAATTTCATGTTTTGTGTTGCCAGGCTCATGTTTTCTATTCTGTATAATTAGCAAAACAAATCCTATTAGTTGTTAAATAACAAATATTTTGGTCACCATACAGAAACATCTGCCCTTGAATAGGCATCATTTAAAATAATTTCCTGATAGATTAATCAACTGCTACTTAATCAGAGCAGTACTTACCAAAACAGATTTCCATAATCACGGTCATTTTAATAATGTAATGATTAAGTAACATAAACTTGTTATCATTAATTTGCAAGCAACATGAACATTGAAAGATACAGTATATGTGCCAGATTTCCTGTATCTTTTCTTTTGATGAATGATGCACTTATGTGCATTGGGGGTGAACAAATCAGGAGATTTCATAACTGCTACATGCATAAATCCATTTCATCCATTTTTACACCTCAGTATGATTATTTTTTTTAAAAAAAGCATAGTATATATATATGGATTGCAGAAAAGTAAATATTTTTGTCTCTGTTTGACATAATTCTACGTTATATCTGCAGTACTCTGCTAAAACTGAAGGGTAATTATTTTAAATTATTTAAATTGATATAGTGAAGGTAATTAAGGTCAGTTTCTATATGGATTGGACAATGTCCATTTTCTTGATAAAACTCTCTGAATTGTTAATAAAGTGCTGTGTGCACCACTGGATTATTTGCAATTTGTTTTGCCATCTGCTGAAAAGTATCAGCCTTAACTTTTCTTTTAAGAATTATTTTTAGAATTGTGAATAACTTTAATTTTATCGGGCCTTTTGAAATAAAATCTTATAAATACAAATTAATTAATTGGTGGGGATGATATCTCCATGTTGGGTTTTCTCTCTTTCTGACTTTCTCATCTTCCCATTTTTGCTAGCAAGTTTTCCTCTTAAAATATTAGTTTTTAACTTATACTATAAATATGAGAAGTAAAATGTAAATAAAAAATTGTCTTCCATATATCCATATAATTATTGACTTATCAATTTGAACTATAGCATTAATTTAAAAAAAAACTGTTACAGTCACTGTGAATTGGTAAAATATAAATTTGATTAAAAATTGTTATTATTACAAAGTGTATTTTTATTTGAATTAATTAGAATCTCTTAAAACTTGTTTAAAAGCATCAATGTATAATATACTTTTTCTTTCAGTGTTAACATTTTCTGAAATTTCTCTCCATGAGCTGTTATATCTTGCTTCCTAAATATATTTATAATAAAGTTAATAAACTTGATTTTACACTTATTATCTGGTTTAAAAATAAAGTATCCAAGTGAAATGTGATGTTTTAATATAGCATCAAATGCTACATACAAATTATATACAAATTGACCAATTCTGATTCTTACGAACATCATGTTGTATTTTTAAAAATCCGGTATGTAGCATTATTGCCTTTTAAACAGCTAATAATTTTTTATTTATGTTAATCTATACTATTTGTCTCCCACATCAAGGGAAAAAAAATGAATATTACAGAGGGAAAATTATTGAGGTTAATTTCATTTGCAAAAGACATTGAGGCCAAAATCTATTAACAGTTTTCATTCCAAGAAGTATTATGTCATTCTAAAAACACTTGTTAAACTGATAATATTGATATATAGAAATTATGTGAACATAAAAAAAATATTGAAATTTGTATTCGTTCATCAAGTTTTTATACAAAACTTTGGAGAGATATACTTCAACAACATAGCATGAAAAAATGTTGAAAAGGTTAAATTGAGAAGAATGGATTTTGTCTGCCCTATTTTTTATAGTGTTGTAGTAAAAATTGATAGTTGTATTAATATTTTGGAATCTCCTTGAATTATTTTATGTGGGATCCCACTGTACTTTGTGTAGAGTTTTTTGTCTTTCCATAAATATCTCAGTATACTGAGTAACTCTCAGTATAAATTCAGCTGGCATTTAAACAAAGGGCTAAAACTGTTGTTTGAAGTCTTCCCACTAGTCAGAACATTGAAATAATCACTGATTCATCTGACATATTAAATTGCTATTAATTTTCGATGTGAGTGATCCTCAGTAACTTTTTTTAAAAACTTTAAAAAAAAAACCTTACCAGCACAACTGAGGAAAAGATTGCTGAGTGTATATACATCAATATATTTATTCAGATACATTATAATTGTTAATTGGTAAGGTATTAGTAAAGGGATGTGGTGGCTCAGTGGCTAAGATGCTGAGCTTGTCGATCAAAAGGTCAGCAGTCCAGCAGTTCAAATCCCTAGTGTCGTGTAACAGGGTGAGCTCCCATTACATGTCCCAGCTTCTGCCAACCTAGCAGTTCGAAAGCACGTAAAAAATACAAGTAGAAAAATAGGGACCACCTTTGGTGGGAAGGTAAAAGCATTCCGTATACCTTTGGCATTTAGTCATACCAGCCACATGACTACAGAGACTACAGAGGCTCTTCGGCTTTGGAACGGAGATGAGCACCGCCCCCAAGAGTCAGGAACGACTAGCACATTTGTGCGAAGGGAACCTTTACCTTTTTAAGGTACTAGTAATATGGCTCATCTGTAATTACTTAAACTCCCTATCTTCTCCTCCCTGTCCCTCCCCCATCCACATTTAAATTCTGCAATATTTTAGTCTCTCTATGCATCTAGTGGAGTGGTCTTTACTTTTAAAATATTTGTGCTTTTTACTAATAATAATTGTTTAAAAAATCAAGATAGGAAATGAAGGTAAATGATTATGGCATAAACCAGCCATGGTGGACTAGTGGTTATTGGCACACTGAGTACCATACCAAATAGAGAATGGATGGAGAATTGATTTTAAAATTAATGGAGGTAGCCAAGATGGCAAAATTTACTGTTATGGTTAGAAACATAATTTGACTAAATTTCTTATGACTTGGAGACCATTGTTAGATTTGTTACAAGATAAAGACAAAAAAACAACAATGTGTGGGGATTTGAAGATTATATTGGATCTGACTAGATAAATGTTGTAGCTTTATAAAGACAAGCTGATTTGCATTTGATAATTTTCTCTACCTTAGAAAAAAATAAGAGAAGAATATTTTATGAATTTTTTTAGTACATCGATTATTGGTATATTGAAATAGTTTATAGATTGGTGCTATTTGTTTAAATTTAGAGAATTTATGTTTTTATTTCTGTACTGTATTGTTTTAATTAAAAATGTCAGAGATAATTTTTAGTATAAATTTGTTTTATGTATTTTTGTCACTTTTAATTTCTTTTGTCATTTCCTTTCTTTCTTCCTTATATTAGTTTGTATTTTAATATTTGCTGCTGAAATTTAATAAATATATTATTTTTAAAAATTCTGACTGGTAATTATAAAACCTGTACATTGACAAAATTTCCATCTGTCAATTATAAAAGACCACACTGCTTGGATTTCCACATATGTTGCATTAATACATCCTAGATTCTTGAGAAAATACATATACTGTATAAACCAACACCAACTGAAGAACTGGCAGTTATAATCTCACATTTTTGTACTGGTATATATAATAAAAATAATTGGAAAAGGGACCAAAAAGTTGTCTTATTTTTAGTTTGCCATAAAGTAACAAACTTCTTCTACTAAATATCTATTTGAAGAGAAAATTCCTGTTTTCCAAACAACTTACTAATATATCCTACCTGTAAATAACAAACAAGAGCATTTGTGATTATATTTGCAAAAATATAGACCTGTGCTCTTATACTTCCAGTCTGTGATTACAGACCATAAATGTGTTACCTGTTCAGAAAGTAAGCTATGGGTGAGATGATATTGTTAAGACCTATAAAAGGAACCGGAAGCATCATGCTAGGATCCATGATTTTATGAAAGCATTTACAATATAGTACAGAACTTCCAAATGTTTCATCAATCCCAAAAGGTAACTTTTACCTCACTTCCACTATTTTACTCCTTTACAGAAAACAAATGTACTAAGTTCACGTAGGTCATCATAAATCTTTCTGCGCCAACTCAGAAAGCTCAAACTGCCCAAGGAGCTGCTGATACAGTTCTACAGAGGAATTATTGAGTCTGTCATCTGCACCTCTATAACTGTCTGATTTGGTTCTGCAACCCAACAAGACAGACACAGACTTCAGAGGATAGTTAGAAGTGCAGAAAAAACAATTACTACCAACCTGCCTTCCATTGAGCATCTGTATACTGCACTAGTCAAAAAGAGGGCTGTGAAAATATTTACAGACCTCTCGCATCCTGGACATAAACTGTTTCAACTCCTACCCTCAAAACAATGTTATAGAGCACTGCACACCAGAACAACTAGACACAAGAACAGTTTTTTCCCGAACACCATCACTCTGTTAAACATATATTTCCTTCAACACTGTCAAACTAGTTACTAAGTCTGCATTACTATTAATCTTTTCATTGTTCCTTTCACCCATCTCTTCCCACTTCTGATTGTACAACTGTAACCTTGTTGCTGGTATCCTTAAGATTTATATTGACTGTTTGCCTATGACTATCATTAAGTGTTGTACCTTATGATTCTTGACGAATGTATCTTTTTCTTTTATGTACACTGAAAGCGTATGCACTAAGACAAATTCCTTATGTGTCCAATCACACTTGGCCAATAAAGAATTCTATTCTATTCTATTCTATTCTATTCTATTCTATTCTATTCTATTCTATTCTATTCTATTCTATTCTATTCTATTCTATTCCATTCCATTCCATTCCATTCCATTCCACTCCACTCCACTCCACTCCACTCCACTCCACTCAGGGGTGGGTTCTAAATTTTTTTTACTACTGGTTCTGTGGGTGTGGCTTATTTTGTGGGCATGGCTTGATAGTCATGTGAATTATTTAGGATTTAGCAGCGGTACTGGACTACCAAGCTTTTAACTACTTGTAGAGCTGTACCGATCTACCAATTTACTTTTTGCAGGCACTGGTCTACCCATTTATTTTTGCAGGCACTGATCTACTCATGTATTTTTGCAGGCACTGATCTACTCATGTATTTTTGCAGGCACTGGTCTACCCATTTATTTTTGCAGACACTGATCTATTCATGTATTTTTGCAGGCACCGGTCTACTCATTTGTTTTCTTTTAACACTGATCAGCTGTAGGGCAGCCCTTTGAAGCCCCGCAGCAAAAGTTTAAACAGTTTTTTTTCCTCTAGCCATCAGTTGGGATTCAGGAGGCAGCAATAGATTGGGGGTGGGGCCAAATAAAAGGTAAGAATAACGCAGGGGTGGGGGCGCAGGGGAGTATGGGGGCAGAACCGGTTCAGTGACATCATATCGTCACCACTACTGGCTCGGGAGAACCGGGTCAAACCGGGAGAAACCCACAACTGACTCCACTCCACTCCACTCCACTCCATTCCATTCTATTCTATCTCATACCTTAGCTCCTCATATAATCACTGCGGATTCTAATTCAATTATTGGCAATGATTATTTTAAGAGCTGCATATTTTAATCTACCATAAAAATGCTGTTTAGAAGGAAAATCCATGTTCTTGGATCTGTAAATCCAAATGTACAGGATATATTGAAAAAGCAAATTTGCAAAGATGCAGTCCTATGCAAAAGGTGGCAGCCTTCTGGTCATATTTGGCAGTACCATCTGGCAGGCCTGTTGGGACTGAAAAAGCCAGTGACATTATGCTTGTGTACCACTTGGAAGGAAGACTTCCATGGAATCCCAGGGCTGGAAAGTAGATTACAGAGTCCTATCTATCTATCCGCACATACATCTTGGAAAAAGATAACAGCAAATCACATCTATGCTATCATGAAGAGATCTACACTGAATTTTCATGAAATTATCAGGAATCCAGGTCAGCTGTATAATAGTATGCCCTCTAATTCAAAGGTGTTTGAATGATTTATTTTAAGGAATAAGTAAGGGTTTACATTTCCCCCCATTTTGAATACCAGCACTGGAATCATATGTTATAAAGAATTTAGCTTTTCCCAAACTGTTGATAACAAAAATCCCACTAGACGGTCCTCTGTTTGTCTAGGGATGAAAGCTATCACTGCTGCCAGGAGTTCTCTCTTTCTGAGAACACAGAACTGTCTGGTGGAAGCAATATTTGATGGGATCTAAAACAGAGGTGGGAAAGAGTATAAAAAATCCAGAAGTCTGTGATCCCATTCTTCATCTTCTATTACTATTATACTGTTACTTAAAATAAGAGATTTAGGCTAGATAAGAGTTGTTATTTTAAGATTTGCATTTATTATATCAACAAAAAAAAAACTGGATTTCTGGATTTCATGTTTGTTTGCATTTTTTCTACCATCAGTCTGGACCTTACTTTTTTTTTAAATGTATAATATTCCTTTTGCCCTGTTGATGTTTCCACATTTCATGATAGAGCTAGAATCCACAAAATCAGTTAGTTAGAAAATGTAAAAAATAGGTGAATTATAAAAAAAAAGAATTATTGTATTTCAGTAGACGAAAAGAACTGCATATACAGATAGAAATGGTTTCTTATTTTATAAGTACACTGTAAGTTTGCACTGTAGCATTGTGCAAATAATGCTAAAATCAGCCAATATACTTGCAGTTATTTTCACATGATCTATGTGTTAGGAAAGGATTTTGTCTGTTACTATATTAACTAAAACAGCTATTGTTATATGAATTGTGGTTATAATGAAATATTGAATTTTTTAATTGATTGCTTTCCTATTTATCTGAATTGTAATGTATATTTTTTCTTCCTTGGTAAAAAAAAACAAACCTTTGGGGTTATATAACTATGATATAAATAAGAGTCATCTCTTTGAATAATTTATTTTGTTGGTCCATTTATTAGAATTTTTATTTGTCATTCCAATTTATATGTTTAGTTTCCTAAACACTTGTAGCTTGATCAATAAACCCAACAATACTTGCAATTATAGTACCAACTCATTGTTGCACAATAAAGAGAACCTTGTGGCCTTGTCCTAATGGGAGAGTGCCTGAGGTCTTTTCACATTATGCTTAAGGTTTAGGTGTGTTAAAAATTCAACAAAATATTGTAAGATTAAGCAATTTAATCTTACATCACAGGATGATGGGAAATAAGTCTATACTACTCTTCCTATCCATGGTATAATACTTGCCTTATCCCTTTTGCATTTAAGGGTTTGTTTTTTTCTTGAATTGTCTAAACCAGTGTAATGTCCACTGCTTGACAGCAATAATAGCCCCAAACCAGCAGAGGTTCTTGTCTGAAATTTCTTAAAGACAGGATGACATTCTTAGAAAATGTGTTTGTTTTTAAATTTTGCTACACAATATTCCTTTAAAGGTGCAATTTGGCAGTTTGGTGTAGTGGTTAGGGTGCTGTCCTAGAAACTAGGATACTCTGAATTCTAGTCCTACCTTAGAAATGAAAGCTGGCTGGATACTTTGGGCCTGTCCATTCCCTCTCAGTCCAACTCACCTATCTGTTGTAAGGCTGTTGTTGTAAGGAAAATAGGAGGTAAAAGGGATATTAGATATGTTTGTTACTTTGAGTTACTTATAAAATAATAAAGGCAGGATAAAATCTAATAAATAAATGTTTATTTTAATATATAAATACAAGACCTCTGTTTCATAAAACCACTTCATTTGGAATAGCAGTAAAACCAGACAGTGATTATCCTTACATTGAAGCTTGTCAATTGTCAGCATATGTCAGATCTTCCAAAGTTGAGTATTAATATAAAATAATAAGCAAAGTATGAAGAGTTGATTTTTTAAAAAATAAAAATAGATATAGCTGTCTGTCACAAAGTTCTGAAGTATATTTCTTTATAGTCTCCCTGTCTCCTGAGGAAAGAGGGATAAGGCAGTGAGTCCCCGGACAGGATCTATGACTCATTATGTCAATCAAACTCCACTTCAGAGGGGAATAAAGAGATTTGTATCTCAAAGCTGTGCATAACGACTTCTCAGCTTTTCATTTCATATTTATGAGCAGTTTACTTTGAAGTGTTTATCAGGCAATATGCAGAAACATGAGAGAGCATTGCCTAAAACCATGTTCAAGTGTCTAATCTGTTAAATGCTTGCTGAGCAGGCTAGTTCATCAGTGCATGCAATGCAAAAAGAGAATATGTATGTATGTATGTATGTATGTATGAATGTATGTATGTATATATGTATATGTATACACACACACACACACACACACACTATTTTAATTAGCAATATAAGAATGGATTACTAATGCCAGGCATTTGAAAATAATCATACTATACATAACTTACAAAAACAGTTAAATCCATATTCAAACAGAAACAAGACAAACTTACTTTATAGTTATATATTACTGCATTATGTATCCACACTGAATATTCAAACTGCAGAGTTCACCAGACTAATTCTCAGAGAAGAGCGAGGAGGAGGGAGGGGAGGGGAGAGGAGGGGAGGGAGAGGGAAGGGGAGGGGAGGGGAGAGGAGAGCAGAGGAGAGGAGAGGAGAGGAGAGGAGAGGAGAGGAGTGAACAGGAGAGGAGAGGAGTGAACAGGAGTGGACAGGTGAGGTGAGAGGACAGGACAGGACAGGACAGGACAGGAGAGATTTCAAGCTCCCTTGAGAAAGCTATTCCTTTGAAACATACGAAAAAGAAATGTTTCTATCATTGATCTTTCAAGCTAAATCTATATTAAAGGCTTTCAACTAGCCAACCCTACCTGTATGCTATATCTTTCAGTAGCTATTAAGGAGAAAGTAGGCGTAATTGAGATATTCATAGCACTGCATGAGATTGGCAGAACAATTTTATGAAAGTTTTTATGGAAGCAATCCCACTGTGTTCAGTACAGCTTGCTTTCATGTACATATGCATAGCATTACAATATTAAACTTAAGACGCTATTCTCTTTTTACCAGTTTACTCTGTAATTGAACTATGATAGTGCAAAATAAATAATATGGTGGCAACTTCACTCTAATCTGAGTTAAAATGCCCACATACGCTAGTTTTTCCAGAAAGCTGTATCTCTCATTTACCTTAAGGCAACCTAATTTAAAAACAAGAAAAGAAATATATAGCTTTAAAATGGGTAATTGTAAGCACACATAGACATACAAATCTTCACAAAGAAAGACATTTAAATATATGGCTATGTAGTACACTTATGAAACCTACAAGTTATTTTGTCAATTTGAGATTGTATACAAATAAGCATTTAGCTTCATTTTTAAAGAATAACAATGTTGCCTGAAGCAATCAATGAATTAGAAGGAAACTGAAAGTAATCCTACTCTACTCTTTGTCTATTAGACTGATTCTCAAGATCTTTCTTAGAATATTTTCTGTCCTTCAAAGTAGACCAGACTAGGATATCAAAATATCTAGCCTAACACTACTTTTAAGGTTACAATAACAGATTCTCAGAACATTAAATGAGCTTTCATCCTCCCTTTATCCTCGTGAAAACTAAGAAAGGGTTTTATCTGAAACACATGGATTACATGTCTGGCCTTCCCCAATCAGATTCCTTTTATTCTTAATCAAGCCATTAACATAGCTTGAAGCTATAACTAGAAGACCTCCAAGATCCCTTCCAACTCTGTTATTAACATAGTGCAAGTGTATTGAGCATATGTAAGCCACATAAAAGGAGTGCCACATGCAGTCCACAAGTCATGAACTTGGATATCTGTTCTTTTATTATATTTAAACACAACTTGATTTATTAGTCTAGAAATATACAACCTTGGTATACAATTCTTATTGTGCTTAGCAAGTAGGCAAGAAAAGATGGGGAATTTAAATTTAAATTTTCTTTTTAAAAATTTTTGATCATTGTCATATTCTGTATTCTGTCTGTATATTCAGACATCAGTCATTTATAGATAAAGCAAATAAATATATAATTGTTAAGTTTAGAGCATCTGTGCAAATATTCAAGCTTACATTAAATTGGCTGAATTGGTGCCAATTAATGTTCTATTGGTGCTGGTAGGGAAGTTATGAAAGTAAATAATTATTTTACATAGATCTAAACATAGGGAGGGAAAAATTAGAATATAAGAAATTTTAGCAAAAATTTATAAAATTGTAGAAATTTTAGTAAAACATTTATGTGAATTTAAAATGTATTAAATATTGCACCCTATTATTTATTATCTGCATACTTCAAAATCATGTTTTAAAAATTGGTTGGCATTGTACTCCGTTCCTTTTTGAGAATGCTTAATATAATAATAAAATAATCTTGAATATACAGATGCATAGAATCATCACAAATTCTTCTGAATAATTGCATGAATATACCATTTTTATTTATTATTAAATTTGTTTGCTGTCCATCTTGCTACAAAATGCTAATTATGTATAATCCTTGTTGATTTATTTTAAAGGTGTACATTGCCAAACATCTTATACAATATCATCAACATACAGCAATAAACAAACACAACAAAATTAAAACAATTACAGCCAGTCAAGGCACCATCATATTCTCATTTAATAAGTATTGGGTTTAGCAAAAGCAGTTAGACTTATATGCCACTCCATATTGCTTTACAGATTTCTCTGAGCCATTTATAAAGTCAGCAATCTGGGTCCTTTCAACCTTGGAGCAGTGGTGAAATCCACTTACCTTCGCTACTGGTTCGGGTGTGCTCCCACATGAGAGTGTGCATGCACCCCTTCTGTGCATGCGCAGATAGTTAAAAAATGGGATGCAATTATGTCCCGGTGGCTAGGCGGATCCTCCCACCATCACCACTACCAGTTCAGTGAGCTGGATAGAACAGGGGTGATTTTATCACTGCCTTGGAGGGATGGAAGGCTGAGTCAACCTCGAGCCCATCAGGAATAAAACTCCAAACTGTGGGCAGAGTTAGCTTGTAGTACTGTAATTCCAGTTGTGACCAGTTCTAACCACTGTGCCACCAGGGCTTCATGGCGTTCCAGAAGGCTAAAATGATAGGGGACCTGTGTTTCTCGGGTGGAAGGTTACTCAATAGATTAGCCTTCGTAGCATATGTGCATTACAATTCCTAGAATATTCAGCCAAAAAAAATGCATCTGAAGAATTTTAGCATTTGAGCATTCATGTGGGAAAGGTATACCTTTGTAACTTTGATCTGATGAAAGCTAAGTAATTGCAAATAACTATAATATTTAATAAATTCCATGAATTATAAAATTATAAAGCTTTGCTTCTGGACTAATAAATTAGTTTAATAAGTTGTTTTGACCCGATCATTTCCACCTCTATAGAATGACAATCCAGAGTAAAAAGTTTTTAGTTGTTCTGTTGATACTGCATAGTAAAAAAAAAAAAAAAACTTGATAAAATGTGATAAATATTACAATGACAGAGCAGTTTAATGTAAAAACAATTTAAGTATTGGAGAAAAATTACTCCAGTTGCATACAGCCATACAAATATTGTATAAAATATAAACATGCACAATAGATTCAAATTATATATTGTTATCAATTCCTAAATTGCCTGTGACTGTCATACTCTGGTGAAATTTCTGTTCACCAGAGTATGAGATACATAGTAGAAAACAGGATGTACATAGTAGAGGTACATAGTAGAAAACAGGATGAAGAAGATGAAATATTGCTTAACTATTTCAAGTTCTATAGTTCTATATTGACAGTTCTATAAAACAAATGAATTAAGCAAAATTAACATAATGAACATAAAGCACCTGAACTGAATGAATTAACAAAGTATATAACATTGGTAGCATTTGCATCAAACTGCAATTTAAGTTCAATAACTATTGAGAAACAAACCACTTTGTTGCATCTATCTCCAAATGTTTGGTTTCCCTATTTAAGTGGGCATTTTCCACGCATCACTTTATATGAATTTAAGCAGATTTTTGGACTTTATCCCTGACTCTCATCCAAATGAGTAGCCACAGAAAATGATTATTTGACCTCCATCTGTTACTGAAAAAATATTTGTCTCAAATTATTTAGTCAACTTTATGTATACTACTGAGACAGTAAATATTTGGGTCACATTTCTGTGACAGTTGCATATAAATGTTCACAAATATCAATGTGACATTAATGCTGTAGGTTAGCTAAATCTTTTAAAATGGGTTTTTCATGTATTGTTCATGTCCAACCATCTTACCAAAGCAACCTTATGGATATCTACTCAGAAATAAATTTCATATAGTTTATCAAGGGACCTTAGCCTCATGAAATGATAATTAAAAGTAACATAGACTGTTAAAATACTTTATATAGAGAAAGTACATAAATTAGTGTGGATTTAGCATTAACAGCATTAACAGTGGGCATTTCATGCCAGCTTGATCCCTGTAGACACATTATTTAATACTACACCCAACGCTGGAACAGGATTACTGGTGGTTTGGGTCAAATAGCTGTGTTTCTATTCTGATATATTTTTCAGTTTGTTTAATAGTTAGTTTCTTATCTCTGGAAGCCATGTGCATTTGCCGAACATTTAACTTTCAAAAAACAGAAAAAGTGGGCTCCTTATTTCATTGTTCTGTTCATTGTAGTTCCAATGATCACATAGAAAATAACAAGAAAAGCCATTAAGTTTGTTCTTGGCATCATTTTCATTTTTACATGAAAGCAAAATGCTAATTAAATTGTGAACATGTGGACATTTAAAGGATGTTAAATTCTACCGCTTATTAAATTATTTTACTTCATTTGAAAAACAGCCTATTCAAGTTAGTACATTCATAATTTGATAGTGTTTGCATTTTGTTTTGTTAGCAATGTGTGTGAATGCACCTTTAGCATTACTGTATTCTCTTATTATTTGAAATGTCAATTTAGGGATCACTGTTTATTGTAGCTACAATTTTTCTTTTGATTTTGATTTTCAAAATACACTTTTACCAATATACTTTTATAGTTTATTGCTAAGCTCAGTTTATACATTGCTTTTGCAATTTTTAAAATTTATTAATTATTCTAATTTTCCTATTGATTATTTAACATGGGTGTTTAAAACAAATTTGTTCCCTATTATAAAGGCATGAATGAAATTCCATTAAGAAAAATATGCATGCTTATATGACTTCCATATTACTGCTAATATTTGCTATATTGTAATAGAAGATTTATACAAATATGTATTCTTAAATAGTCAAAGGTAGATAAAACATGATGGAATAAAAACAATGAAAGCTGTGTTTTTTTATCAGATTATGATTGATAGAGAATAAAGGACATGAAGTTTCTGTATTCCAAGACTATTCTCTTGCATTAAAAATGTATTCCAATGACAAACTTAGACTCAAAATATGATTATTGAACACATCTTGTTGATCAGTTAAATAGTATTATGTGATTTCATGTTCTGTGTGCATCTATGTTGGACTAGCAGAAAAGGTGAAACTTTTATTAGTTTTCAGTGTTTTACTTTTTGATAGCCATTCATTGGGAATAAAGACATTGGTATATCTTGTACAAGTGATTTTCCAGCCTTTGTGCACTCATTATCTCCTTATCTTCAAAATCACACTATCAGCAAATTTTCTGGCAATTCATTCCTGTACAAATCTTAAAGTGTGAACATTGTCTATACATAAATTAACTATAGGAGATGATCAGGCTGAGTGCAAGGGAGGATCAAATATGGCAGTCTTGAGTCCCTTTGTGCTACAAGAGATCTAAATCCATCCCACCTTGAATTCCATTGAGCCTTATCTACTGCAAATTTGCTTTGACCATTAATTCAGATTCTTGTAGAGTGTTTTAGCATGCAATAAACCTGTATTCATTTGAACCTTCTGATTTCTTATGCTTGATATTAACTTTGAGTGGACCAATAATCTATAGTAGAGAATAGGAACATAACATCTTAAGCTTCATCCTGAAATAAGTCATTTTAGAAAGAAAACAGGTGGGAAGAGCCTCCTGTGGATGGATTCTTCTGTATGTCCACTGCTTCCCAGCAGTTTCATGATTAGAATAGTGATATCGACAGTTATAACATAAAGTGTCTATTGTTGGGTGGTGTTTTTTTTCTGTTGTAGAATTTTCTATCAATGGGAGCTTGTTCTTCCTTATAGGTGGCTTGTGTTAGAATTTCCTAGCAAGAATTCACAGATTTTTATACACACATTTATTTTTTAGTCTTAAGATTTCCCAGCTTTAAAACAAAATATATAAAGAGAAATAAACTCTGACTGCTTTTCCAAAACCATTTCTCTTTCTGTATTTAGGATTAGGAGTGTTAGTTGGTTTGGTTTAAAAGCCATTAAAACTTTTTCAAGTTCAATTCATCCAGCTATGAATTGATAGAAATATCCATGCAGTTGTCTTGGATTTGCACTTGCTTTATTCTGATACTTTTCAACTTCTCAACTATCTGGGATATTTTAGTGAATTTCCATACAATTAATACTCAAGTCTGATCCCATATAAAATATCGAATCTAGTCAAACCTAGGTAGCTATGCCATCTAACTAGTTATTGTTTATGTATGTCTGCATTGATGTATATTAAGTTAAAATATAGAGGATTTTTAATCCTTTATTGCTTCTGGCATGCAATCCATATTGGGATCCCTTAACCTGGATATATAATACTTTTATACATAATTCTTGGCAATTTAAAGTATTGATTCTTCAAACAATCACAACAATCCATAAATGCATTGGTATCAATAGATAGAGCCCACAGACGTTGAATAGATTATTGGTACAAAGAGATGGAATAACTGAGTTGTAATATCAGAGATATGACCAAGGGCTGACTATGGAACAGTTCTTGAACTGCTCAAATGCAAATTCCAAGTCAAGCTAAACCCCAACAGGTCCCTGATATAATTTGAAAGTCTATTCTTCATTTCAAAGAAACTATCAGGAATCACACTGAAATCCTGACCCTCATTGATGAGGAATCAGAGGAACTGTGGAATAAAATCAAATTAGTAATTAAGGCTGAATGTGAAAACAGAAAAAAGCAATCCGATGTCAAAACAAACAGTGGAAATTGACACTTGGAAAAGACATTCAGATGCCATGAAGTGTTTATACTGACAAAGGCCAGAATTGCTCATACAAAGTTTTCTTCAGGTCACTCTATGAAAATTTTAAGGAGCTGAATAGAAAGAGTATGAATGTTTGTGAACTTTAGTAATGGATAAGATAGTTGAGAATATATAAATTATTAGTTGTCCCTGGAGATTTTTAATCATCCAGATTCCAAAGGAGCTTTTTCCAAACGGCAACTTCACTTCTATGTTTTTTTTTTCCTTTGAAAACATTAGGCTTCCCATCTAAGAAGCTTCTTCAGTTCTAACTGACTGATGGGAAATTCCACTGTAATCAGAACTATAAATAATAAGATTTTAAGATAAACTGTGGCCAACTACTTTAAAAAATAAACAAGTTTCTTGTTTGTTTTTAAAAGTACCATTAGGTTGGCAATACATACTCTATTTCAAAGGATGCAGAATCTTTTCCTGGAATCAAGTCAAAATAAATCTGTCTGCTGGTTATTGGGGGCGAATCATTGGCCCCCACAGAAAGGGCCCGCAACTTGGGTGTCCTCCTAGATGCACGGCTGTCTTTAGAAGAGCATATGATGGCTGTGGCCAGGGAGGCTTTTTATCAGGTTCGCCTGATATGCCAGTTGCGCCCCTTTCTGGATTGGGACTCCCTATGCATGGTCACTCAAGCACTCGTCACTTCTTGTCTGGACTATTGTAACGCTCTCTACATGGGGCTTCCCTTGGGGTACACCCGGAGGCTCCAACTGGTGCAGAATGCGGCCGCGCAGGGGATTATGGGAGCGACGGGGCGCTCTCATGTGACTCCTCTCCTGCGTGAGCTGCATTGGCTTCCGGTGGACTTCCGGGTGCGCTTCAAGGTGTTGGTGATCACCTTTAAAGTGCTCCATGGCTTAGGGCCAGGGTACTTACAGGACCGCCTTCTGCCACCAATTGCCTCCCACCGACCAGTTCGCTCCCACAGAGAGGGCCTCCTCAGGGTGCCGTCGGCCAGACAATGTCGGCTGGCAACCCCCAGGGGGAGAGCCTTCTCTGTGGTGGCACCTACCCTTTGGAACAATCTACCCCCAGAGATACGAGTGATCTCCGACCTTCAGACTTTTCGTCGGGCCCTAAAAACCTATTTTTTTCAGTTAGCCGGGCTGTCCTGATTTTACGGCTGCTTTTAAAATTTGATATGGATTTTAATTGAAAAGTTTTAAATTACGGGCCAAATTTATTTAATTATTTTAAATCTATTTTTAACTTTTATGTATAAATGTTTTTTATCTTGGCTGTTCACCGCCCTGAGTCCGAAAGGAGAAGGGCGGTATAGAAGTTTGAAAAATAAATAAATAAATAAATAAATATGCTACATAGGGGACAGGTACACTCATACACATTAGCAAATATAAAATTGTAACAAAACCTAATTAGAACAAAGCCCAAGTACATTGTGGCCAACGTACTTTGAATAACATGAATTAAAATCATACAACTTATGAATTGTTTTGAAGTATATTTGGAATTCAAGTAAGCTTAGTGATCTTGGGCACTACTTTTATATACTAAATAGGGATAGTATTTACAACAGTTCATTTAGTGACCGTTTGAAGTTACAATGGCACTGCAAAAAGTGACTTATGACCATTTTTCACACTTATGACTCTTGCAACATCTCCATGGTCACATGATTTACATTTGGATGCTTGACAACTGGTTCCTATTTATGACAGTTGCAGTGTCATTGGGTCATGTCATGTTACCTTTTGCAACCTTCTGACAAATAAAGTTAATGGGGAAGCTAGATTCAACCATGTTACTAATTTAACAACTGCAGTGATTCACTTAACAAATGTGGCAAGAAAGGTCATAAAATGGGCAAAACTCACTTCACAAATTTCTGGGTTCAGTTGAAGCTCAGCAGTAGCCTAAGCTAAATTAATGTCTACTTCAAGGTAATTCAATTCTGTGTTATATTTCACTATTAAGTTCTAAATCATTTCATTATAATACTTCTCTACTAATATACTCATACACATAGCATGTAGGAGAAACTGTTTTTTCTTTTGTTGTTTGTTATAAGGGGATAACATAACTTTTTAGATACCCCTTTAGGAATTCATAGAAAAAAATGTTTTTAAATTTCTACAAAACGGAATAATATTATAATAAAAACCATAATCCAAGTTAGATATTCATTTTTCTCTCCATTTCCTATTAAGATATTTTTTTTCTCAATACAAGTTACTTCTTCTACTGAACTGTCTAAATACCCTTACTGATATCTGTATAACCTAGTTCTATAGATAGTGAGTTCTGCATGAAAGGACTGTTAGTTTCTTTTCAAATAAATTTACAATTAAATTTAAAAACGCTCTCCAATTTTTAATTCTCTTTTTTTTTCTTTCATATTTTCCTAGGAACTAACTTCACCCTTGCTGAACTAGGAATTTGTGAACCCTCCCCCCACCGAAGTGGTTATTGTTCAGATATAGGAATCCTTCAGCAAGGCTATTCCCTCAGTACTGGGTCTGATGCTGACTCAGATACAGAGGGTGGAATGTCTCCCGAGCATGCCATTCGACTTTGGGGGAGAGGGATTAAATCCAGGCGGAGCTCTGGTCTGTCAAGCCGTGAAAATTCTGCCCTTACCCTGACTGACTCTGACAATGACAATAAATCAGATGAGGAAAACGGTAGGCCTATTTCTGCAGTACATTTTGAAATGTATATGCATAGGTGACGATGTGATCGCACATGCTTGCCATAATAGACGGTAAAACAAAAGCTGTATTTCCCTTGTGAAGTCAAAATGCTGGTTCGTAGTATGCTTCTATGGGGGAAGGGATCTATTTTTTAGGGAACCATGAAAAAAGAGGTTTAACTCATCCTGATCACAAATATATAAATTATATTTGGATAAGAGTCTGTCATCAAATGATATTATTCTCTCTGAATTTTCAAATGAAAACAAATGGAACTTTGTTGATACAAATGTAAAATGTATCTAATATAAATACTTTTTCGAAAGAAAATGATCAGGTTGTATATCATCAATTTTGATAGTTGGATGAAAGTTAACCAAAAATCATTTTCTAGTTTTAGAAATGAACAAAACCTACTAAAATATTTTATTTTAAATTTTAATAGTTTAAAATTTAATAGTTTAAAATAGCTTAAACATAGTTGCTAAATGAATTGCTATAAGTCACCAGTTTTCATATTAAGATATGAAGATAAAGATTGCATCAAACTGAAATAAAATTTCCGCTAGCACGCAATATATCTTTTTTTAAAAAGAAAAACCTAAGGTGAATATATTTATAAAGAAAGAAGATAATCCTTCTATTTCTCAAAAACAAAAACAAAAAATCTCTATGGACTATTATTAAATATATAAAGACTCGCCTTAGTGCTGGAAAATATCTGACTTTTCATCTGAAAAATCATAGTTAGTTTGTGAGAATCAATATATATTCAGTTCACTGGTTTTCTAAACTTTTTAAAAAGCAGTATTATCATACACATTGACAAGTGCTCTGTTTAATACCACAGTATGGACACTTACAAAGCTATCATTAGTTTTTCATGCTACTGCCCAGCAATGTTTTCATACAAAAAATGGTATGGTCTTAGAGATCTAAATCAATAAAATGTTATGTATGCATCTCCTAAAATGGTGTAACAGGGATGTGCTTAGAAAGAAACAGACAGAGAGGGAGAGAGAGGGAGAGAGAGAGATCTAGTCCTAGAATTACAGATTTGTAGTTTCTAGATATTCTACTTTTTCCCTTGCTTTTTGTTTGTTTGTTTTTAACTGCTTTATGTTGTAATGTTTCATTTGCACACATGAAGCTTTAAGGAACAAAATGTGTATAATCTATTGTAGTAGCTGAGACTTTTTAAAAATCAAGGTTTGGTTGCTATATTAATAATATTTAACAATTCCCAAGGGAAAAACAGCAGTTTGATACTGAATGTTTTATCATTTTATGTTTTTATAATTTCTCTTCAGCATGATAAACAATTTTCTTTTGGTGTTAATTCAATTTTGGCAGCTTTCAGTCTATTTTTAAGTATCTTAGGGCCCACTTAATTGCAATTAACATTCTAACTCTTGATATTCTCAACCACTGGTGCTGATACTAACTCATGTCCAGGAGTGAGGGAATTTAACTTCATTTTTATTGTTGGTGGAATTGTATGACCCTGAATTTATAGTAGGTTTGCTTCACGTGTTGTTTAAAAGAGTAATTTTTGCAATTATAATAGAGTATCTCTTTTTTTTTCTGTATGAAGGCAGTAGATGCCAAAGACAGGAAGCACATATAATGTATCTCATTGGCATTTCACAATACTTCCAACAAGAATGAATCCAGTTTTGATATGTAATTGTGATGTATGTTTCTTTTAAAAGTAAAGAATTACATCATTTAATCACTACTGCTGTCCAATAATAACATATTGATTTAAAATGTCACTTTGTAGACACACAGACGTAATTATGGAAGCTGCAACCTGTTGAACATGCCTTTGCAGACTAGAGTTAATTATTTCCACTGCAGGAAATTAGTAGAACAGCTGAATCTCTTGTTTATCTATTCAAGATTTATGGAAGGTACTGTGCCTTATCTGAATGTGTCAGCAAGGCATTCATTCAGTGTAGGCAGTGATTTGATAATCTGCATCTGGAGAATTATGTATTGATGTAATACAATGTTCAGCAGAAACACCAATGTAAATTGCACTTGTGCTCACAAAATTACCTTTTCCATGCCCCCACTTTCCAATATGCATTGAAATATCTTGGGAGGTACAAATGAAAATTTAAGTGCTATAACTCTTCTTTTACTTATATACTGAAAGTTTAAATAATTTCCATAGCATTTTCTTACACAAATAAATACTTGAGAGAGTTAAAAACAGGAAAAAAACGGGATAACAAAGGCAGCTCGACAAAAATTCTGTTGACATCTACCAATACTTAAATCTGAATTTTTAAATTGATGCACCAGTAATTCGCAATCTTCGGTCCTATACATTTTTATCCAGATTAATTTGAAATGCAACCTGTACAAAATGGCTTTCACCTATGATTTGAGGTGTCTAACATGCATCTTCAGATGAGTCCCTTCTTTTCTGACAGCTGAGAAAAAAAATGCTAATACCTCTTGAGTTAATCTCTCTGCAGTAGTGGGTTATCAGGATGTGAGGGAGGATGAGAGCCATGGTGGCATAGTGGTTAGAATGCAGTACTGCAGGCTACTTCTGCTGCCTGCTGGCTGCCTGCAATGTGGCAGTTCGAATCTCACCAGGCTCAAGGTTAACTCAGCCTTCCATCCTTCTGAGGTGCATAAAATGAGAATCCAAATTGTTGGGGACAATATGCTGACTCTGTAAACTGCTTAGAGAGGGCTGTAAAAGCATTGTGAAGCAGTATATAAGTCTAAGTGCTATTGCTGTTGTTGTTATTTCTCCTACAAGATTGCAACACTACTTTTATTGGTCAGGCAAATGATAAGGACGATGCAAGAGCATATACAAGGGGTTCTTTGTGTTATGTTAATCAGTTCAATGTGATTGGTGGGCTCTTCATAACCTTCATAGAATTAAAGTAGAGAACTTAGCTACTGTCTATGTTAACTGTTAGTCAATTTCTATTATTTGCAGAGATGTTACATGTTTTTGTTTCTGCACATATCATTCGCCAATATTTCAACAACAAACAATCATTGTATTTATTTATTTATTATTTATTTTTCAGATTTCTATACCGCCCTTCTCCTTCCGGACTCAGGGCAGTGAACAGCCAAATATAAAATATTCATACACAAAAGTTAAAATAGATTTAAAATAATTAAATAAAATTTGGCCCATAATTTAAAACATTTCAATTAAAATCAATATCAAATTTAAAACCAACCATAAAATCAAGACAGCCCTGAACTGAACTGTAACTGAACTGTAACTGAAAAAAGTAGGTTTTAAGGGCCCAACGAAAAGTTGTAATTTTTTTATTTTGTTGTTCTCTTCTGTAATTATACTCTAATTTAGATAAAAGTGTAAAGGGTTGTAAGAATAACTTTGGGAGACAGAAAGAGTAAAGAAGAAATGCAGTGGTAAGAAAAAAGATATCTCAGTCCACAGAAGGAATGGATGCATGGAAAGTGCTCCAAAGGTTACTCTCCCTAGTTCTGTGGAAAGTTAAGGCAAGGCAAGGGAAAACCTTTTAGACTTGCAAGTAAAAGTCTAAAAGTCTAAGTACTTTGAAAAGTACTTCTTTTCAAAGTAATTGAAAAGAAGAAACCAAAACCATTACATTTTTTGTAAGTCTGAAGATACACTTTCCATGACCCCATTCCTTGAAAATGTGGAACCATGCTTTCTGTGATCTATTCTTTCTATTGGCTGAGATACTTTTTGTCTGACCACTGCCTAAGCTGAAGCTCTTCCTCCTGTCTCCTAGCGTTATTGTAACACTCCATCACAGTAAAATTTTGGGGGGACCATAAAGAGAATTGAATTTGCTAGTCTAGTGAAGAGAAGGACCAGGGGACACATGTTGTTTTTTAATCTTGGCTGTTCACCGCCCCGAGTCTTTCGGGAAAGGGGGCGGTATAAAAATCTAATAAATAAATAAATAAATAAAATGATAGCAGTGTTCCAATGCTTGAGGGGCTATCAAAGAAAGGAGGGGGTTAACCTATTTCCAGTGCCAGGTAAAGGCCAGGTAAAGAATAATGAATAGAAACTGATCAAGGAGACACTCAATCTAGAAATAAGGAGAAATTTTCTGACAGTGAGAACAATCAACCAATGGAACAGCTTGCCTTCAGAAGTTGTGGGAGCTTCATCAATGGAAACTTTCAAGAAGAGACTGGACTGCCATTTGTCAGAAATGGTGTAGGGTCTCCTGCTTGGGCAGGGGTTGGACTAGATGAGTTCCCTATAAGGTCTCTTCCAACTCTGTTATTATGTTATTATTATGTTATTATCATTATATAGATAGAAAACCTTTATTGCAATTTTTTTACTGTGGGCACACTGGCACACATTAAAAATGAAATTTTGTATTATTGTGTCCTAGACAATCCTGGAGACCCTGGTCAAGCATCACTTATATGCTATGTCTTGGATAGACAGAAGTGAACTGCCAATAATAGCAATAGCAATAGCACTTAGACTTATATATTGCTTTACAGTGCTCTACAGCCCTCTCTAAGCGGTTTACAGAGTCAGCATATTGCCCCCAACAATATGGGTCCTCGTTTTACCAACCTCGGAAGGATGGAAGGCTGAGTCAACCTTGAGCCTGGTGTGATTTGAACTACCAAATTGCAGTCAACAGGCAGTCAACAGAAGTACCCTGCAATACTGCACTCTAATCACTCTCCCACCACAGCTCTTCTCTCTGCCATCCTCGTCACTCTCTGTATCACCTTTCTGTCTAAAGCAGTAATCCTTCCAAACCAGACAGTAATGCAATATGATAGTATGGTCTCTATTGTCTGTATAGAAAGTGGTAAGGAGAGGAAGATGTACTTTTCTCCCACAACACAGAAAATGCGGGGCTGCTGTCCCCACTTCACCAGTCTCTCGCTATTGAGTGACCAAGCCAGCCTACTCATTAATTGCACACCCAGAAACTTGATGCTGCTAACCTCTTCCACAGATGAATCATTAATATTCAGAGATGCGTGGCTCTGCCTGCCTTTTCTGAAATCAACAACGATCTCTTTTATTTTTCTAACATTTAAAACAAGACTGTTTTTATTACATCAGTTCACCAATCCCTTTACATTTGGGAAAAAATAACTCAATTAATACAACATTGGAGTGACTTTCAAAAATTATTTCCTAAACTTATACTTGCAGTATTTTAATCTGGCTTTTGCATCTCCTTGAATATAATTATGATTTTAATTTTCAATTGAAAAGTTTTCAATTTTCCTTCAGTAAATTTTATGACACAATAGTTCTTAGAGAGGGAAGTAAGCTTTCTGGTAAAATGGCTAGATTAATGGATTGCTTAAACAGATATCATAAGTTTGCATGAAATTTGAATATGGTTTTATTTAATAGTCAATAACTAGGAAAAATGCAATTATGGTAGAAATATGTTATGTCACTGTGTACCAGAGAAAGTTTATGGTCAGGGTTTTGGCTATCCAGATATTATTGATAGGCAGCTTCATAAAGGCCTCTGCTCTTCTTATAGTCCTTCATTTTGGATAGGACTGGTTATCTCTTCAAATAGATATTTTCAAAGAGGGAACTGTTCCCTGAAAATTCTACAAATAGAATATTGTCTGTTACAAAGTAAAATAAATAGCTAATATAGTGCCAAGATTTTAATTTAATTAAAATGTCACAAAATTTACAGTAAATTTACAAAATTAAAGCTTAGATATTTTTATAATAGGATTGTGTTTTTTAAATAATATGATTAAATTTGGAATTGTACTTTTATTTTTCACACTTGGAACAAATGACTATTTTTTAAAGTAACAACTATAATGAGGGAAAATTCAAAACAGAGTGGTGATGTTTTTTACTTCTTTAATAATCAAGAAATAGAAAATTATGTTTAAAATATTTCTGAAATTCTATTAAAATAGTAGACCAGTCTCATGCTATGTTGAAGAAAAGGGGGTTATCTTTTTAATGAATACATAGATGAACTCCCCATTGAACATAAGCACATAAGAACACATAAAACATGGGTTGAATTATATTGGAGGATGTGAACATCCTACCTAGGCAATGCATATGATCACCACAAAGTAATGCAGAATTGTCTATAGTTTCCCACAAGACATTCTGCAGCATTATATTATTCTGTCATCTTTAGGGACAGTGATTAGTTTTTTGGTTTTTTTTTTAAATTTGATTTATATGCCACTCTTCTCCAGAGACTCAGGGTGGCTTACAATGTGTTAAGCAATAGCCTTCATACTTTTGTATATTTATACAAAGTCAGCTTATTGCTCCCACAATCTGGGTTCTCATTTTGCCTACCTTAGAAAGGATGGAAGGCTGAGTCAACCTTGAGCCTGGTGAGATTTGAACTTACAGTAATTGCAAGCAGCTTGATGTTAATAACAGTGCTTTAGTCTGCTGCGCCACCAGGCTCCTAGATATTTCTAGATATTGTATCTGGAAACTGGAATGCCTACATTGGACCATTCAGAAACCTTGATGGTTTTAAGCAACAAAAATTGCTTCTGTGACTGCTGCTAAATCTGGTCTTCAACAATGCAGCTGCAAATGGTTTTAAAGGTAATGAAAAATACTTACAAGCAAATACGAATCTTTTTATCTACATGGTATCTGTTCCCAAATGGCAAATTTACAAGGTCATTAAGGGCAGTACCTACTTTGTCATACCATATAAGTAGATCCAAATTTGTTTTTCAATCAAAACTCTAAGAGCATTTCTGAGAGGAACCAATTGAGGAAAGTGGAAATTATCTACCGGGGTGACTGAAGAATGAAGTATATTGTTGTATTAGGATATGTAATTCAATATACAAAAGTACGATGAATGAATTTAAGGGATAAAATAGGGTATTATAAATAATCTTGTAAAACACAGATTTTACAATGAACAGTTTAAAAATGTTTCAAAATTGATATGCTCCAAGCTAATATGACAGAAAAATTTTGTACTGCTGGCAAAATGATGCCATTTGAAAAGTCTAAAATAACTAAATTAAAATAAGTTTTACAACATTAGGACTAAAAATGTGTTTTTTTGTGAAATGTTGCTGAATTTTATTTATTTTTTATGTAAGAAGTCTTTCACCAGTCAGAAGTATTTTTATTAGCAATGAAAATATAGTCAGTGGATCTTTACCCTTCCTACTATGTTTTTCAACATCTGTGGAAGACCTCACAGAATCTGGCAGGACATTCTACCAAAAGCACTGAATTGTTCAGTAATGTTACCTGATGCCTGTATCTTTTCCTGAGGCCTATGCCTAGAAACTTATTAGCACATAAAGATAAGATTGACAGGCACTTTATTTTCTTCTACCTAACGTACCTGGTCTTTTTATAAAAGTGTGGAGTAATAGTTATTTAGGCTATTTAGTATAAGTATTAGTATAAAATGACACTCATGTTCTACTTATTTTAAGCCTTAGAAGAGGACTGTGAACTTGACTTTCTTTAATTTTGAATTTATGGATTAATTAAGCGAAATGATGTAGATTTTTTTAAAAGGTGTACTGTTTTCCCTAAAATTGGGGTGGTAGTGGAGGAATCTGTATTAAAAAGGGTTTCAAATGATAAAAGAAGGATCAAAAGGCATCAGATAGGCAAAATAAGCTTTCCAGCTCTAAAGACTGTAAAAACAAAATATTTTAATGTTATTTTGGTTTGGTATACATTCTTCTCAAATCTGAAGTGCATACTTGTATATAGGTTTAATGCCATATGGTTTGTTTGTTTGTTTGTTTGTTTGTTTGTTTGTTTGTTTGTTTATTTATTTATTTATTTATTTATTTATTTATTTATTTATTTATTTATTTATTATATTTCTATACCGCCTTTCTCCCGTAGGACTCAAGGCAGTGTACAGTCAAGAGAAATATAGATACACAAACATCATAAAATTGCTAATTAAAATTATTATTATAACATAGTTTGGCCCAATTAAATAGAACCTAAAATTAGATAACATTTTTAAAACATTCACATGTTCATATGTTTAGCCCCGCCTGTTGGAACATCAGGGTTTTGAGGGCACGGCCGAAAGCACGGAGATCAGGGATATTTCGTATCTCAGGGGGCAGTTCATTCCAAAGGGTTGGAGCATCACAGAGAAGGCCCTCCGCCTGGGAGTCGCCAGTCGGCATAATTTGACTGACGGTACCCTAAGTAGTCCCTCCCTGTGAGAACGAACTGGTCGGTGGGAGGCTATTGGTGGCAAAAGACGGTCTCGTAGGTACCCAGGTCCTAAGCCATGGAGTGCTTTAAAGGTGATAACTAACACCTTGAATCGCACCCGGAAGACCACCGGGAGCCAGTGCAGCTCGCGTAAGAGATGTGTTACATGGGCACAATGAGCTGTGCCCATAATCACCCACACAGCTACATTCTGGACCAGTTGGAGCCTCCGGGTGCTTTTCAAGGGGAGCCCCATGTAGAGAGCATTACAGTAGTCCATATGGGAGGTGACTAGGGCATGAGTGACCGTGCGCAAGGTGTCCCGATCCAGAAAGGGATGTAACTGGCGGATCAGGTGAACCTGATAAAAAGCACCCCTGGCCACGCCATCAAATGATCTTCTAAAGATAGCCGTGAATCCAGGAGGACACCCAAGTTGCAGGCCCTCTCTGTGGAGAGCAAGATCTCATCCCCAATTGTCAGTGATGGTACCAGCTGTCTATACCGGGAAGCCACAGCCACTCGGTCTTAGAGGGGTTGAGTCTGAGCTTGTTTCTCCCCATCCAGATCCACACGGCCTCCAGGCAATGGGACATCACAGCAAGGGCATCATTGGGGTGGTTTGGGGTGGATATGTATAGCTGTGTGTCATCAGCATACTGATGAACACTCACCCCGAAACTACGGATGATCTCGCCTAGCTGTTTTACATAAATGTTGAACAGAAGGGGTGAGAGGACTGACCCTTGCGGCACTCCACAAATAAGGTGCCTCGAGGTCGACCTCTGTCCCCCTGCCAACACAAACTGCGAACGGTCAGAGAGGAAGGAGGAGAACCACCGAAGCATGGTGCCCCCTATTCCTAACCCCTCCAGCTGGTGCAGTAAGATACCATGGTCGATGGTATCAAAAGCCGCTGAGAGATCTAATAGGACCAGGATAGAGGAGCAACCTCTGTCCCGAGCCCTCCCAGAGATCATCCACCAACGCGACCAATGCCGTTTCCGTGCTGTATCATGACCTGAAGCCCGACTGGAACGGATCCAGATAGACAACTTCATCCAGGTATCGGGGTAGTTGTCGCGCCACCACACTCTCAACAACCTTCGCAACAAAGCGAAGATTGGAGACTGGAAGATAGTTTGATAATATAACCGGGTCCAGAGAAGGCTTCTTGAGGAGGGGCTTCACAACCGCCTCTTTCAAGATGGCAGGAAAGACACCCTCATTCAGAGAAGCATTTATAATCCCCTGGAGCCAGTCTCGTGTAACCTCCCGGGAGGCCAATACCAATCAGGAGGGACCTGGGTCCAATAAACATGTGGCAGCATTAAGCTTGCCCAGAATCCTGTCCATGTCCTCAGGAGCCACAGAGTCAAACTCTTCCCAGATAACGCTCTCAAGACCTACCCCCATCTCCTCCCCTGGATCTACCCAATCGGAGTCCAGGCCTTCCCGAATCTGAGCGACTTTATCATGCAGGAATTGTACAAAATCCTCAGCTTGACCCTGTAAGGGATCTTCCCCTACCCCTCCCCCTGAAGTAGGGAGTGGGTCACCCTAAACAGCGTGGCTGGGCGTTTCTCTGCAGATGCAATAAGAGCGGAGAAGTAGCTAGACTTTGCCGCTCTTATCGCCACTAGGTAGGTCTTAATATAAGATGTCACCTGTGTTCGGTCAGATTCAGATCGGCTTGTCCTCCAATCGCTCTCCAGGCGTCTTTTCCAATGTTTCATCTCTCTCAGCTCCTCGGAAAACCAAGGAGCTAGACGACATCGGCCTCAGGTCAGAGGCCACAAAGGCATGACGCGGTCCAAGGTTCCAGTAGCCGCCCTGTCCCAGGCGACCACCAGGTCCTCAGTCGAGTCGTGAGCCAGAGTCTCAGGAAATGGCCCAAGCTCCATCAGCAAACTTTCAGGGTCCATCAGGCACCTGGGACAGAACCATTTGGTTGGTTCCATCTCCCTGCAGTGGGTGGAAATGACTTGAAAGTCCATGTGAAGGAGAGAATGATCAGACCATGACAAGGGCTTGATGTCTATATCCCCTATTCTTAGATCATTCAGCCACTGATCAGAGACAAAAATCAAGTCCAGAGTGTGATTCCCCAAGTGGGTGGGGCCTTTAACTACCTGGATCAGGTCCATGGCCATCATGGAAGCCATGAACTCCCGAGCCGTCTCCGACATCTCACCAGTGGATGACAGGTTAAAATCCCCCATAACAATAAGTCTGGGGGTTTCCATCACCACCCCGGCTATAATGTCGAGCAGCTAACTTGATGTAAGTTAAGAAGAAGCTATCTTCTTAAACACTAATTATTCACCATAGGCTTTAGGTTGACAGGTAGTTTCAATTCAGATGAAAGAAATGCCCTCCGAAACCTTGACTCATATACCTCTTTATCAAGTTCAATCACTTCCACTCAGCATTCATTCATTTCTTCTTTCATTCATTCTTCCCTCTCTGGTCTCAACATGGAAACATTTGGGATTTTTATAACATTTTGTGGGCATTTCTACAATTTGATGCAATATTGTGTCAGACCTGCACCAATTATATTTTTTAAGAATGCTTACTTTATTTTGAAGCTTCTCTGTTTATTTTATTTGGGGCAGGGGAATGACAAAAAGGTAAGAATCATGTTTTGTAAATAATTCAAGGATGTGGCCGTAAGGTGTACTAGTGTCGCAAACATACTGGGAAATCCAGTGTTATGGTGAAAGTATGTTGAAGGTAAGTCCAAGTGCAATCACATCCAATACAACAGATAAATATCACATATACATGTATCTCCTGAAACAATTGGTAATATGAAGAAGGTATTAATCATCTTCTTTCAGTTACTTTTATTTATTTAGCGTATGGCAATGCATATATTAGGCAGGAGATTACAGAATAATGGTTTGGCTGCTTAAGTTTGCTGGTTTGTTTAGTTCATGCTCAGGTGCACCACAAGGGGAAAACTAGCTCCACACTTTCAGTCAGATCTATTGATAAAAAAGAAATTCAATCATCTTGGAGATATATGAAAATTAGTTGCAAAAAAAGAAAAACAACTACATTGAGATTTTAAAAAACAACTAAGAATTCTAACAATAAATAATATGATATTTGTGTGCAAACTGGGCATCTTAATATATATTATAAGGCTTTGACTCTTATATCTGTACTTACCCATATGCATGAACCATGTGCATGATTTTACCTGAGCTAAACTGAACCTGCTTACTAATTGGACTGGAAAGAGCTAAAGAATTCCAGAACTATAAAATAGAGTAAGAGATTTATAAATAAAAATAAATCTGGAAACAGACATACTGTTGCTGAAAAACTGTAACTGTTTCCAGCTATGCACCGGGAATTCAGCTTGACCTGAGGGCTTTACTTTTTATGCATGATTTGAAGAGCATGAAGATTAGAGATAGTATTCCAAGGTGCATTGAGCATTCCTTGATTAATTTGATCTTTATGAATTCCAAAAGGAATTACATGAGCCGCAGTTACCAGTTTAATATGCAAACTGAAAGTATCCACACCGTTTTAAAAGTTCTGTATTAAGAACTCTCTACATGGGGCTCCCCTTGGGGTGCATCCGGAGGCTCCCGTTGCTCCAGAATGCGGCTGTGCGGGGGATTATGGGAGCGACGGGGCGCTCACATATAACACCTCTCCTGCGCGAGCTGCACTGGCTTCCTGTGGTCTTCTGGGTGCGCTTCAAGGTGTTGGTAACCACCTTTAAAGAGCTCCATGGCTTAGGGCCAGGGTATTTGCGAGACCGCCTTCTGCCGCCAATAGCCTCCCACCGACCGGTTTGCTCACACAGAGAGGGCCTCCTCAGGGTGCCGTCGGCCAGGCAGTGCCGGCTGGCAACCCCCAGGGGGAGAGCCTTCTCTGTGGCAGCACCTGCCCTCTGGAATGCCTGCCCCCTGAGATACGCACGATATCAGACCTCCGGACTTTTCGTCAGGCCCTGAAGACACACTTGTTCCATCTAGCTGGACTGGCTTGATCCCATCCTCTCAGTTTTTTAATCAAATTTTGGTTTTAATTGGGTTGTTTTAAATTCGGGCCAAAATTATTTAATTGTTTTTTAAAATGTTTTTAAATTTTATATGCTATATTTTATCCTGGCTGTATACTGCCCTGAGCCCCACAGGAGAAGGGTGGTATAGAAATATAATAAATAAATAAATAATAAGAAGTCATACTGAATACAATAAATGGATTTCTTGATATGATATATATGTTTAGAGTTGCAGTCTTAGTTATCAACTTTCCCCCCCTAATTGTCAGATCAAAAATGTATCAATATACATCTAGGGAAATTTTAAACATATATTATTGTTTTGTGTTCTTAGTGAAGAAATTAAATGGATTTACTGAATATATTCAATTCTGAACCAATTTTGTGTATATTTGGCTGCATAATTACAAGTATTTCAAAGTAGTACAAAACCAGTGAAACAGGGGAATTGCATTCTGAGACATAGCACCTAGATTCACAGTCTCTCCAAATGAATGAAATATACTAATTTTAACCTGGAAAAGTCATCTGTCTACAACTACTGTTAGTGCAAAGAAAACTATAGATACAAAATGTCCTGTATAATGGCCTTAATTGAGCCACCAAACTAATAGCTTAGTACATGCTGTGGAAGACGATGCATGTTTTTAATTCTTTGCTTAAACTCTTTGCTTAAATTTAAATCCTTTGCTTACAAATTTACACCACTAAAAACAGAATAATATTACTGTTAGAAAATAATTTTGTTTTATGACATTTCTTGGTTCAATTATACATGCACATATACATAAAATTACATAATTCAGATATTTCCTTACATGGAAATGTTATCATTTTACAAAATTTCACATTTCGAAACAGTTTTGTATATGTGATAAGACATTCATTTGCAAAGCTCCATATTGTTAATACTTCAAAAGAATAAAAAATGTGAGACAAATCCATCAGAAAATCATCCTCAGAAGAATATATTAAAGATGAAATATAAGAAATTTTATATCAAAAGGATGATATTTTTTTTAAAAAATAAGTAGTCAGTGATAAATTATTACAACGGTATTACAAAGATGGTACAAAATTGCTTTAAGAAAAGTTGAGAAAGTTGGTACTGACTTTAAAGTTAGTATAGACATGGAACTTTTATACATTTATTGGAAACCAATTATTTAACACAATATAAATAGAAATATTCACTTTATATTAAAGTGAATAGAAATATTCACTTTATTTTCTATTTCTCAGTTCACTGAGAATATACATACACATATGTATATATGCAAACAATGTACTGTATTTTTCCATCTATAAGATGCCCTGCAGATGTTATTCAGCTGGTTCAGCCCGGTTCAGATGAACCAGTAGCTCCTATGATCAGTTGGCCCCACCCCCACCCTATTCTGTCCTTTTATTTTCTGCTTTGTAGCTCAACTCAATTGCTCAGCACAGCTGATCCCCCCCCTTGCTATTCTACTTACAATTGCTGACTTGGAAGGTAAGAAGCTGAGCTTCTAAATGCTCTATTTTCAGTGCTGTGCGCAAGCGCCTTAGGCACACGCGCAAAGTGTGCATGCATGCGCAAAGCACATGCTCAACCAACTGGTTTTTAAATCAGAGCATTTCACCACTGATGCCCCCATGTATAAAAACCCCCCATGTTTCATGTAGTTTCTTGTAGTAAACACACTAGCAGCCATCACTGTGCAGAAGCCATCTTGTTAGAGTGAGTAATACAACAAGAACAGGAAATGCATCACAGGAACAATACAGATGAGACCTAAAGTGGCAATGTGATACAGGAAACAACTATAATAGAGAGGAATGATAGAGCTGCATATAAGATAGAGGTTCATCTGGCATGTCTCTCTGCCTCCTGTGTATAAGACGCCCCTCCATTTTCAAGTAAATGTTTTTAAGAAAAAGTAACATCTTATACACAGAAAAATACGATACTTGTTTTATATCATCTGAGATTTTAAAATATTCTGCTGTATTTCAGATTGGGAAGTAATATGGATTGCACAAAATATGACTGACACAAAGACAATCAGAGGGAAGTTCAGAGCTGAGATTAGAGGATAATAATACCATAGTGACTTGTTCAAAGGATAAATGTCCTTTCTTGTTATTGAAAACTTGATATGCAGTGTGTGAGTCCCAAAGCGTCTATGTGTACACACATAAAAAATGATAAATATAGTCCACACATTTAATCCTAGACAAAAGGTTGACAAGTGGTATAAATAAACATATGTTCTTCTTCTGATAAAATGTCTTTGAAAGATAACTTCTTAATTGTAAAAAGACATATTGACTTCAAAGTATTTGTATTTGGAGCAAAATAACTTACCAATGAAACTGTATTTAAACCTGAATATGGAACTAATTTCCTGGTTATAGTCCATTGAGAAGCAGATGTCGTAGCACTTGTAACATTTCCTTGTTGCCTTATCCTAATTATTAATTTAATCCAGTTCATTTTTTCCCAATCTAGTCATAAAATCTATATGGAAAAGTCATATTTTTTAAAAAATATGTTTTCACGTACTAATGGAAGAAACAGGGTAGGAAAACAAATCTGCTTCCAAAACATGAGATGAGTGAGAATCATGTTCCAGTATATATTATCCATACTCAACAATGTCCTATCCAATGGTGGTGACTGTCAACCTTGGAGCCATTTTTGAGTGTCTTCAGGGTTGCCACCGCAAGACTGGCTGGAGCTGTGGGAAAGGGAGGGGGAGTAGACATAGCTGAGGAGAATATGTGGCCAAAATAACATTTTTTCTTCTGGGAACCAAGGTCACTCTCACCAACACCTGGACAAATATGGATGGAAGGCATCCGGGATGGGGAGAAAGACCTGATTGTGGCATGTGATGGTTGTGTGTAATGTGGGGAAGAACTTTGGATTTTGAACTTAGTGGGGAAAACCCGGGGGACTTCAGATTCGGGTTTTTACCAGCTGTGCCAATATGACATGCCTAGTAAATCTATACTTTGAGGAATCCTGCCTTGGAGTTTTGATTTCATATGGGCTGTTACTTGGAACCCTGACAGTGACTACATATTCTGCATCATGAGTCCACCGAAACATACAAACTGGGTTGAGTTTGTGGTTTGTTTGTTTTAGCTTGTTTTTGAAACCGTTATCTTTTTTTAAAAAATTACAAAGTAATTTTCCTTTGGCTTCTTCTTGGGTGGATGGATTTGTCCCACCTAAATATTATCAGAACCCAGCCATACTTCCTTTCCAAGACCAGCAAAATTGGCCAGATGCTGCCACCTGCTGAAATACAATGTTGTTTAATCAGAAGAAATGAAATAAATTACTTGCCATTTTCTATAATGCTAAGAGATTATATGAAACATTCCTAAAAAATATGTCTAAATTATCAGTTTTTTATATTTTTGCAAGTAACTATTTCAAAATTAATCCCAACATTTGGAGAAAATAGTAATAATCTAATTAGAATTGGCATTACTATTTACTTAATAGATGATAGGAGTTAATGACTATATTTTTTTCATAGGATTAGAATGGGCATTTTATCACCAAACTTTGTTACTGATCTATTGAATCCAGTTATTTTGGAATACCTCTTTATATTGTATTTTATATTTTGAATTGTTTATGAGCTTCAATATTTATGTCCCATACTATAGATTCCTTTCACTGGATGTCTAACCAAATATTTCAGAGCTAATACTTAAGTGAATCAGAAAAACTCTGGTTGTTAGTCTTTCTGTCTGTATTTTTTAACAATTTGGTTATCAATTCTATAGAAGTATTTTTCTTGGTATTTTACTAGAAAAACAACTGTGCATTTAAATAGCACTGAAAATACAAAAAAATTGATTATATATAAATTTTCTTTGCTTATGAACAAATGGACTCTCATCCCTATCTGAAAGACAGCATTCATTCAAATTAAGACTCTATGAAAAACTAGCTGGACTAATAAATGATTTCATAGAAATAATGACTTTCAACCCTTCCTATTACTAATGTAATTGATAATTTTGTTATGAAGAAGTATTTTTAAAATTTTGGTTATCACAGACTGTTATTTTTCTACATTATTACCATTTTCGTGCCACTAGTTATGATCTCCTAGGTAAAAAGAATACTAGTTAATTAAAACATGGCATTTTAATACAAAAGTTTTAAATAATTGTAATTCAATTTCCATACTTAGAAATTTAGCAACCTGGCCAAATAGTATTAACTGTGGTTTTAATCAGGGTGAACATATAGAGCAACTTTTTTTGAATTCTGCCAAATTTTTACAGATCAAGTGTTTTGAATCGTTATTCCTAATATATGTTTCTTATAAATAAATTACATCTTGCTTCATTCCCCCCCCAACATAACTAAATACTTTTCCCCATTTTTATTCCAAGCTAGGCATCTATACACCATGGTTTGCTTATCTATTTTCTCTGTGTTTTCCTTTTGAACCATTTAAAGCAGTGGTCACCAACCTTTCAGACCTCAGAGACCACTAAGTTCATAATTTTAAATCCTGTGGACCACTAATATGCATTGCTTTATAGATAATTTTTTTATATAAAAAGAATGCCATAGAATTCTGGTTTAGAATTTGAAAGGCTTTATATTTTGAATTATTTTTCGTTTACTATTTTAGTTTTATATCCTGTTGTATCTAGTCTTTCCAAAACATGCAATTGTGGAATGCAAGCAAAAAGCAGATGAGAAAATCAGATTGTGCAATTCAAAAACCATTCATGTGACTTTAGCTATAGCTCAAAAAGTATTACCCCAGAAAGAGGCACCCACTTGTGGAATGCTTAAAATTGTAGAATTGCAAAATTCTTTTGTATTTCAGGACAATATTATAGATACATGTGAAATTGCCATGGAATGTATAGAACATTATACAGATGATTTTCTGTTCATTCGATGGGATTTTTATAAACTTCTTTCACTTTGTCTCTTAGTGGATATTATTTCTATCTGCCTGACATATGGCCAGAATGGGATGTGCAAATCAAGATGCAACCTCATTTTTTAAAATCATGATTAGAAATGGTTTACACATTTTGACCATTAAATTGCTGCCCCTTTAAAATTAGTAAGAATTGTTATTTATTGTCCAATTATTTCACCATACTTTAAATACCTTGAATATGTAGTGTCAGGTATGGTTAATCAGCTGTTTGATGTGCATTAGAATTGATTAGAATTGATTAGAATAATAGCAATCAGAAACCATCAACTTCTTTTCATTTGTGAAGACAGATGGTTCACTGGTGAATATAAAAGCAGTTTGTGTTTTTCAAAATGTGGCAGTCAGAATAATTTTGGAAAGGGACTATTAAACTTAATCATCCATATGTTCAGCACTTTACTTGGTTTTTCCCTCTAGTATGGACATAAAATTCACCAGCCCTTCAATATGAGTTTGACATTTTCCTTGGTTCCTCCCACACAATGTAAATCTTTCATAAGATGCTAAATATGTGATACATTATTACAAAATGAAACAAGCAACCTGAATGTAGCTGTCCTTAAATGAATTTAAATGGAGATTTTTCAGATCACTAAAGTTCCTCTCTGTGGAATTTGGTGGGTTTGAAGATCTAATTGATTGACACCTTTCTTACTTTTCTATAAAACAAAACAAAAAATATTTATAGAGAAGTTCTGTCAGGACAATATATTAATCAATTTTAGGTTGTGGTTATGGTATTGGAAAATATCAAAAAGCACTAATTTACTCTCCAGCAAGGACACTTGCTAAATATATATATATATATACTTGTACTCATCAAGCCTCAGTACAGAGAGTTTATTCAGCTAACAGCTAAGCACTTTTTTGAAGTGTTTTGGAGGGTTTTTAAAATCTGTTGGTAACTAGTTGGGGATTATTGCTATCCAGAATTGATCTTTTCATTGTGCAATATGATTATCCATTTGCTATTTCTCTGAAATTGCCTGTTTCATTGGGTCACTTTCTTCTATCTGTTAGTGAATTCAGACCTTTCTTTTCTTGTTAAATCATTTTGTGTTAGGCACAATTCTTTCAACTTTTGTACTACTTCTGCGTTTAACAGTCAATGCCAATAATATAGGTTGGTTTCAAAAATCTTTCTTTAAACAGATGGGTATGTTGCTTTTGAAAACAGCACCAGTGTGTACCCGTGTGTGTGTGTGTTAGTGTGTGTGTGTTTGTACTTCATTTGATAAGTACAGCAAAAAAGAAAGAAATTCTGAATGGTTGGTTCCATTAATTATGAAATGAATTTTTAATTACATGAACTCTACTTAATGTATAGTTAAATATTAATGTTTTATAATAGTATTAATAATTTAATAGTTTTCCTGTTTTTAATAAGAAAAATTGCAACCATTGATCTAATTACATCTCAATTTTATAAATGTTGCTAAATTGCATACAAAAATATTAATTAATTTAATTATTAATTTAAATAGGAGAACTGGTTTCTCTCACATAATATTTGGGAAGACTGATTATTTTAGAGATACTGGTAGGTGTTCAAAATTAAATATTTTTCCCATATTGGCCAGCTAATACACATGTGGTGCAAATAAATCAGATTTCTTTATGTTCATACTGCATATGGTTTCATTGAATAGAATAGGTCTTGAATTAAATTAATTAACTGTATCGTGATGAATGTTCCTTGATCTCTATAAAATCTGTATTTCAAAACATATCTTTTTATGTAATTAACTGTGAATATCATTTTTAATACGTAGGAAAGTAAACTTTATGGTATATGTGTAAATTAGAAAAAATATAGAATATAGTGAATAGGTTTTAATATTGAAATGTTTTGCCCTAAAGGAAGTTGAAAGTTGGCTAATAGATGTAAAAAAAAATGTGGAAGTAAGGCATACATGTGTATATATGAAATGGTTATGGAATTGCCCACCAGTCAGCAAGCAGAATAAATTATGAACATTCTATGTTTAATGGGGATCTCCCTGGGGATACGGTGGAATTATGGAGTCTGCAAAATTGTTACATCATTTTTAATGTATGGGCTGCATTTTCCATTTTCCCATGGATCATGTTATATTTTTAATTGTTTCAGTTTGTTTTTAAGTGTTTTATTTGTTTTGGTTGTTTTATTGTATTTGTTTATTCATTTTTGTTATTTTAACTCTGTGATTCACCCAGACCCAGGGGTGAAATCCAGCAGGTTCTGACAGGTTCTGGACAACCAGTAGTGGAAATTTTGAGCAGTTCGGAGAACCAGCAGCAGAAATTTTGATTAGTTCAGAGAACCAGCAAATACCACCTCTGGCTGCCCCCAGAGTGCGGTGGGAATCGAGATTATGCAGTATCCTTCCCCTGCCACACCCACCAAGCCACACCATGCCCACAGAACCAGTAGTAAAAAAATTCGAATTTCACCACTGCGGGAGCCATGTATATGAGATGAGAAGTTATATAATTTGAACAAATAAATAAATGTATTTGTAAATAAAGATGCAAGAAATAGTTGTGATAATATTGTATTGGTTGAAGACACTTAGATGCATCTACTTTAGAAGCAGATAATACAGATTATGCAGTACTGATGGCTGAAAAAGTTAATAATTTACAATAAATGTTATATAAACTATATGCTGCATCAAGGAGCATTAATCTAAAATTTAATGTGTCAAGAATTTGACAGACAATAGAATGAATTGAACATCAAAGTAGAGCAAACATCTTTATAACCTTGATAGAGCAGAATAAAGATATGCGAATAGTATCTCTTTCTCTTTTAGGAGAAACATGCAATGAAGTATGTAAGAACTGTGTGTGCTAAAATCAGAAGATTGGATAAATATCAGTGGTGCTGAATGATTGTGAAAAGAGTGATCAATATGAAATACTAAGGTATTGTTATCATGAATGAAAATGAGGGAAAATTGAATTGAATTGAATTGATTGAAAGAAAAGGGTACATAAAGTTTACCACCTCCTTCTTAGTAAAGATAAAGTTTTGCATTTCTTGTGTGGCACCAATTTAGTGCTATAAATTTGTGTTATGGTTCAATTGCAAAGAACCACATCAATGTATAAATTTGTGTTGTGGTTTAATTGCAAAGAACCACATCAATGTAAGGATAAAATAAATATTGTTCAACATTTTAACATCTTGCATATAAGTAACAACCCATACTGTTATATATTAAATAAAAATAAAGACAAGCTACATTAAAAAGATCAAAATGAACTGTTCTTGTAAAAACTGCTATTGCACCCTTCCTTAATCAAATGCATTTTTAAAAGTAGCAAGTGTTTTAAGGTAAAGAAACAAATACTGTTTACTAACCCTGCATATCAACTTTTTTCTGAGCCACACATTCTGAATATAGTATAGAAAGTCTTGTGATATTTAGGTGAGACAGACACCTGTCACAGACGCTGACCCTCTGATATTGTCTGCTTACTATCAATGTTTTTGAACACTGTATTCAAACTGTGTTGAATATAACCAGAACAGGGTTGTTAGAAACATATTTCTTTAATATTCTTTGATTTCAATGTTCCTTATTATCATCTGAGAATCACTGAGAATATTTTTCATCTATTTGATATCCTATCAAGAGCCATGGTGGCGCAGTGGTTAGAATGCAGTACTGCACGCTAACTCACTGCTTACTCCAGGAGTTCGATTTTGAGTGGCTCAAGGTTGACTCAGGCCCATCCTTCCAAGGTTGGTAAACAATCCAGATTGTTGGAAGCAATGTACTTACTCTGTAAACCACTTAGAGCAGTGGTTCTCAACCTGTGGGTCAGGACCCCTTTGGGAGTCGAATGACCCTTTCACAGGGATTGCCTAAGACCATCGGAAAAAACATATTTTCAATGGTTTTAGGAATAATTTTATGGTTGGGGGTCACCACAACATGAGGAACTATATTAAAGGGTCGCAGCATTAGGAAGGTTGAGAACCACTGACTTAGAGAGTTTTGTAACGCACCATGAAGCAGTATAAAAGTCTAAGTGCTATTGCTATTGCTATGATTTAGAATAGGACTGATGAGACATGGGTTCAAATTGCCATTCAGTTACAGAATTTAATGTGTAGCTTTGGCCCATTTGTCACTTAGTCTTCCTCGTGAGTTTTTCCTAACATAATATCAGAGGCCATTTTCCTACATCTTGTCTTTTACTTGCAGCGATAAAGTGGGCTATAAATGCATCTAACAAACAAACATATTTGTTACTTGTTTGTTAAATTTGTTAAATTACTGCAAGATTAAATAATTTTGAAAGCACAGGCTAGGTTCCTAGATTATACTTTGTCATATTTTATTGAACAAATTTCGGGTGAAAAGCCACATGAAATGCCTCACTTTAGTATTAGAGCATTCAGTCTGTAATATTTTGATTCACAAAAGATTCTAAGTCAAACCATATTAAGACAATGTAATAGGCAAACCCAGTTATTTTTTTCACAGTTTACTGAGCAGCTTTATTATTTAGAAACACTCAGTTAAATTATTTCAAAGAGTAGTTAGAGAAAATAACTGAGCAAAAATTTGATTAATACAGAACATTGATTTTGCATTTCACAAGCATCTACATCTTGCAAAAAACAGTTTCTTATGATTCTTATTTACAAGGCAAGTGGACATTCGGAAAATAAATGCTGATTGTTATATCATCTCAAAAAATATTATATATAATTCAGGGCTTTGAGGAACAGTTAATGTTCATCACATCATTTTTACTTTTGGAAAACATCTCAGTATCCAAACTCCATAGTTCCTTGGTTGTTGATCATTTGATGAGAAGTGGGACACTGTGATTCTGAACTGATGAATAAATGGGCACCTTCATCTCCAAGTCAAAGCCTGTTGGGGTGGACTCAGAGAAACAGATTTAAGGGGAATGGAAGGAGATTAAAGGGTGGGGGGAAACTGAACAAGTAGAAGTGTATCTGCACTTAACATTTAAATGGTCCTGTTCTGTGCTGATGCTGTTGACGCTAAACTAGTTTAAGATAATCCCAAGAATCTTTGGTGATAGCTTCAAGGTATTCAGTCTGGATAATAGGCTGCCACATTCTCCCATTGGACAATATCCTGCTTTTAGTGTCCTGTAAGCTTTCCTTTCTATGGCCATGCCTTCATGCATAGACTTGTATTCATGGATATAAATGTGGATGATATGGATATGGTTACAATTATGGAGATTGACAGAAACAGACACAGATGTAGAAGGAATGACATAGATAGATATATACTTTCAAATGTATATACTATATAATATAGTAGCTAAGATTCTGTACAAAAAAACAGTTTCTAGTTTTCAGGCAGAGAAGTTGATTGGGTGACTTTGAGACACTTTCTCTCAACCCTGGATTGGAAAGTTAAAAATAAAAGACATATCGACCCACACTGGGCAAGTGGGGTAGAGTATGATCTATAACCTTTAATGACACAGTATTCACCCTGCAGTAGATTTATATTCTGCCAGGAAAAAAGAGGGATATCACTCATCTTCTCTATGTCAGTCCCTATGAAAATTACGATATAGTAGGATATATCCCACATCCTTTACAGCATGCAGCTATAACTATCCAGAAATAACTGCAGTTAAGATCAGTGGGGGAGGCCAGTCTTTTATATACATCGTTTTTGGATTACAGCCTTTCTGTGTATTTAAAAATGCAAAATGTTTTATATTAAATGAAAGAGAATACTTGGCTTTTTTATTGTTCCTATTTGAATATTGCTGATTGGTTAAGAAACTACTTCAGAATTGTGTAATCGCCATACATAAGTTCTGAAAGTTACATCAGATAGTAAGAAGTGAATACGTTGCTTGTACTGCTGTGCATCTCTAGTAATAGAATTTGAAGTGCTAGGGCTCTTGCATCCATTTCTGAATGTATTATCAGTTGATTAAATTAACTGCCTGGATCAGTACAGTGAGAAGAGATGCAGTAATGGTATTACAGAATTAGTATGCTATGATGAATTGTCAAGAAAAGTAACTGTGACAGCCCTGTGGCTGTATGCACTTAGCCATGCAATTTATAGCTATTTGAAAAGCCAAGGACTTTTCAGTTTTAGTTAGGGTATTTTTTTTTCTTTTGATAGAAGTGGGAGAACATTTGTAGAAGAAGGGGTTTACATCGGGTTTGTAATATAGGGACAAAGGTAAGAGACACTCTTTAGCTGTTACAATTTGGATGATATGCTGTGAACAAGGAATGAGGAAGGATGCCTTTCATTACAGTTGTAGCTATTGCTGTAAGTAGATTTATAGTGTTGTTGCTTTACAGTTGTGGAAGATAATACTACTCTGGGTGAGATAAAAGTAAATGCAATCTCTCTTCACAATTCCCTTTTCATATAGAGTACTGTAAATCCTTGTGTTCTACATGCAGCAAAGTTATTGTTTCTATGGTTGATGCTGGTGGATATAACCAGTATTATTACTATAAATTTAAGATACTACAAGATATTTATCCACTTGTTGCCATTTTGCGGATATCAGTAAGACAAATAAACTAATTGTTAGGTATGCTTTCTATGTTTGTCATTACAAAAATTGGCATCAGTATTCCAATGAGCTGTTAAAGTAATAACTACCGTACTTAAAAAACGAAAAAGTTTTTTCAGTATCAGGTCTAATGATCAATTAGAGGCCAATATTTGTGCCTCTTCAATCTTGGGTGCAGCCCCATATCCTATATTAATTGTATATACATGTATATGCAATTATGATCCCTGGGGGAGGATTGGTCTTTGAAAGGCAAAAATTATTAATATTACCTTGGTTTGGTAATATCATTGGCATAGTTTGGTAATTGGAGCTTAACCCTATGTGACAATTTTTTAACATTATTTAATTTGTCTTGTTCAGCTTCTTTGACTATCACATGAACATCACTGAGTCCATGGAAGATAAAAACAAATAAAGATATAAAGTCCCATTTTTAGTATATGTTTTTATTAGGTGAACTAATTAAAAATACAAATGCATGACAGAAAGAGCACAATCATAGAAGTAAAAAAGTGAAGGCTAAAGGAGAAAAAATCAGTCTTTTAGTAAAAAGTCATGTCTGAAAACTGTACAATTCCTAATATCTTGATAAATTCCAATTTTCATCCAATATTATAACATTCAACATATGATCAAAATCATATTTAAAATCCTATTGATATCAGTTCAAAATTCAACAAGGAAATATATTACCACCTGATTTAAGATTAGCTAATTCTTATTAAACATTTTCTGAGCTGTATATACCAGATATATGTAATCATACAATTATAGCTTTTAAAAAATATATTTTTTAATATTGAAAAAATATGAAAGGCATGTTGAAATGCTGTACCATTAATCTTCTGGCATAGAATTTTAAAGTTAATTTAAGTAAAAATGTCAAGAAAAAATATATATCTTTCTACTGTAGACTACCATACTTTTGCCATGAATAAAATTTGCATTAATTAAATAATTTTAATTAAAGGAACTATTACATGATTTTCCCCTCTTATGATGAGACACATGATTCAGAAGGCGTTAGATAAACTGATAAGATAAAAATCTATTAATGATATACATAACATTAAAAAAAATCAAACCAATTCAAGTTTCATTCATAAAGTCATCCATTTTCAATAGATTATCCCCATATTTTTCATCATACAACACTTATTGATAGTCATAGATTACTAATAAGCAAATCATACTAGGAAACAACAGAACAATATAAATTGTAAAGATGCAAGCAACATGGTTATAGTCATAATGGGAGGAGATAGGTAATAGTAAGAATGAGAATAATAATAATAATACAGTCTTAGTAAATAGTTTGACAGTGTTGTGGGAATTAGTTGTTTAGCAGAGTGATGGCATTTGGGGAAAAACTGTCCTTGTGTCTAGTTGTTCTGGTGTGCAGTGTCCTATAGCATCATTTTGAGGGTAGGAGTTGAAACAATTTATGTCCAGGATGTGAAGGGTCTGTAGATATTTTCACAGCTCTCTTTTTGACTCGTTCAGTATACAGGTCCTCAATGGAAGGCAGATTGGTAGCAATTGTTGTTTCTGCAGCTTTAGATATCTGTTGAAGTCTGTGTCTGTCTTGTTTGGTTGCAGAGCCAAACCAGAGGTATAGAGGTGCAGATGACAGACTCAATAATTCTTCTGTAGAACTGAATCAGCAGCTCCTTGGGCAGTTGAGCTTTCTGATTTGGCACAGAAAGAACATTCTTTGCTGTGCTTTTTTGATGACATTTTTGATGTTGGATGTCCATTTTAAGTCTTGAGATATGATAAAACCTAGAAACTTGAACGTCTCTACTGTTGATACTGTGTTGTTTAGTATTGTAAGAGATGGTAGTATAGAAGGGTTTCTCCTAAAATCTACCACCATTTCTACACGGTTTTGAGTGTGTTTAGTTCAAGATTGTTCTAGTTGCACCACAATGCTAGTTGTTCAACCTCCCATCTGTATACAGATTCATTGTTGTCTCGAATGAGACCAATCACTTTTGTATCATCTGCAAACTTCAGTACTTTAACAGAGGGATCTTTTGAGATGCAGTCATTGGAGTACAGAGAGAAGAGAAGTGGAGAATGCTCACAGCCCTGGGTGGCCCCTGTGCTAATTGTACAGGTATCTGATGTGATTTTGCTTAGCTTCACTTGTTGCTTCCTGTCTGTTAGGATGCTTTTGATCATTTACAAGTATGGTCAGGTACAGCTAGCTGATTTAGTTTAGTTAGAAGAATACCGGGAATGATGGCAGAACCTTCTGTGCATGCACAGAGCATCCGTGATGACATCTGGGCAGGTGGGCAGAGCCTCCCGCTGCCACCACTACCTGGGCGAACCGGTAGAAACCCACCACTGAGTAGAGCGTTTGAAGCTAGAAGGAATATAGCACATTTCTAGTGATTTATTAAAAATGTGGGTGAAGATGGGGGCCAGTTGGTCAGCACAGGCTTTTAGCCAAGAACGAGTTATCTTGTCTGGTGCTTTTCCTGGCCTTTGTCTGTGAAATAGACCTTGCACCTCATTTTCTGTAATCACCAGAGCTAGTGGGCCCAATGGGATGGGGTCAGTTGTAGGAGTCTTGGCTTCTTGTTGGTGTGTCTGAGACAGGGAGTGCGGAGATAGGTGGCAGTAGTTTTCTCTCAAACCTACAGTAAAACACATTCAGGTCATCTGTCAGTTGTTGATTTTCTTCAGCATGAGAAGGAGGTTTGCTGTAATGGGTGATATTTTTAAGAGTTTTCCACATGTTTGGTTCATTTGTTGAGAACTGATTCCTTAGCTTTTACTAGCAGTCTTTTAAAACAAGTTGCTGATCAGTAGTGACAGCATGAATACACACACAGAGACATATGAAAAAAAAATGTCCAAAGCAAGCAACCTTACTACAGGCAATCAAAATGTCCAAGTCCAAAGTAGCAAGTAAAATCAGAGTGAGGTTCACCAGTTTATGAGGCAGAGATAAATCTCATTCACGAGTTAAATAACTACATTATTCTGCTACTTTTTAAGATATTTAAAGCACCATATCATTCCAACATTTTCAAATTATTATTTTTAACTATTGTATGCATATAGCCAACTTTCTAAATTTGGTAAATTCCTTAAAATCACAACTGTGTGTTCCCTTTATTAATGATAAAGCATGTAGGTCTCACTTTCAGACTGCCTTGTTTAGTCACCATTTTAACCCTCCAGCTTTGTGACTAGTCCTCACATTTATAACTATTACATTGTTCCAGGTTCATGTGATTGCCATTTAGATATTTCATAACTAGCAAGTATTTATAGCATGTATTTATAACCATTACAATATGCCACAGTCTTGTGATAATCATTTGTGTGTTTTCCAACCAACTTGCGGCAATGAGAGTTAATGGAGAACATGGAAATAAAATGTGATATTTTGTAAACAAACACAGTGACTTGCTTAACAGGCAAATGATTTTCTACTTAGCAACCATAGCACTTAGTGACAAAGTTGCCAATCTCAATTATGACTTTTAAGCAAAGACTAGCTGTATATAAAAATAACTTATACATTAATTGCTCAACCATTGTAAATCTACTTTTTGTGTAAAGTGTAAAGTGTAAAGTGTCAAATAACTAAAAGGATTTCTATAAAAGTTTCCAATAAAAGTAATTGTTGATGGCCTTGTCCATGAAGAAACAAATAATTAGTTCATCTGGTCTGTTTTCTGCCTTATTTACCTAGGAAGCTAATGTTGCTACAGAAATTGTACTTTTGGTTTTTTTCCCCCATTTGTTAAAATGACCAAAAATGTATTTCTTGTGTATATTATATTTTCAATAATGTTTTAGATGCCTCAGTACTTTTAAGAGGATTTAGATTTTCAAACTGTCAATTTTTCACGCCATCAAGCTCAACAGTGTAATACTGTCTCTGTAATCATTGTATACCTACCTGCACCCGTGATTACTGTAGCTTTGCTTTAGGATGCATCTTATGACTGGAAACATTGACCATAATTTTCAGAGCTGTTAATGAGCTGTTAACAAGCTGTCAGTTACAGCGTTCATGCAAATTAATGAAAGAGACTTTGAGGGATTGATGTCTCTAGACTTAAAGTAAGGAATCACAAATGCTATGATTCAAATCATTCACTGCGGTTCACTGCCTTCCCAGTCTAGTCTCATTTGTATTATAAGAGCCCATTATTTTGTTTTACTATTAGTTGATTAATCATCATGGCTGCTTCTTTCTACTTATTTATTCTGTGGATGTTTTTATTATTTTAATGTTGTTTTAAAATTGTTTACATTCTTTTATAATTTTAGAACTGTAAACCGCCCTGACTCACTTGGTTGAATTGGGTGGCTATGGAAAACCAACAAACAAATATACAGCCTGTCAGGTTATTTTTTTCTTTAAATTATATTTACAAATTGAATACCTATTTAAAGCAACAGTTAGCCCAAATCAAGCAATCTGATAAAAATGAATGGATTGCTATCAAGAAAATGTAGGCTTTCATTTAATTTAATGTACAGTTTTGATTTAATTTTTCATCCTGTTTCTATTTTACTTTACTAGGATTGTTTGTACGTCCACTTTTTCTCAAAACAAAAATCTATATTTCATTGCATTATAAAATTGATGCTCACTTTATAATGAGCAATAAAGCTTTATTTTATCTGTTTGAAATATTTACAATTTACAATACAATAAGTTACCAAAAGCAGAGATGAATAAAACAAATGGAGAAAATTGAGTATAAAATATATAAAGAGAAAAAATATTGGTATGTAATAAGTATGTATGTACCAAAAGTAATGGTATTGCACTTAATAGTAGATACTTTCCATTATGTACCAACACAATGTATAGGTTTGTTGATTATATTTATATTCTATACATTTGTAATTTGCTTTATATTTCATAAATATATTTATGTATTTATTAATGTATGTAAATATTTGTATTTGTATGCCCATCCTAAAACACAACTCTGGACAGCTCATGGCGACAATTAAATCCAGTAACAATAACAATAACAATAACAATAAAATCATAAAACATAAAGGACAATGACTTGGCACCTCAGTTGTACCCTTGAGATCCCCACAGCCAACTTTAGATTCTTTCAATCTACCCTAGTGCCTGGATAAAAAGCCATTTATTGATGGCTTTTCAAAGGGCTACAAAAATACCCCTAAAGATAAATATTGATCTATTATAGTTTTAAATAAGTAAAAAAGCACATTGCTTTGCACATTGTAAGCCGCCCTGAGTCTTCGGAGAAGGGCGGCATATAAATCAAATTAAAAATAAATAAATAAATAAAAAGATATAAATGTTCACTTTTATGCTCTTTTTATTAAAATCCTAATAGATAATACTACTATTATCTAAAGTAGTAGATAATATACAGTCATTTAGCTGTCCAGAGAAACTGTTACAGTGAGATGTATTCAATGTAATGTAAATGTAACATAAATGTAACATAAATGTAATAATAAATAAATAAATAAAAAATAAAAAATAAGCAACATGATAAAACAAGGCAAGATAGGATCAGTAATAAATGGATACAGAAAGAATGTGGATTTAATAGAGAAGAAAGTGACTAGTACAAATTTGGTTTTGATTTGGTTTTGTCAGAACAGAATCATTAAAAAAAATACGACAACTCATCAAAGAAAATAGGAAAGCTGGAAATGATTGGATTGGTAGAGTTGATTAGATCTTCAAAGACTTGTGGGATGTTTAAAGAATAAGAGCAATGCGGATATGCTGAAAAGAAAGCTAATTTACAAGAATAGCAAGATATCAAGGTATTCAGTTCACTTTTTGAGCTAGAGCTCCAAGCACTTGCTATCATTTCAAGTCACACACCTTTTTCCATCCTTTCAATACTGGGGAGTTTGCCATTTCACTCAATTGCTTGGAACATTTTCCATTTTTCAATTCCTTTCCATGACACAGCACCCAAGCTGCATTCCTTTATATTATTTAAGTAAATTGTTTGTATGAGATTGAAGAAACAGACAAAAATTGCTTTTTATTGGTTTCTATATTTGGAAGAATATTTATAAAACTGTTCTTTTGAAGTTTAGAAAATGGTTACAAAATGAACACCTACAATTTAGTGATTTCTAAGTTAAACATGTAAACTGTAATGAGAAGTTCAGATTTAAATTTGGCCTAAGACATGGATATCAAACTCACATCATCACAGCAGCATCACGTGATGTATTGGGACTTTTCCCCCTTTGCTAAACCGGGAGAGGGCATGGCCAGGACATAGCACATCCGGCCTGCGGGCTGGGAATTTGGCAGCCTTGGCTTAAGACAAAGGAAGTGGAAGAAGTGAGGTGGAGGTTTTCCTAAAATCTTAGTATATTCAAGCATGTTTTCATTGCAGAATCCTTTAATTACAGGGTCAGATGAAGATGGGAAAGTGGGAATTACCAGGCAGGATTTTCCATAAGTTTTTTAATTTTCTTCTCCCTTTAAAAAAATAATAATACTAAGACTGTGATGTCACCCTGGGGCCATTTGTCTGTATTCTCTCTTCTGTATGTAGGATAATCTAATCCTCTTTTACGAACTTCACCATTTGCATCAGCATTTTCTATCAATTTTTTTGTGATTAGCTACTAGCTATCTCAGTACTTTATATCAACTTCATTGCAAAATCTGAAAGGGTTTCAAAATGGGTCAAGGGGAGGGGCCTTATGCTACTGAGGCAGAATAATACTCTCTACATGTTTCATTTAGTAAAATATCACTTCTTGGCATTACATGGAAATGAGTAGAGAATGTCATTGCTGCAAATTAGATGTACTGTAACTGCATTTTATTCCCCTTCTTCTTATCTCAGATCTTTAATTTGTTTTTCTTATTATTTCTTATACTTTTTTGTGCTTTGTATAACTTTGTTTATCCCAAAAGAGAACAGTATGACTAGAAGATATTACATTTTCAATCAATCAATAATTATTCAGTCAATGGCCAGTAGAATGAAGCAAATACATACAATAATATACTAATATATATTAATTTTTTAAGGATTTAAGGAGAACAATAGAGTTGGTTTGGATTGTATGGGCAACTTGTGATAGGTGCAAAATTCAGTTTTTGAAATTGCAGTTGGAATTCCCGGACCAAGATTCGGTTAACTGAGAATTTCCTCTGTATAGATTAATATCAGATTTATATAAAGGTACAGATATCCATTAGCATAATATAAAAGAGGTAGGGAGATACATTACTGATTATTTTTACCTTCAGTATATAGCACTAGAATGAGATTGTACAATGCTGACAGGTGCCTTTATTAGTTGTCAAATCAGTTGTAGAGTGTGAAGGCTGAATGGTCCAATAAAATGTCTTGTTCTTTTCTTTCTTTCCTTCCTTCCTTCCTTCCTTCCTTCCTTCCTTCCTTCCTTCCTTCCTTCCTTCCTTCCTTCCTTCCTTCCTTCCTTCCTTCCTTCCTTCCGGATTGTTAGAGAGGTTTAAGTGTGAAATGTATTCCACAAGTCTTGTAAATAGTTAGGAAAATCATCCCTTAAAAATAATTAAAACCCTATATAAAATCCATTATAGTCTCTGAGCCTGTAAAATAATTCTATGTAATTGCATTTATAATAGCAGACATATTATTTCTATAGCTTACTGATCCTCTCATATAGCAAATAAGTTTCAAATTCAGATATTGTTGGAATATCTACTAGTAATATAGTATGAGTTGGAGAAAAATATTTTCCAATTATTCCTCAGTGTGAAGTTTGTCTCAGGTATGTAAGTTACATAGAAACAAGAAAGGTTATTGGGGTCTTGGAAATTTTTAGAATATGTTATATAAATTATCATATTGGTAGCCAAGATAAATATGGTATGTCTTCTTCTGGTATCCCTTTTAAGGCTTCAACAAACTTTAACTATTTTACCTTCCTTTTGTAATCACAGGAATTTCATCATTCATTATTAACTCTAGATCAATGATGAGCAAGTTCAAAGTAATAGTCTTAATATATCTCCTTCAGGTACCTTGTGAAATTTGTACAAAACTGAAAGGCAATATACAATAATAACTAAGTATTAGGCTGCTTAAGTAGATAAGGTAACTGATCTACTGATCTACTACCCTCATCATGACTATAAGTCTACCAAACATATAAACAGTTTGTCTTTTTAGAAATCTTAGAATAAAGAGTGAAAGGACAGATGTCTTTTGCTTGTAATTTAGCAGCTGGATCTCTGCAAATTTTTATTGTTGTGAAAGCACATTGTGCAGGTGAGGTTTTCTTGAATTTACATATTTTAAAAAGAAATATATCCACTAACAACTGGTGGCAACATCTGGCATTAATATATATTTATATAGTTAACTCTTATATAACTTTCACTATCTGTTCTTTTTTAATTTGGATAGTTTCAGATGTCTTAATTTTTCTTCTATTTTGCTTTTGAAAGAAATGCCAAAAATAAAAGCCAGTGTAAATAAAAGACTTAAAAAACTAAAACAAAACACTAAAATATGAAGGATGCACCCTTGCAATTATTATTACTACAAAAACAAATTATGTTAAACATCTTCAAAAACAATTTTTGCATGTAACATTTATAATATTGCTAGCAATACTTCATTACATTAAGGGACAAAACCCGGGGTTTCCTTTAGAAAGGAATATTTTTTTAAAAAAAAATCAGCCCTGGAAGCCATATTTTCTTTGGCTCTTCAGGGCTCCCACATTGTGGGAAACTGAGAGGGGGGATTGTATGGAGTTGGGAGATACCTAGCCATAATAACATTCTTTTCTCTGAGAGTCAAGGACATTCAGCCCTGCACCTGGAGTGGTATGACTGGGAGGCATCTCCATTTGGCACTGTGCACTGATTGGACCATGGGATGGACATGTGGGTGCAGAGGAAGGAACCTGGACTTTCTTTTGTGTGGGGGAAACCTGGAAGCTTTCAGATTCGGATTTTTCCAGTGGTGCCAATATGACATATCTAATAAAATGGAACTTTGAGCAACTTCTAGCCTCAAAGTCTTCTTTCATTGGCGGTGTTACTTGGAACTCTGACACTTTGTCTCCAATTCTTTCTTAAAGTACTTTTTTTAAAAAAATACTCCAACCTATTTGAAGGTTTGAACATGATTCTATTTTATGGCTGGAATAAAACTGAAGTAATTTCTATTCAATGTATATATAAAAATAAATACTATAAATTAAATTAAGACTATTTTATTTAAAGTAGTACATGTACGATGATGATGACTGAGTGTGATGTTACTTTGCATATTGCTAGTAAATCTTCTATGTTAAATCCACTCATTAGTATTCATTCTACTTGTGCAGTTCCTTGAAGAAACCACACTTAAGGTACTCATTTCCTATGAAAGACATAGCCACATAAGCAATTTATGAACAGAATAGTTATAAATAATTATTTTTACATGACCAGTGTCAGCAGGAATCTCTTACAGTTCACTGCTGGAGCTAAAATTCCAAATTTATTGAATAATTGTTAATGCTCATTTTAACAAGCCAGAACATTTGCTTCTTTCTGATTTTGTTAATTTGGAAATGATGGCTAGTAATTATAAAATAATAATTACAATTGTCTCTAGAAAAATTAAATTAACACTCTTATTTACTAGAGGACATACACACTAGTAATAAATATAAGAAAAATAGAAATCATCTACAATACTGTTGGAATGTCCCTTCCAGCTTAATAATATTGCTGTCTAGTGTCTATGGAAATTCTCAATCTTCCAAGTTATGGTTGTTACAAAGGTGCTTTTCCAAAAAGCAACTGGACTTCCTTGGTTTTTTCCTTGAAAACATTTCACTTCTCATCCAAGAAGCTTCATAAGTTTTGTCTCTGAAGAACTGAAAAAGCTTCTTGGATGAGGAAAAAAATGTTTTCAAGGAAATAAAACCAAGGAAGTCCTTGTCTTTTGGAAAAGTACCTTTGGGACTGTGATCTAATATTTTTACCAATGTATCATATGTAATTAAACATTAAACTCCCCCAGACCCACCATAAACCAAATGCAATCATTGACATCTTCCAGATGGAACAAATGCATCAATAAATTTATAATTTAAGTATCAAATCGTATGACTAAAATAGAACTATTAGTTAATCATACTGTAATTAAATGTTATGGAACAAGTTATAGTGGTCATGTTCATATATAACTGTAAATTGACTACTATGTTAATACAAGTCAACACAGTAAACTCAACATTCTTTGTGAACTGGACTATTCTGCTCCTCCCCCCAGAAATCTTCTAGCCCAACCACTTCAAGCAAGACAACTTATACCATTCCAGACAAATGGCTGCCTTAATCTTTAAATGATTGTTGCTTGCAGCCAAGAGGTATTTCTTGCAAATATTCTTAATGCATCATTGTTGTTACTTTGTCATGTTATTGTTTGTAGTCAGTCTCTATGCTATTTTTCCAGCAGCTAACTAATGGTTCACTGTTTCTTCAGCTTCTTTGACAGTATTTGCTGTCCATTGCTTTTCTCTAAATTTTGGCTTTGTATGTATTTCATTACAGATTTCAGGAATTTATTACCAACTGAACAACCTAGCTTTAAGGTTATATTTTTTCTTCTATTGTTATTAATTGCTGTGCTTTCTTGGAAATTAATGGTGTATAATAAATAAATATAAATACATAAATAATCAAGCAACCAAGCTGTGAAATAGAAGCACACTGCTGGATTTTTCAGGTCACACTTATACAATTGTATACAGACATGGAAACATATTTTCAACTTAAAGGGACAAATATATTCACAGCAGTATTTAGAAATCTTTAGGTCTATCTAATTACTTTTAATTCATTTTACAAACATTATGAAATAAAATGTATTGTGGATCAGTGTGAGGTGCACATCTAGTGATTTGTATACCACAGTGGATATGAACTAGATTAAATATGAATTGTTCAGTAGATTATAATTAAAGCATTCCATTACTGAGTGCAATTGTAAACATAACCAGGAGCTGGATTTATACCACATTAACCCATTGTGTGGTTTCTTTAGATTTAGTTTAGCATGCTGTTTCAATCCAGTTATTATCAATTAAAAATCATGATTTGTGGCTTAGTGCCTTGTGTAAACATAGTTATTGTGGTGTACTGTGTAAACCACGTCAGGAGTCTTGTTGCTCACAGAAACACAGTTGCAGACATATATCTGTTCAACTTTTATGATTAAAAGATAGCTCAAGACTACCAATTTTCATATATATATATATATATATATATATATATATATATATATATATGTTTTCTGAGGTTTTCGTGGGTGTTTGTATGTAGGTCTTTGGTTATTTGGGTCTCCCCAAGATACACAAAGAAGGAACCCTACTTAGACCCATAGTCAGCTCCATAGGCTCACCTCTACAAAACCTAGCCAAATTTCTCGCCAAACAACTACAGCCCTATGCAGAATCCATCACCTCACACGTAAAAAACTCATTCCAGTTCATAGAGATCATAAAGAAACAAACAAACTTACAGCCCAGCGACCTACTTGTGAGCTTCGATGTCATATCCCTTTTCATCCAAGTGCCAATCAAAGAAGCCTTGACAGCTATCCAAAACAAATATAACCCCCCCCAAGCACATCCTAGATCTGACCAACCACTGCCTATCCAACACATACTTTATCTATAATGGATAAAAATACAAACAAATAGAAGGAGCACCCATGGGATCACCCCTCTCACCTGTCATTGCAAACCTCTACATGGAACACTTTCAAACCCAAGCTCTAGAAAAATCTGATCACAAACCCAAACTCTGGCTCAGATACGTAGACGACACCTTCATAATCTGGGCACATGGGAAAGAAAACTGTACAATTTCCTCACACACCTCAACAGCCTACACCCCAAAATACAGTTCACCATGGAAACAGAAGCTAACAACCAACTTCCCTTCCTGGATGTCTTAGTCTACAAGAAATCCAATGGCTCCTAGGACACACCATCTACCAGAAGAAAACACACACAAACCGCTATCTGCACGCACTCTCACACCACCACCCAGCCCAGATCAACTCCATAGCCAAGACACTCATCTCCAGAACAAAACGCTTAGCTGACGAACAACACCTAAAAACCGAACTACACACTCTCACTAACATACTAACATCCAATGGATTCCAAAGAAATAAGATTACCAACCTAATCCAAAAAGAAACCCCCACTAAAATCCAAGACAGAGAACAAGAAAACAGCAAAGCCCTCCTTCCATACATAAAAGGCACCACAGACAGAATCAGCAAGATCCTCCACAAACACAACATCAAGACAGCATTCTGCACAAACCGAAAAATATCCACCATCCTAAGGAACCCCAAAGACAAAATTGAGTTAGAAAATCAAGGAGTATATGAAATCCCATGAACCGCCTGCCCCACCACATACATCGGACAAACCAATAGAAGAATAAGTGCATGCATTAAAGAACACAAGAACTCAGTCAGAAAAGAGGAACCACTTCTTCCCTGGTCCAACACCTTAAAGCCACAGGACATGATATTGACTTTAAAAAGACCAGAACTATCGCCAAAACTGAACACTTAACAACAAAATAATCAGAGAAGCCATCGAGATAGAAAAACGCCCACATAGCATGAATAAACGAGATGATACCTCCCACCTACCAGCCATTTGGAAACCCACCCTCATTGACAAACGAGTCCCTAACACAAAGAATGACACCAGACCCACACTCATGAAAACCACACAGGATGTCACCACCACACATCCACACAAAAAGCAAACCCACACCGATGAGGCATGACCACAAACCAGAAGCCAGACCACAGCTGCATCATTAGCCACTTTAAACCCCTCCAATCCATACATGAAGCAAACTGACACTCACCATGAAGATGTGGCACGACCATGAACGCGAAGCCAAGCAACAGCAACTCAGCTCACCAGCTCAAATCCCCCTGCAACTCAGACTAACCCGAGCACAACCAAGCCTTCACCTAAACAGAACACACACCCATCCAATCAGAGCACAGCCAAACTCCCAACCAATCAGAATACACTTCCACCCAAACAGAACATAGCCAAGCTCCCACCCAATCAGTTCACACCCCCACTGGCAGTTAAAAGGAAGAAACAGCTACGATCACACATTGCTCCTAGAAGCACGAAGCCAAAGACACCAGCCTGAAGATGACGAATGGGACTTGTCGAAACGTCGCCAAGACACTTCCAATTTTACACGGGAGAAAACCCGAATAACCAAAGACCGACCTACCTACCTACCTACCTACCTACCTACATACATACATACATACATATATTTGAAAGCAGGAAAATTCTTGTGCGTAACTTATTTTTTCTTAAGCATCAATGCTGTCATATGACCTGCTGTCATTCTAAGAACATTAAATTTAGAAAAAATAAAGCATTTAAAATTTAACAAAAAAACATGTCAGAATTATTTTGCAAAGAAGTAAATGTCTATCATTGATATCTTTGTATCATTGGTATCAAGAAATGCCAGTGAAATTCATATGATCATATTGTACAAAGCACATAAATTAGTGTTGGTCCATTATTGGAAGTAGGGACTCACCTTCAGTCAGCAACAGTATCTTATAAAAACCAGCAATTTTTCAGAAACTAAAGCACTACCTGAAGAAAAGCTGCTTCAATTCTCTCACAATTGACCTACCGTCTATATCCTTCATCACTACTTTGTTTTAACAGTAGGAAACAGCTCTCAATTGGAGGAACCTTTTTCTCATACTCAGACTATCATTATCTCAGACAAGGCTGCTTCCCAACAGTTCCATGTTGATATAAATTGTCTTTTGTGTCTTACAGTCTTGATGGAGTTGATTCACTCAATAATTATATGAGACAAAACTAGGAGCAATATTTGACTTGACAATGTATCCAATGAAAACTTGATTATAGTACAAGTGTTCCAAGGACTTAACTGTTCAAAATTTACAAAACAAAAGCTTTCTTTATTAAAGATCTCACTGGTATCTGGTTACAATATTATTTCTCATGTTACATTCTGAGACATGGGATCAGACAATATTGATATCATATCAGCCAATAATTAATTTCTTGTATGCATGTTTATCTTCAAGATAAATTTGATTGTGGTTAATAATGGCCATGATATGGAGATATGTGTATGTGTTTGTGTGTGTTTGTTTTATAATGCTTAAATAATCAATAAATAAGAAATTCAAAATATATGAGAATGAATTGATCAATACAATCTCAAAATTGGTACGAATAGCAATAAAAAAAGGGGGGGGGAGAAAATTGGGAGAGAAAATGATTTTTTTTTAAAAAAAACAGAACAATTCCAAAAACTTTAACCATATTGCTTCAAAAATTCCCATCACCATTTTCCAGAGCAAAATATGCAAATGAGTTGAAACTGACAGCAGTGTTCTGAGTAATTATTACTGCATAAAATATGAAGAAATATGAATGATTGGAGGAAAAGAGTCATTTCTAATTTTTGTGTATCAGCTGTAATATCTGTTTCAGAGACATAGTTTCTATTAGCAGAAGTAATCGAAATGAATTGCCATTTATAAGGAGTACGATGACCCTGCATCTTGTTGGGCTGGCTAGTGATAATGCATAAGGCATGAACAAATACTATATATAAGATTTGTGTACTTAGTTCAAAATTAAGTTAGATATTGTATCTGGATCACTCATTTATAAGGAACTAAGTCACAGGAAAAAATGGTAAATGTAGAAGTTATATTCCATCAAGATTTTGTGAAAAACAGTTCATGAGAGAGTATCCAATAATATTTAATTTTAAAAAGTTGTAGGCAGTTAGAGCATGGTTGTCAAACTCGATCGTGTCACGTGATGTATCGTGACAAATCACAATGTTTTGTTTTTGTTTTTTTGTTTTTTTGCCTGAGCGTGATGCATCTGGCCCACGGGCCACCAGTTTGATAGGCCTGAGTTAAAGCATTCACTTCCTTTTTGTATATTTGTTTTTTATCTTTCATTATACTAGGATACTATACCAGGAACTATATATAGTAATACATATAATCTTTGTTCAAGTATTTCCAGTAGAACTTTATTTTGAGATATATAATAGTTACTGTTAGCTTACTTAGACTGCTGGGGAAACAATGCATGGCCATGTAAAAATTACAGCTACAAAATTATATTAGCAAATAAAGAGATTTCACAGCTTTGTGCAGCCAAAGTGCAAGTCCCCATATAAATACAAATGGAAAAGGCTTGTGTTAATTTCACTTCATAAACTGAGGTGCTTAACATTTCCCCTATGAATTCCCAATGCTATGAGTCTGATTAGAAACTGAATTACACAGCCAAGCCTGTGTGTTTCACACAAAAGAGTTCAGATTATTCCAAGCAAACAAAGGAATGCATTGTTTGTTGTTTTCTTTTCTTTTTATTTTAATATGCATTGTCAAAATGTGAGGATTGGGGATCTAAAATTTATTCTTGTTTTAAAATTTAATAAATAATTTTTAAAACTCTTTTTGCACTCAGCTTTTTGGTCAAATTAAGTAGTTATTGTTAAAACAGTGGCAGTTTTAACTACTGTTAAAACTGTTTAACAGTACTGTTATACTACTTTTACTTTACTTACTTTACTTTACTGTTATACTACTGTTATACTACTTCCCCACCCCCCCACCCCCGAGGCAGAAACGGCCTGTTTGCCAACTTACGGTGGGACCGGAAGTTTGCAAATGGGCCATTTTCCACCTCCGGAGGGCCTCCGGGGGTGGGGGATGGGTAAGGCCGTTTTTGCCCTCCCCAAGCTCCTAGAAAGGCTCTGGAGCCTGGGGAGAGAGAAAAATGGGCCTTCCCCACCAACCCGTTGAGGCCCTCTGGAGGCAGGAAACAGTCTGTTTCCCTACTTCCAGTGGGTCCAAAAGGCCCGAAAATCAGCTGGCTGGCATGCACATACATGCCAGAGCTGAGCTCGCATGCCCACCGATATGGCATCATGGTTCTAGACCATTCTTTTGGAGTTTTTATTTCAAAAAGGTAAACTGTAGAAATATAAATACTAATACTAATCTTTTCAAACTGCAGCGCAATAAGCATTCTCTTCTTAATTTTAAGGTTTGAATCTGTTACTTGAATCAAGAAATCCTTTTATTAATGCATTTTCAATTTTGATATCACATGAACCCAAGCTATGTATTAAGCATATACAATATTCAATACACATTTATCAGTTATCCATGTATACGATCTGAAGAGAAACCAGAGTATAGTTGTGCATTCTGTATAACTTTCAGTCTCTTCCAATATCCAACTAGAAAACTCTAAAAAGAACAAAAGGAGGGCTACACAATGAAAATACTGTTGTTCCAGCAGATATATATATACTTATATATAATGTCTGAAATCAGAAGAACCATTACAATTAGTAACCATTATTGAAAGAATTCTTTATAGTTTATAATATCTATTTGTCACTAAAATGTGAATTCCACTAATATTTTAGATAGATCCATCCATACATTCATATATACATACATCAGGGGTGGGTTCTACTTACCTTTACTACTGGTTCACAACGGGGCCGAACATGCGCGCTTGCTTCGCTCGCACATGCACAGAAGCATTTTGGTGATGTTGGGGTTGGTAGGCGGAGCCTCCTGCCGGTTTTACTACCGGTTCTATAGAACCAGTGCAAACTGGGGCAACCATTGACATACATACATACATACATACATACATACATACATACATACATACATACATGTGTATACATACTCATATGTGATATTAACTAATTGTTTAAAAATAATTTATTTGGTGAAGTTTTCTATGTTTATGGACTTTTCCCACAAACATTTCCCACAAAGATTTTTTTCCAAGCATGAAGTAGGATCATGGAAAGTATATGACTATGTGCGGCTACTTTTAAACAATGCATGATTTCAGTTACAGCTTTGACATGATGAGACAAGTTTGGTGATGGAAATGAAGAATTGAAAAAGCTCTCATTGCTTCCTTTTTGGTTTTCAGTTATTCATATCACCATTATGATCTCACAATTCTCACAGATCTCTCTCTCTCTCTCTCTCTCTCCCTCCCTCCCTCCCTCCCCTCTGTCTCTCCAGTAAGCAATCTACTTATAATGTTTGGGTAGTTTTTATTCTTGCCAAATTAATCATACCTTTTAAACATTTTCTAACAACTCTTTGAGGTTAGTTAGTAATGAAAAATAAGGTAAGAAAGACTGACAAATTGCATATTTCTTCCTATTAAGAACCAGCTAAACTCTACAGCCCATAAGAATAGAATTTAACATGATATATTCAGTGTTTAATAAAAACATAAAATATGCATCTGGTAGAAAATATGTCCTAAATACAGCTTTGGCCAAAAATAAGAATAGATGAATTTTAATGCTACTGTATTTTATGATGTAAACTGTCCTCTTATCATTAATATTGTTCATATTTCCATGTATTTATTATGATTACTATGCTGCTAATTTATTCACAAGCATGTTGGACTAAGCATATGGAATTTACATTTAAAATATAATAATATAATTTGTTTTATATTCCCAAAACCCTATTTTATTTTATACTATTTGCTTCTTTTGTATTAGTGGTGGAAGAAGTTACAGTACATGTATAAATAATTCCCTATTTTCTTCAGAACAGGAATCAGCTACTATTTGAACTGGGAAGCTCATTGTTTCTGGGAAATGATGAGCTACTAGAAGCTGCAGAATGGATACAATTAACTACTTTCACTCCACTAGTTCATTTTCCTATCTGATACTACTGCCTTCTAACTTCCTCCTTCTCACTCTCTCAACTTCTTTGCATTAATAGATGAAAACTGGTTATATCAGTTCTTGTCTCCTTCAGACTGTATCTTTGGCTTAAGCACTGATGCATAAACTGCAAACAAATTTATCCTTCATATATTCTTAATCAATTTTCTCATTTTTAAATTTAAATTAGCTGGGGAAAAACCTGATATCACCCTTCCTATAATATGAACAAAATTAATTTTGGCAGTTCTACCTTGTTTGTTAAAAAAACAACAACATTCATTTCTGGAAGAAAATTTGAAATACATCCTAGACAATTGAATAATAATTTTAAAATGTTCTGTGTTAAAGTGAATATTAAACAATATGTAGTAAGGAATTAAGAAGTACCTCAGAACAAGACCCTTTCTTGTAAGATCAGACAAATTAATATAGTGCTATAAAACTTTTTAAATATGCCAAATATAATAAAAGGAAGTAGCAAAGTTAAATTGTAGTTCCTAAAACCATGTTGAAACTCGCAGTTTAAGGCTTTTAGACATCTTTTTTTTCTTAATCAAATTGTATTAATTTTGCTAAATAATGATCTTGTATTTTGTTAATTTCCACAGGAAAATGTCTTCACATCACATTATACATCATAATAAAGGCAAGATATAAATAAATGTAAAATAACAATAGAATAAAAATAAATTAATAAATAAAGAGGAAAGGTATATAAGTAGTATGTGCCTAAACATTCTACTTGATGAGAGCCATGGTGGTGCAGTGGTTAGAATGCAGTATTGCAGGCTAATTCTTCTGACTGCCAGGGGTTTAATCGTTGCAGCTCAAGGTTGACTCAGCCTTCCATCCTTCTGAGGTGGGTAAAATGAGAACCCAGATTGTTGGAAGCAATATGCTACTCTGTAAACCACTTAGAGAGGGCTGTAAAGCACTGTGAAGCAGTATATAAGTCTAAGTGCTATTACTATTGCTAAATGTGAAACAAGAATGAATGGATGATAAATGAATGAGAATTGAATCCAAAGCCCAGTACAAAAGAAGCACAATCAGATGATTTGGTCATAAAGAAGAAAGGAATAAAAATCAAATGACAAAACTAATATAGGTTGTCAAGTAGATGAGTTGATAAAGTAAAAGACCGAGGCAGTTGCAGTTGGCTAGAATTTATGGTTGGCTAGAGTTGATATGATATGATAAGATACGATATATATGATATGATGATATGATATGATATGATATGATATGATATGATATGATATGATATGATATATGATAAAAAAGAGTGAGCCAAGAAGTTTAAAGAACAAAACGTAATGGACAAACTGGTTATGAACATGGTAGGACCAAGTTACATTAGAAAATGTTGACTTACCAGCATTAGTTCAAATTAGACCTTTATCTTATGCCTATTTCTTATATAAAGGTAGTCCTCAACTTCTGATTGTTCATTTAACAATTGTTAGAAGTTACAATGGCCTCAGTTTATGACACGTTCTTTAAGTAGCAACCATCACACTATCCACACGGTCATATTATTGCAATTTTCGGTGCTTGGCAACTTAAGAACCAGCTCACATTTATGATCGTTGCAGCATTTTGTGATCACATGATTTCATTTGCAACCTTCCCAGCCAGATCACAACCAGAAAAGTCAATTGGGAAGTTACATTTGCTTAACAACTGTTTGATTCACTTAATGATGACTCATTCACATATGATGACTCAGTTAACAACTACATCATTTGACAACTGAACTTCTGGGTCCAGTTATAATTGTAAGTCAAAAACTACTTAGCTGTATATCTAGATATGGTAACAGATTAATCATGTCTGTGTAATTATTAATCATCTCTGTATATTTTGGAATACTGTTTCCCCAGAAATTTATGCGACAACTATTATATATTTTAGATTAGAATTAATTAATTAATTAATTAATTAATTAATTAATTAATTCTTAGAGCTTCTTTGTATGAATATTGGATGAATATTTTTTTATTTTGTTTTGTTTTCTTTCTTGGTCAATGTTAGAAGAAATGTTAAACCATTTAGAGGCATAAAAGTTAATTCTAACATTACTTTGGCTTAGAAATGTAGCAATGCACAAGGTTTATGTCAGTTTAGTTGAAAAAGGTAACAAAAGTACAAATGCTATGTTTTAGAGATAAAATTCCAGAGGGAAATAATAAGATTGAAATGTTCCTTGTAATTTGGTGAAATGTTGACAAAGTTTTTACAAATCCAAAAAAGCACAACTCTTACTGTAAACTGAATATATCTAATACATTGATTCTTTAATCAATCTCTTTATATAATTTTATATGCAGAGCTTTTTATGTAAGTTCTATAATTATGGGAAATCTAACAACTGAACATTGAAAAATATAGCAAATACAATAGACTACAATAAAACACATTTTATTGCACACATAATAGAGAAGCTGTTATTGTAATTGTATCTTGTGTACTTTACATACATATCCCTGTGTGCCTGGGGTGAAAAACATCATGTATTTAGGCCACAGTATTATACTTACAGTAACTAATGGCATATAGAGACAATAATGATATATATCTGGGTTGTAATTTTCTTTAGTTTCCTCTATTTATATTTATTTATTATTAGACTTCTATGCCACCCATCTCACTGAGGCAACTCTAGGTGGTTTAGTTTCCTCTGTGCTGGTCTATAGCTCTAATAAAAATGGTTTTGATTTGACTTGACTTGATCTACCTTAACAGATTAATTCAGAGATCCAAATTGCTGCATTCACAACATGACTTCTCTAAATTACCTCCACATTCCCTCACCAACTGCACTAAAAGTCATCAACTTTCCATCAACTTGTATGTTCAGCTCATAGTTTGACAGGAGAAAAACTCATGTAGATTCAGACGATATGATACTTTTCTTGCATTCAGCATTTGTTCAGAATGTGCAAATGTATGCAAACTTCTATATGTGTACCTTTCCATATTAAGGATTCCAGAACAAGGCTTTTCAACTTACCATCAATCTTCTGTATCTATTTCTCATGCCAGAAACTTTCCAAACCTGGAATGCTTTGACCACTACTGGATTGTTCAGTCAAATTGCTAAGAGTAATTGGTTGGCTAAAATAGTAAGATTATATTTTTAAAATTGCATTTTCTAAATCAAGAAAAATATGGGAAAAATAAGAGAATATAATAGAACAAAAAGAGGGAAGTAGACATAAAATAAAAACAAAAATGTGAACGTTTTTCATTATCCTCTACTTGATGTAGAATTTGTGGGGATAAGGTATGCTTATCATAGCTATTTCATTTCAATTTGGGCTTTGAATATTCAGTTTGCAAACAGTTTTGATTAACAGTACAAAGACCAGCTACATTCTTGCAGCACATTTCAAGGACATATAGGATTTTTTAAAAAAAAATCAGCTGCATCTTCAACTACACAAAGGATACAACTTGAAAACAACATTAAAGAGCTGATACCGGATCTCAAAAGAATGAATGCTACTTTGTTGGATACTTTGACTTTATCTTTCCACGTGCCATAGCATAGGTTCAAGTTCATTTAGGGAAACAAGCTATTCCAGTGGGTCTTTTGAAACTAATTTTAACTAACCAATTCATCATAAGAACTGTGCTACAGAGATGAGAAATACGTCTTTCATATACAAATTTTAAGTTAACTACCATATACAAGTCTAATTTTGCTGCTGATTTAGAAACATTCATAACTTGGCAAACATTTGAAGCACAGAACTTTTGTTATACATTTAAAATATACTGCTCAAAAAAATAAAGGGAACACAAGCAGAAGACATCCAAGAGCTGAATGAATGAACTAACCTTATTAAATACTTTGTTCTTTACATACAGTAGTTTATACACTGCTCAAACAACTAAAGGGAACATAAAACTACTGTATGTAATGAACAACGTATTTAATAAGGCTATTTCATTCATTCAGATCTCGGATGTCTTTATTTTTTTGAGCAGTGTATATTTGTTTACTTGATATGCATTTAAATTAAAACATCCAGGAAATTTTACAAATATATTTTTAAAAAATCCATCTCTCTCTCTCTCTCTCTCATTCTCTCTCATTACTTTTGGCTTTGGATATATTCAACAAAAATAGAGGCAAATTTGCAATAAATCATGTTCTCCTCTTCCTTTCACCTTGTTTAAATGATGGATACAAATGCTTAATTTTCATTCCTTAATTTGAAAAACTAATTATTATTTATATTTTTAATGTGATCTTGATTAATAATTTAACCCTTCATACTTTAATTATAAGTCATATTTCTGCATTTTTCATTTCTAAGTACATGCAGTTAAAAGTATAAACCCAATCTGTAATGAAAAGGATACAAACTGTGTTTCTTCACCTTGACCAAAAAAAAAAAATATTGAGGGAAAGATGTAAAGATATAAGCTAGTGTGTAAGGCCACTTAAAACTGTTATGTGATTGGTTGATTTATAATACATATCATGTGATTATATGTAAACATCCCTAACATTTCTATTTAAACTTTTAAATGAAAGACAGACTCTTACAATAGTTGGTACCTACACATATAAATGCCATGGTAAATAATTATTGCAATAAAGATTGATTTGAACATGACAAATGTTGGAGGGCTCTTGAAGCTCAGTGTGAAATCTTTTCCTCCCTAAAGTGAAGCTGGATTGTTAAGTTTCCAGAGGTCCCTCAAGACCTGGTTATGCCAGCATGTCTGTGGACCCCAAAGGACAGGTGAATTAATTCTGTTTTCATTTATTAACTGTTTTTTAACTCTGTTGTACACCACTCATCATGCTTTTTGCAAGATGAGTAGCTATATAAATTGGCTTAATAAATACATAAACATATAAATAAGAGAAGGTCAGTAAAAATATTTGGAAGCTCACTGACACCATTAATCTTAGCAATTGCTTGTCTTATTGATATAAATTCTGTTCAGCTTGTAGATCTTAAGGGCATGGATAAGGTATAGAGACATGACCATTTTCTTGAACTTTGCTTTCCTATCTGATTAATGTTGTAATGAAAATGCCTTTGAAATGGGATAGTTTATATGTTTGAATTGTTGTTGTTATTATACTGTAAACCAAACCAGGTTCTGTAAAGTTGACAATATGAAAAATCAAATGAAAAGTAAAATAAAATGACTGTGTAGAGAAGAATTCAAAGCCTCTATAACAGAGGTGGGTTTCAGCAGGTTCTGACCAGTTCTGGAGAACCAGTAGCAGAAATTTTGAGTAGTTCGGAGAACTGGTAGTAAAAATTCTGACTGGCCCCGCCCCCATCTATTCTCTGCCTCCCAAGTCTCAGCTGATCAGGAGGAAATGGAGATTTTAAAGTATCCTTCCCCTACCATGCCTACCAAGCCATGCCCACCAAGCCACAACCACAGAACCGGTAGTAAAAAAATTTGAAACCCACCACTGCTCTATAAGCATGGGGTATATATCCCATCATTTAATAAATATAGTTATAAGAACTATACTGAAAAAGCCCTAATTTGATCTGGAAGATCACTGTAAATAGGCTGATCTCAAACACTTCTTGCTATGCTAAAATGATTGACAAAGTGGTGGTTAGGCAGTTTTAGATGCAGTTTTGATTGATTATCTTCAATCCATTTCAACAAAGGTTTTGTCTGCAATATGATCCTTGCGCTGCTTTGGGTCCCATTGGTGGATAACATATAACCTATACCAAATATTGGATGGAAATAAGACTTAATAGTTCACATAAGCTTCTCCTCAGCTTTCAATATCATCAATTATAGTATTCTCTTAATCCATTGTGGTCAGTATATACTTATAATTTCCTGCTTTCCAAACTGTACTGGCTGCCAGTTTGCTTCCAGGTGTGATTTATAGAGATGGTCATTACATGCAAAGATGTACATGGCATTGGTCCTTGTTACTTAAGACACTACCAAAACTTTGAATCTCCCATGGTACGTGCCCAGCCAATTTGATCCAACAGAGTTTCTTTGATCAAATAATGCCATCTATCAGGCACCTAAAAGCACATCTCCTCTATTGTGGTACCTGAACTCTAGAATGTATCTCTCCTTGAGAACCAGTTATTCCCCACTCTTTTGTTTTGAAGGACCTTGAAGAACTGGCTTTTTGTGCTGGCCTTTGGCAAGGGTAATTATAATTATTATTTTGGTTTCCTTTTTGCTTCTGTTTGGTGTTCTGAAATTTATTCCTTTATTCTTGTTCATTATTCTTTTCTCCCATTCTTTTTTAAGTTGTTCTTACTTGTGAATCACTTAGGGTCCTTAGAAGTTCGGTGGAATATTAATGTCAATAATAGTATGCTCTTGAAAGTGCAGCTGTCAGAGTTCTTTGTAAATTCTATTTTTCTAGGCTATTGAATGGCTTAATGCAATTATTCTTCCTGTTTGTACATTCTGTTGTTTTACGTACAGCATGATCCAATTAGGTCCATTTCAATACACATTTAAAGAATTAACACTTAGTATTGGATGTTTGTTTTTCATATATGTAGACAATACCAAATAAAATATCAAGGAAACCAACAAAAGTTTTTCTAAAAAAATAAAATAGAATCTTCTTGTTTTTAATATTTCTGCTTAATTTACTACAGTCGTCTTTACCCTTGACAATTCTGTTTTACAAGCCAATTAACTGACTTGTTCTAAGACTTAGGTATTAACTAAAAATCAACACAGGATTAAGATTGTATTGCTGTTGAAATTGAGCAGAATCCAGGATTAGTAAAATCTTGATGTAATCCAGTATTCACCATCCATATGTTTTACAGGAGAGATATGATTTGCATTTGAGCTATTGGATGTCAGTAAGAGAGAATGGGAAAAAAGGTTTGCAAATACAGTAGTTGCATACTTCCAAAGTTTCTAAGAATTCATTAATTGCTTATTATTTAGAAAGATAGTCACACAACAGCTGTGCAGAAATCCAAAGTTTTTATTTAGTGCTTGACCTCATATAATTTTAGCTACTTCTAAAACTGTAGCTTTTTTCAATATAAAGTCAGTTTTTTAAAAAAAATTGGTTGCTAGTTAAGTAATTTTCTCATACTACATGCCTTTAAAATTTCTTCTCTTTTCTTAGTTCTCTTTCATATATACTATATAGCGTATGTTTTTAATTTCAAATTGCATGAGAGCCAGTGAGTATATTTTGAAAAGTACTTCCCAGCCATAAGTTTTAGAATCTTGAGGTGTTAACCTTTATTTATTTGCTTTTCCTCACTTTTATAAACACTATCTTTTATCCTCTATGACAGTTATTTACGGCCCTTCACATTTACCTTGGTGAAAATTATTTTATAGGTCTGAAACTGACACCTGGGCAGGTTGGGTCATCTCTGGGAATTTGGGGAGCCTGGTATGCCAACTGCCAATACCACAACTTTTAATCAAAAGTTGAGCTCTTTGATATTTCTATTAAAAAGAAAAATAGAAGAAATAACTTACAGTCGGTTTTGGCTTTCCCATGATAGGGATAAAACTGCTATTATTCTTTTATCTTGTACTGATAGATATTTGAATATCCATTCTGAGCATTCTGTTGGCCTTCACCTTTATTTTAATATGGCAGTGTTTTCTTTCTTTCGCTTTCTCTTTGTGCATAAACTTATTTTCTTTCTGAATAGAGTCTGTGTCAGAATCAACATACTGAAAACTCAGAAGCTGTGTGCTTGAAATATTTTTCCATGACCTATTCTATTTTCTAATCCTACCCCTTCCAAGCTCTGTACGTATAGTCTAAATGTTTTTTTCCCCCTTAAATCCTGCCCTTTTATTCCTTATTAAGTGGGAATTTAGCCTTGAATTTTCAATTTTTTGCATGTATAACAGGCCATCAAATTATTCCAGGAGTACTACTGAAGCATCTTTGGAAGGACTGCTAAGAGGAAATAATTAATGAAGAGGGAAGGATTAAACAGGAAAATAAAGACAGAAAGTATATCCCTGCCAACACAATACAATAATTCATTATTTCATATTTTAATTTCACTGTCTTAAACAACAACAACAAAATCTATGTGTTAGGTAATAGCATTTATAAGGAGAAAGATTAGTTAAGAGAAAAGATTCCTTATCAGAAGATTTCCTGAAATATAAACAGTATGTTTATATACTGGTACTCTTTGACTTACAACCATAATTGAACCCTGAATTATGGTTGTAAGTTATTGTGGTTATATGTTGATGCACCCACATGACCAGAAGTTAATTTTCAATTCTTTTCCATGACAATTGTTGAAGAAACATTGCTGTTAAGAGACCCTATTCATTTTAATGAGCCTTTTTTGAGTGGGAACTGGCAAAAAATGCCAGAACCTAGCAAAAAAACATCCCAATTTGTGCCTGTAGTTTATTGAGTAGTAGAAGAAGATGAAACTGAGCATGTATTGCATAGGCTGGGTAAACATTTGAAAGTGAATTCCTATACTCCACAGTTTAAATGTTAACTGACAAAAAATTTTCCCAGTTTTCAAAGAGAAAGAAATCTTTAAAATAGCATTCTAATAGATAAGAATATTTCTGAGGGAAAAAGTAATAAAACCCCACAGAGATATATAATGCTTGAAATTTGCAAATGAAAGTAACAGGCAGTGTTTCTCTTGATTTTATATTCATACTTTTGTTTTATTTTTTAAAAAAGACTTAGAAACCTCCTTGATAATATTTAAGCTTAATGTTAAAACCTTAGCCTTTAGAATAGGTTGAGTTTTTCATTGTCAGTTAATGCTTCTGGAGATTACAGTTGTATTTTGGAAGTTAAAATAAGAACATAGTAATACATATCTATTCTGCTTATATCAAGTGAAGTACAGGATTAGTCAATTATTCTTTTTCCTATCCTAAATTTTTATACTAAATAGTCTCCTTTGAATCAAACATGATTCCTGTTAACATTACAGATACGCCTACCACACATTTTAAATATAAGTAACAGAACAATAAAGCAAGAAGAAGCTATACCCTTACTTTTCTGTTAGGTATACTAGCAAAAAAGAGAAGAAAATACACAAATCAAAACCATGCCATAAACACCATTAAAGGTACCATTTAAGTAAAGCCATTCTAGTCTAGTTATGCATAGCATGCCCAGTCAAAAATGTGCTCATATCTCAAAAACCTAATGGCTTTCTGCTTAAGAAAAGAGGGAATCTAATTAAAAAATATTCCTGGACCTTACAACAGTAAGTTTCATGTGTACATTCATTATTGGTTTAAAAGGCAGACATGCACAAAGGTGCCAGAAACATTATTTTTAAAGCATTAAAACTGGAAGCAAAAGACATTATTTCTAAAGCATTAGTGCTGGAAACAAATTATTTAATTCCTACCCTAGATTGTGATAGACCACAATACTAATCAAAGTTGGAAAACCTGAGGTTTTTTAGATAGTATTAAAATTTAACTCCCACATTTCTCCCCATTGGCTAGGCAAATTGTGGTACTGTACATTATAATTCAGAAACATCTGGAGAATCAGAGGCATACCATTCCTGTGGTACATACTCTGAAGATAAAAGATAAAAACAAGGACACTCACCAGATAAGATCAAGTGACCACACACATAGGGGACTAGCAGATGCTGCTTTTGTATACTTAATATGCCTTGATTGGCCTCAACAGGCATACACATGGACTGAAAATTAAGCTGTAAATCAACTGTCCTTTCTGCTATATATCATTTCCCCCCTCTTTTTCATTTATGAAATATTAAAACTACTGTTAAATGGAGATCTAGTATAGATAATTAAGTTGTTCTTTTAGAATTTTGACATATCCTCTAGCATATTGAACTTCTAGAACATTTTTTTTTTAAAGAAAGTAATGAAGTTACTCAAATGGTAATAAAAAAGTCCCAAACACTACAAATTATTTCAAGGGCTGCATGAGACTGGCACAGTTACTACCTATGTAATTAGATTTTAATAAATACTTTTGATAGCTATCTTTAAAGATACATTTCTGTGGCAAAGTGACATGAATAATAGCATGAAGAAAGATTTCTTTTTGAAAAATGAGCTTTTAATTATACTTTAATTATGATAAGCTTTTTTTCAAACATAAAGTACTTTCACAAATGACTATTCATTTAATGTTATATATCAGTTTTCTAAGAATGCTACATTAATATAGTATATTAATCCAGTATGGGAGAAAAATCAATTATAATTTCTTGTTTTAAGTAAGGCAAAACTATACTCAGCTGAAATGGTTCTGAATTTTGTATTTTTTTCTTGTATATTTATAATGCAATCCAAGGTATGTTACTCAAAAATAAGCATTGTTAATTTCAAGTTTAGTAAACTTTGCTTAGTGTCCACAATTGGGACCAGCAACTCAGTTAACCAGGTGGAGTGGTTAAACGAAATTGTGACTGTGTTTATGGCATACTTCAGCTTTCCTTTGCTTTACAGATCTGTGAAAGTCATAAATGCAAGAAATGATTGCCAAGTTACTTTTTCATCACTGTTGTAACTGAAAACTGTTGCTGTACAAGGGAGTTGCAATCCTAGGAGTACTTGGAGACTGAAGAATTAATAGTTACACTAAAAATAAAATATATTTTATTACCCATTTACATTCTATATATTTTAGAGAATTACACCTGTTGCATCTTAAACTTTCTCCTTCTTTTTCCTTCCCTTTCCTTCCCTTAACTTCCCTTCCCTTCCCTTCACTTTTCACTTCACTGCACTTCCCTCTGCTGCTGTTTATAAACTCAAAGCACTAAATAATACCCATATAGCAATTGAAATTATAATTATGTACATTTAACAACTGTAAAATAAAATATACAAGGGTATTATGGTGTCCACATGCCTCATCTTTTTTGCTTCTTCTTATAAGCGTAACATTTGGTTTGGTTTGGTTTTGTTTGGTTTGGTTTGCTTAGAATGCAGTTATTGCAGGGAAACTCTACCCTCAGTCAGGAGTTTTCTCCTCATAGGGCTCAAGGTTGATTCAGTCTTCCATCCTGCTAAGGTTGGTAAAATGAGGACTCAGATTGTTGGGGCAATTCACTGACATTTAAACCACTCAGAGAAGGCCGTAGTGCAATATGAAGCAGTCTACGAGCTATAAAGACTTTTGATCTTTGGAGTGTCTCAATTATGTATGTAAAGCTATGCCTATATATATAGATAGATAGATAGATAGATAGATAGATAGATAGATAGATAGATAGATAGATAGATAGATAGATAGATATAGATATAGATATAGATATAGATATAGATATATATATATATATATATATATATATATATATATATATATATATATATATATATATATATATATATATATATATATATATATATATATAAGCTCTGTGATACAGAAGCAAACAAACAACTTCTCCTTTCCCTTTTAGAAATGATAACGTTAATAGTATTTGGTATCCACTGTAACTTGAGCAACAATTGCAATAATCATAATATGAAAAACTTGAAATTTTCAAAAGTTCCTTCTTGGTTAAAGTTAACCATAGAGTCTTAAATTATAACTAGAACTATCATGCTGGGGAAGAGGTTATTTCATTTCATCAACGCTTCTACTAAAATCCTGACTGCATTGTTTATTTTATCTGAGGAGGGAGAGAGTTTAAGTTAAAAAAATGTGTTGCAAGCAGAAATAATATACTTCCTAATCTTAAGGCCAAAAATATATTATTTGAATTTAAATATAGAATTGTGGATGTTTGAATAATGGAGTTTTGGGTTCTTGGTACACAGGCAGCATAAGCTTCATTGTATAATAATTTGTATAATAGCAGATACTTAGCTACTACATCATGCATCAAATGTGTTTTTATTATTCTTTTTTATTTTGTGTTATTTCTTACATTTTTTAAATAAAACATATGGCATAATACTGCTTCATGGAAGCACTGATTTAGCAGCCAGTGTAATATAACTGGAATATACCTATATTTATTTTAATTCAATGAAGTTTATATTAATAAACATTCATTTTGGCAACAATGACAAAGTGCCAGAATGTCTAGAGTAAATTTTCTATTGATCTTCAAGACCCAAATTCACTCCAGTTCGATATTATTTATGTTGGTAATTACTAAATAGAGTAGGCAGGGCTTGAACTGCAACTAAAATTGACATTCAGGCAATGTAATGCTGTAATGAAGCTTTAATAAACCGCTAAAAGACAACTTCACAAAATGAAGTAAACAGTGATCATAAACACATAAATCAGTGCTGCAGATCTGAAATACATAACTGGTATTGATATTTTCTTAAAGAAACTTTTTATTATCTAAATATAATTACTGAATGAGATAGAATTGTTTAAAATCATTTTTTCCCCTAGATATTGACAGTTGTTCAGAAGCATTAATTTTAGCTGGCATTCCAAAATTGACTGACATAGTCTTTACGGACAAGCCAAGTCCAGAAGCACAAGAGGAAAGGAAGAAGTATCTAATGTTTCTAAGAGTAGAGATGAAGTATTCCCTTATCAACCTGAACAATAAGAAACTTATAGATCACGTGAAATAGAAACTAGTCTCGAGGAGATCCACTCATGTAGTTCTTGCTTAACTAACAGGATAGGGTTGGTACTGCAGCATAGTCTGAACTTATTTAAGCAAAAAATAAGCATTATGAACATTAAGATTTTTTAGAAAGTTTATTTTTGAAACATTAAAGCTACTAATCATCTTACAGCATTTCTTGTGGTCATACTTTAAAAATACATGTTGTGAGAGACTGGGTAAGGATTGGAACCAATGTAGACACAGAAAGAGAACTTAGATGCTAATTGAAGTGCAGCATATTACTACTGTACATTGTACATTGAAACTAATACAATAAATATCAGTGCTGTTTGTGTTCCAGTACAATGTCCTGTTCCTATTCTAACAGAGTTTACATCTGAATAGTTTGATATAAAACTAACCCAACCAAAAACATCCTATATGTATTTATCAAACTCCCTTTAAAAATGCCTTGAAGTTTCAAATGTACACAGATTTTTCTTCATCCAATTCTTCTTATTTTATTTCTCCTTCTACTTTATTTCTCTGGCAGAAACACCTTGAACTAGCTGAACTGGTGGAAAGAAAAAATAATTATTTAAAAAAATACATTTCCTTTCTAGCTCAAAATTGGGAGAATCCAGAATGTGCACTATCCCATTCATTTTTCTACATCTGTCCTCTCCAGCATTGCAATCATTCCTTATCAAGAAACCCTTCCACTCATGTCAATTCCTGCCAATCCAGCTATATATTCATCAATGATCCTCAGCTTGTCTGGTCCCTCTATTTATCCACATCATTTCCCACAGACCATGAAAGAAACCTGCCTATCTATTCTGGTTTCCATATACCCTATCTTGAAAAGCATATGCCTCAGATGGCAGGTACTCCAAGTCTTTTTTAAAAATGCCTATCTGTTTGTCAGATCACTTTGAAAAGGAAAAAGATAGATAGACTTTACACTTGACATTTACAAGACTGACAACAGATGGGGATATTTGTTGTTTTGTTTTATAACAGCTCTCCTCTTCCTCCTCCTCCGCCTCTTTCTCCTCCTCCACCCTCACCATCCTTTTCTTCTCTCTCTCTTTTCTCTCTCTCTCCTTCCCTCCCTCTCTCCATCTCCCTCTCTTTCTCATTCTGTCTCTCCATCCCCTCCCTCCTCTGTCAGAAATATCTCTTAAATTAGAGACAGGACTGCATGTGACCAGCATACTTTATTACTTCCAATTCCTGTCTTGCAGCTTTTAGCAGTTAGGTGTTGGCACAAAAATCGCATGCATCAAGGAGGATATTGGTGCATATGTGGAATGCACAGATTTCTAATTAGCTAAGAAAACCAAATAAGCATAGGAGGCAGGGAGAATGGAAGGAAAAGGATATCAGTTTTAAGTATTTGTTTGTCATGTTTATATTTTAAAAATAAACTCAAACCACAAATTAATGGCAAATTTATTGAATTTCTCTCTTGCTATTTCTCTACCTTTCTCCTTCCTAAATTCTGACAGATAGATATGGGAGACAGTTTAACTGTGAACTATGGTTCTACATAGCTGACTTTTGCTAATGAGGATTTGATAAAGCTATGGTGCAAGGAATTTTTCACACCAGGACAATTCTACTGATTTTATTGTAAAATATCAGTGAATGGTGTCCAACTTGCCTTAAATTCTTTTTTTTTTCCCTTACAGTTTATTATGAGTGGTTGCAAATCATGTTATTTTGGGCCTCACCAGAGACTGAGGGTATATATTCTGCCTGAATACCGAATAAAAAAATAATACTAGAAGTTATGTATTTTAATGAACATTGAAATACATTAAAGTATATATATATACTGTATGTATGTATGTATGCATGCATGCATGCATATACATATGTATATGTATATATATGTATATATATGTATGTGTATATATATATATATATATATATATATATATATATATATATATATATATATATATTTTCTGTGGTTTTTGTGGGTGTTTGTATGTAGGTCTTTGGTTATTCGGGTTTTCTCCCGCGTAAAATTGGAGCTGTCTTGGCAACATTTTGATGAAGTCTCATTCGTCATCTTCAGGCTGGTGTTCTCGGCTTCGTGCTTCTAGGAGCAATGTGTGTGGTCGCAGCTGTTTCTTCCTTTTAACTGCCAGTGGAGGTGTGAACTGATTGGGTGGGAGCTTGGCTGTGTTCTGATTGGGTGGAGGTGTGTTCTGATTGGTTGGGGGGTTGGCTGTGCTCTGATTGGATGGGTGTGTGTTCTGTTTAGATGGGGGCTTGGTTGTGCTCGGGTTAGTCTGAGTAGCAGGGGGATTTGAGCTGGTGAGCTGTGTTGCTGTTGTTTGGCTTCGTGGCCATGCCATCTCTTCATGTTGGGTGTCAGTCTGCTTCATGTATGGATTGGAGGGGTTTAAAGTGGCTAATGATGCAGCTGTGGCCGGCTTCTGGTCCGTGGTCGTGCCTGATCATCAGTGTGGATTTGAGTCTGCTTTCTGTGTGGATGTGTGGTGGTTACATCATGTGTGGCTCTCGTGAGTGTGGGTCTGGTGTAATTCTTTGTGTTAGGGACTCGTTTGTCAATAAGGGCAGGTTTCCAAATGGCTGGTAGGCGGGAGGTATCATCTCGTTTATTCATGCTGTGTGTACGTTTTTCTATCTCGATGGCTTCTCTGATTATTCTGTTGTTCAGTTTTGGCGATAGTTCTGGTCTTTTTAAAGTCAATATCATGTCCTGTGGCTTTGAGGTGTTGGACCAGGGACGAAGTTGGTTCCTCTTTTCTGACTGAGTTCTTCAATGCGTGCACTTATTCTTCTGTTGGTTTGTCCAATGTATGTGGTGGGGCAGGCAGTGCATGGGATTTCATATACTCCTTGATTTTCTAACTCAATTTTGTCTTTGGGGTTTCTTAGGATGGTGGATATTTTTCAGTTTGTGCAGAATGCTGTCTTGATGTTGTGTTTGTGGAGGATCTTGCTGATTCTGTCTGTGGTGCCTTTTATGTATGGGAGGAGGGCTTTGCCGTTTTCTTGTTCTCTGTCTTGGATTTTAATGGGGGTTTCTTTTTGGATTAGGTTGGTAATCTTATTTCTTTGGAATCCATTGGATGTTAGTGAGAGTGTGTAGTTCAGTTTTTAGGTGTTGTTCGTCAGCTAAGCGTTTTGTTCTGGAGATGAGTGTCTTGGCTACGGAGTTGATCTGTGCTGGGTGGTGGTGTGAGAGTGCATGCAGATACCGGTTTGTGTGTGTTTTCTTCTGGTAGATGGTGTGTCCTAGGAAGCCATTGGATTTTTTGTAGACTAAGACATCCAGGAAGGGAAGTTGGTTGTTCAGAGCACAGCCAAACCCCCAACCAATCAGAACACACCTCCACCCAATCAGAACACAGCCAAGCTCCCACCCAATCAGTTCACACCCCCACTGGCAGTTAAAAGGAAGAAGCAGCTGCGATCACACACATTGCTCCTAGAAGCACGAAGCCGAAAACACCAGCCTGAAGGTGACGAATGAGACTTCGTTGAAACGTTGTCAAGACACCTCCAATTTTACGCGGGAAAAAACCCGAATAACCAAAGACCTACATACAAACACCTGCGAAAATCTCAGAAAATATACATATATATGCTACCTGTTCATAAATGTACCTCTGACTTTCTTCCACTTGAAAACTGCATTGTAACTTTTCATTAATATATGGTAACTGGAATAGGATTCATATGACTATTCCCCATTCCCCATTTGGCTTGACATTTCCAGAGTTCAGATGGAGCACTAATAACCTTTCTGAGCTGCTCCCTCTAATGATGTCTGTTCAGTAAATCAAATGTGAGCCAGGCCACCATTATGAAATATATAGGAGTAAGAAAAAAAATTAATTGCAAAAAGTTGTTGGAAATGAAATCAAGATTCCTTTAAAAATAGTGATAATGATTATTCACATAGTTCTTTGTTTAAGTTCTTATTTAGGCTTCTTCTGTTGCTTTATTGTTTATCTCCATTGCCAAGTTGCTAAAATCATAATTGTGACATTCTCCATTTGAACCAATCTTATTCTTTACAATAGATGTGGCACTAACACTAAAGTGACTTCACTTTAAGAAATGTTTTCCAAATATTTAAGCTCACAAATAATTGCATTGGCAAAACACTGTTACCTTGTATTATATTTCCAAATGTCTAGCTATCCAGTTGAAAATATTAAATAATTTGACACACAATAAGATTAACAAACTGTTTGGTTTTCTGGATAGGATTTTGTGGTTTGTTTGTTTGTTTGTTTGTTTGTTTTTGGCCATCTTTCTTATAAAATAGTTGATAATACATGGTTTGGGTGGGAGAGATGGAGACAGAGAAAGAAGAACATTTACAGTATCTTCAATTAATAGCTCAGATTTAGGATTGAAATGTAAACAATTAATACATTTAGGTATCTAAATACTCATAACTTCTACTGTTTAATCTTTATTAGCTGAAAAAATAATTGTCCTAACTCACTTCATTCCACTTTTTATATTGTTGTCTTTTCTCCCATGGAGTCAAGTCAATCAACAATTTCACACTTTCTGAAGGCATATTCAATAGAATGAATAAAATGTATAAAACTTCTCTCTCTCACTTTATATTTTCTTTTTCTCTGGGCTATAGTGAATCTGTTAGAATTCTAAAATTATAAATATAGAGTGTAGTAAAGATGCATTTTGCGTACTCAGCATTCATATAGCAAATTGAATCAGCTCACCGGTGCCAGAATATTATGATATCATCACCATATTTCCATAGTGACCAAGCACTTTATTTTAAATAGGAAATCTTCTATATCAGTGATGTGCAACTTTTTTCACCCTAAGTTTGGATGCCACTCTTGTCACAAATAATGAATAGAGCCTAAACCTTAGTAACTGAAACAAGTAAAATCACTTTCATAGAAATTCTCATTTTTATTCTATTTTTAGCTGTTATAGCTGAAAACTATTGGACAGCAGAAACATCTAATGCATCAACTATTTCAGATTTATGAAATAGTTATGGATTAATTTATATACAGCATTAAGAGCCGAGGTGGCACAGTAGTTAGAATGCAGTACTGCAGACTATTTCTGCTGACTGCAGGCTGTCTGCAATTTAGCAGTTCGAATCTCATCAGGCTCAAGGTTGACTCAACCTTCCATCTTTCTGAGGAAAGTAAAATGAGGACTCAGATTGTTGGGGGCAATATGCTGACTCTGTAAACTACTCAGAGAGGTTTGTAAAGCACTGTGTGTCAGAGTTCCAACTGATGCCCTAATTAAATCATGAGCCTCAAGCCAAGTTTCAAAAGAAATCTAGTTATTTATTAGGAGCGTCATGTCGGCATGGACCAAGTGAAGCCAACTCTGACTTCACTTAATTCGCGTCTTGGCTCTGGCTCTGTTTCCCCCTTCCCCCCAAGGTGTGTCATCAGTCATTCCCCAACAAAGCAATTTCGTGGGTTGTAGAAGTCACTCTCTCCAGCCACTGTGGATCTCTGTGGAGATAGCTTTGACGTTTGCCAGCTGGAATGTGCTTTGTTTTGACTGAAGTGCAAGTTCCTTGATGCAGCTGTGAGGCTCGATTCCCCATCTCCCTGCCTATGCAACTCGAGAGCAGGTCAGGAATGCTTCGCAAGTTGACACTGTGAAGTGGTATATAAGCCTAAGTGCTTTTGCTATTGCTATCTCTACCATTAATGGTTTGGAGTTTTAACTGCCTATGAAGATCTTCAGTGACTAATAATTCACCTCTGAATCCAGTTTAAGGTATGATTTTACACTTTCAAGTCTTTTAAGTTTTGTTACAACAGAATATAAGAGTTAAGATCTTCTTCTGGGATGTTTTTTGATTGCCTGAGTATCCAATGATTAGACAGGTAGTGTGAGGACTATTTCCATCCTGGTACATGGTCCCAAAAGAACCCCCCTCCCAGGATAACTACTTTTATTATCTTTTAGGAAGTAGGTTAAATCATTTTTATTCTCTCAGGCTTCTAAAAACCTTACATATTAGACATATTGTGTTATCAGCAATTTTTCCCAGCTTCATTTTCAGGTATGTTTTTGTATGGTTTTGATTTTTGTTGGATACATTTATTATGCCCTGATGTATTTCATTTATACTTTTTAAATTGTACTGTAATTCACTTTTGGATGAAAATTATGAAGAATGTCATATAATTATCCAAAATGAATATAAAAATGAGCAAACTAATCAGACACCAAAGCTCATTTTGAAAATGGAATGCTAACAGAGCAATCTATTTTTTCTCCATTTAGAAGTAGGTTATTTTGATATTGATTGGATAGCTATTAAGTATGTAAACATAAAGTTACAGCATAATATTATTAACAGGATTTTTCTGATATTACAAAATTACATAATAAATAGTTCCACTTTGTAAAACAATTCTGAAACATACCCTGGATAGTTGTTACTGTTTTTCAAGCTTCCTGGGAAGTTATAATTCTTATAGTCTTTATATAACATATAATCACAGAAACTTCAGTTAATGAATTTCTCCCTCAACATGTTTTCCAAATTTAATACTTTATGAAGCAATAAGTGATGTGAAAATCTCCAACATATATTTCATGCAGTTGCACAATTTTTTTTAACAACTGTTGAAAGTTACAGCTTCTTTAGTAGCAGCATTAGCTTTGTGTTAAGGGAGCAAAAAATAAAAGTTTAAAAAGTAATAAAAGCTAGTAGAAGCTCCATTATTTTTTTTTCTCCAGTCTTTCTATGAAAGATGCACCCCAGGTACACTAATGCAATCTTATAGCCAATTACACAGTAAAGCAGCCACACTGCTTATCTTGGGGGCTGATTTATTCCTCTGTTGTGCAAGTTTCATGCTGCTGTAACTCTGCTGAAGTCAACATATTCACATAGAATAAAATTGGTGTAGCTCTGTCCCAAAGTTAAATAGCAGAACATGTATTTTTCGGCAAAACATAAATATCAGGATATGGAACATAAATGGCTATATAAAAATGCATGACTCGGGCAAAACAAGAGCATTCAACCTGTTTTACTTTATGTGGTCTGCAGTATACAACCAACAGAATTAACTTCTATGACTGAATATATGTATACATAATTTGCTATAACACATAAGCTTTTCTTAGGTTTGAGAGCTAATCCCCCCCCCACAAAGTTCCCAAACAATATCTTATTCTGCTCTTACAGAATTTATTTTAAACATAATTTATTTATTTATTGGCCTCCTTTATTATTTTTACAAATAAGTCAAGGTAATATTCCTTCTCCTACTTTCTCCACAACAACAACCTGGTTGGGTTGAGAGAGAAAAAGTGACTGGCCCAAAGCCACTTGGCATCAATGAGGAGCTCTGAAGGAAAAAAAATGCTCCTGTGAGGGGCATCTATTAAGAAATATCCTACCTCTGTAAACTTTTAACAGTTTTCTCAATCATTACGAGACAACATAGAATAGAACAGAACAGAACAGAACAGAACAGAACAGAACAGAACAGAACAGAACAGAACAGAATAGAATAGAATAGAATAGAATAGAATAGAATTTTTTATTGGCCAAGTGTGATTGAACACACAAGGAATTTGTCTTGGTGAATACGCTCTCAGTGTACATAAAAGAAAAGATACGTTCATCAAGAATCATAAGGTATAACAATGATAATCATAGGGTACAATAAGCAATCAAATCATATTAGGAAACAGTCAATATAAATTGTACGGATACAAGCAACAAAGTTACAGTCATACAGTCATAAGTGGAAGGAGATGGGTAATGGGAACAATGAGAAGATTAATAGTAGTGCAGACTTAGTAAATAGTTTGACAGTGTTCAGGGAATACTAATATGTAAGCAGCATAACCATGATGTTGCTGCAACAATGCATTTATATAAATGAATCATGCAAATTTAATAAATAATCGTAAATAATCAAATTAGTCATTTTTATCACCATTTTTTTTCCAACTGAGTGAATGCATCTCCAAAAGCATTCTGCATAATCATCAACAGATATTATGCAGTCTCCTTATAATGCCTTTGAAAAAGGCAGAGCATATTCAAACAAACCATCTCTATGATAGGTTGTCTGACTGTCTTCTGGTTCTTAAACCTTTCTTTGTGGTTCAGAATCCCAATCTGCTTCTCTGAGTTTCTTCAAATCCTAATTCTACCAACATCAGCCTGGCTTCCATCCACAGGTAATTTTTTTTGCACCCCCAAGCTGCAGGGACTGAAATACCAGCTGGACAGTCTACTGCAAAGGTAAGTCTTTCTTTCAGCAGAAGGCATAAAGCTCTGGTGGGTTATCAAAGAATTCCTTCTCTGCCTTTCTCCTTCTCACCTACTTTGTCATAAGTCAGAGTTTAATTTTTTACATGCTTCTAAGCTTATTCTTTGCCTGTTTTCCAAACTAGCTTCTTTTGTCCATTCTATTCTCCTTCCCATTCATTACATGAAATAATAGGTTGGTTAAACTCAGACATCAATGCCAGAAGGTCAAACTGGAATGGTAATTCAACTCCTGCACCCTGTCATTTATCTTAATGTGTTAACATTTTCCTGGCTTAGATCAACTTCATTGCAGCCATTGAGTTGCATATCACTCGATCATTCCAGAGGGGATACTGTTTACTAAAGGATGTAAATTTTGTGTGTGTGTATACACTCAAACATACTCAAACACTCTCTCACACACACCATTGCTCTTGCATGCAGTCCATGGAGGAAATGAATTGTTTGCCAAAATCTAAGGTGGGGAATGGAAAGAAGTATAAACAGAGAAAAAAAACAAAAACAACCATGAACAGAAAGAAATCACTGCTCATGCCACTTGCCAGATGCTTCTGCTAGGATTCCAACAGTGTGAATAGATGTTAGAACTATTATCAATGTTTTTTTTTGTTGTCTAAGAGTTTGTGAATAGAAGAATATAACTGATCTTAGCTGATTTTTAAAATGCATGTTAGTACAAAGATATAAAACATATTATCCATACAGCGGTATCTCTGAATACAATACAGTGATGGCACTTTCTATGTTATAAAATGAAAGGTAGAGTTTTAACAAAACATCAATTTTTTTAACACTGAGCACCCAATATTTAGATCGTTTAATATAGTTTTCTTTCTTTAGATCATCATTCCATTTTTTCCCCCTGTGATGGTTAGAAACTGTAGTTAGAAGGAAAAGCAGAATAGAAATATTAGCATGGCAAAGATTATAACTAAGCTGATTTGAGAGAATGCATAATAACTCCTATCTTCCAAGCGTCTTCAGATACCCAGCTATCTACTAATTTTACTCATTTATGAATTTATTTTTATTTTCATAATTTAAACATGAGTACTCAAGGTGTCTACCTTCAATTAAATAATAGATTCCAAAAAGAAAATGAGGATAAACAATAGGCAATGTTCTAGAAATCTAGGATCGTTCAGCAACAAACTCTTGAGTTATGACAACTTGTAGAGTACAAAAAGAGAAACAAATGCATTACTCTTCATCTCAGGTTTTTCAAACACATGCTGTATTGTGGTTATCCTTTTGCCAAAAAATCTGAGCTGTTGGAATAGGATGAAAGCAGCCCTGCAATTTGGGTCAGCCATTCCTCTGCACTGTTGTATATTCCCACTGACAGCAGTGAGGGGATCATATCTTTGCACCAAGCAGCCAAATCCTTTTCCCAATAGCTGAAGCCAAGGTTATTAGCAAGAATTTTGTGAATGCTGATTATATATGCCAGCAAAATCAAAAGATTATTAAATAGCTAACAACTGAGTAGCAGGTTTTCTGTTAACAACAACAACAATACATATCTTGCCTAGGAAAAAGTCAACGTAAAATGACTAGAATTATGATCTGAGTTTACTTTTGAAATACTCCAGAAAGTTTCAGGGTAAGGTAATGGGAAAGAAGAGGTCTAAAGAAAAGGAAAATAAACTTCCCCAAGCATCCAGGAGATCTTGGGAAAATGGACAATTTTCAGTGCACTTATGTCAAAGTCACACTAGAAGTTGCTTTGGCTACCTGAGCAAGTGGTGAAATTGAGCCAGTTCTATCCGGCTTGGCCGAACTGGTAGCACCGGTGGCAGGAGGCTCTGCCCACCCGCCTGGATGTCATCATGTCCTGTTTTTGACCCTCTGCACATGTGTGGACAAGGCGCACACGAGTGTAGAGAGAACCCGTTCACACTCACATTTGCGAACCAGAGTGAAGGTAAGTAAATTTCACCCCTGACCTAAGCTATACAATGATATGAGAATTTGGAAGTCTGGAACTATTTACCTATTGGCATGAACTCCTTGTGCTCTTATTCTTTACACATGCAAGAATATGCAGCTACAGACTACCTGTGACTGGGACTTTGGTAAGAGAGGTTTATTGAAAGTAGGACCTGAATACTTTTATGGAAATTTACCACCAAGTACATGATGATTTAATAGGCAATTGGGCATATGGGAATGGTAGTAAAAAGGGCTTAGACCCCCACCCTAGCTCCCGTATCAAATTTAGCCCTATTGCATAAGACTAATGGCTGTATAATTTATTTATTTTTATTTCCTTTTACAAATGTATAAGCCCATCTAACTCTACAATGACTCTTTAGCAGTGTAAAGTAAAAACATCATACAATACAATTAAAACAAGGTTACAAAAATACTCAGTCCATAAGAAAAGGAACCATTACATCACAATCAAGCACACAGAACTGCCTCTCACTGCAACCCAAGGCCCTGGCAAAAAGCTAGTTTTTCATATCTCTTTTGAACTTGGCCAGAGTGACCAGCAGATAAATCTTGTGTGATTGGGTGGGGATGGTTGCCTTTGTTGTGCATAGATCTGATAACCAATCTGAAGCATGGATTTTATGAAAGAAAAAAGATGCATTGGTCTGCATGGTGGCACAGTGATTAGAATGCAAGCCAATTCTGCCAACTGCCAGCAGTTTGATTCTGACCCGCTGAAGGTTGACTCAGCCTTCCATCCTTCCAAGGTTGGTAAAATGAGGAGCCAGATTGTTGGGGGCAATATGATGACTCTGTAAACTGCTTCGAGAGGGCTGTAAAGCACTGTGAAGTGGTATATAAATCTAAGTGCTATTGTTATTGCTATGTTGGTAACATACTCAAGAGTAAGGAATTTTCTATTAGGAAGCCTCCACAACATGTTTAGACTACAAATAAACTGCCACCTACCTTATTTCCTGCTAGGGATTAGAAACAGCATATGTAGAATTTCTAATTGTTGTTGAATGGCAAAAATCCACTGAGGTTATCAGCCTTCCCTATAGCATTAGATCTGAGAGGTTGACGGAAATGATTCTTGCCCATTTCTGCAGCTAAGTGGAGTGAAAACTACATCAGCCTTACCTATGCATTCATTGAAAATTGTCTGGCAACAACTATAAACAAGTAACAAACAGGAACTACCAAGTTACCACCATATTGTTACTGTGATTTTTTTAAAAAAAAATCTAACTTACTAAGAAGGCTTAAATATTCAAACTAGTATCAATGCTTTTTTTAAAAAAAATGCTTTGGTGACCAGCTTAATTCAAATCACGAGGCTCCCACAAAAGCTACGATTTTCATTCCTCCTACTCTGTTAAGCAGGAAGGACACTTTATAAAAATGTTAATCCCTTTGCATTCCTTCTCTATGCAACCAAAATAGTGAGCCATACACAGTTATTGAGCCTTGTAAATAAAGTGTTTTCTAGAAATCATACGTTTGGGAACCTATGGAGTGAATACTTAAACTGTTAGAAGGTGATTCATATACGTGCATTAAAAATTCCTTACAGTGTGTGCATTTTTTTCAGGATCATGTAGTAAAAGATATGTTTGGTTTAAGGATCTGCAAACAAGTGCTCCTTTTCTGCCTCTCTCCATTGCACATTTTCTCATTCAGTTGGACAGTTGCACAGCTCTACTGATTTTTTTGCTACTTAATTTATTCAATAGGAAGCTGAAAATCATTTCAAATGGATTTTAACAGATCCATTTTAATGGATTTTATTTTTAAGCCAGTTCAAAATATTTGTATTGAACAAGTTAACACCGTTCATAATATATACATGAACAGTTTTATTAATGTTTATTTTAAAACTGTAAATGATGTGCCAGTGCAATAAATTTATCCTAAGTACATCAGCATGTGTTCTTGGCATGTTCAAGGAACTCTCCAAGATAATGAAGTTCTCCTCTCTCTCTTTTTTTTTTTTAATTTGATTTATATGCCGCCCTTCTCCGGAGACTCAGGGCGGCTTACAATGCGTTAAGCAATAGCCTTCATACTTTTGTATATTTATACAAAGTCAGCTTATTGCCCCCACAAACTGGGTCCTCATTTAACCTACCTTAGAAAGGATGGAAGGCTGAGTCAACCTTGAGCCTGGTAAGATTCGAACCTGCAGAAATTGCAGGCAGCTGTGTTAATTACAGGGTGCATTAAACCACTGTACTACCAAGGTTCATATGTGTCATGTAACTCAGTGATCCTGATGATGCTGTTATTTTAATATTAAAAAATAAAATAGTGATATTGCTATGAAAACTGAGGCCGGGAAATCCGTTTCACAGCTTTGGCTGGTGCAGCATTTGTGACCTGACCTTGCAACAGAGACTTCTCCAATGCACTCTATATGGTGCTGCTTGTATAGACTGCAAATGTGCTCATAGGGCCTCGGCAACTTGGCAAGTATGCCTTATGAGCCTATAAGCTGCACTGGTTAATAATAGGTTTTAAATTGCTTCCAGGAATAATTTAAAGTTCTGGTTTTGACCTAAGATGCTCTGTATGGTTTGGTGCTATAATGTTTTCATGACCACCTTCTTCAACTGGAAATAACATGTCCGGTATGAACATTTTTAAAGAATTGCTTTTAATTTTGAAGTAGTAATATATCAGAGGGACTAAGTATAGGAAGCATTTCTATGTCATGTTAGCATTATGAAAGCAGGTGAAAATGGTCCTGTCCTGGACGATTTCTTTTAAGTAATGGGGTCACATGATAGAAATTTGTCTTTTTGATTCATAAATGACTCCATTGTAGTATAAATGCACCCAATGGTTTTAATAACACATTATTTTATAGTATGTACAATATATTAGAATGATTATTTTATGTTATACAAGTCACACAATTAACATGGTATAAACGTAATTTAAAAATTTTAAAAATAAAAACTTGCCAGACGCAAAATTATTTCAGAAATCTTTAAATTTTATAACTGATTGAGACATTTTGGACACTGATGCATACTGGTTTTTGATTGTTAATCGTGGATGGTCTATATACATTTATGGTCCAGCTATAGATAAACCAGACATTTATACAATTGTTTCCTAAATCCTTTTTTATTATTGATTCTTTCTTTACAATTGGTCACTGGAATTGAAAAGGTATTAGACAGTGGTGGGATTCAGCCAGTTCACACCACTTTGGGAGAACCGGTTGTTAACTTTCTGAGCAGTTTGGCAAACTGATTGTTGGAAGAAATCATTAGGGCAGAGAACCGGTTGTTAAATTACTTGAATCCCACCACTGGTATTAGACATATTTAAAAACAGGGCTAGCACTCCCTTGAGGCTAGTTTTGTGTTGGATAGAATGTCAATTTAATCTAGGAATACAACTAGATTCTCTCCCCCCCCCCGGTGTGTATTGCCAGTTCTATCGTCATTGGGTAGTTTGCGAGTTTCTACCATTTCTGCCAGGGATGAGGAATGGCAGCATACTTTTGTCTATTTCATTGAAGGTTTGAGGGCACTACATTTTATGGTTACAATAGGAGTTGTTATTCCCAGACTAATCATAGATGCATGTTGCCTCTGATTGTTGATCAGTTGCTTCCAAATATTCTCAGCCATGAATTCAGAACTGAAATTGTTGCTTTCTGCTAGTACTCTATTAAATTCTATATACTGCTAGTTAGTTGAGACTAACATTCATTCATTACCAATCACTCCTTCTTCTATATCTGCTACCTGTAAAGCCAATCAGTTTTAGAGTATAAATTTAACAGTTTTTCAGAAGAGTGCTAGACCTGAGGTTAGAATAGCTCAGTAGATAATTGCAGGTACCAAAGAGGGGATGTACTTAATGGGACTTTTGGGAGAACTCTATTTCACTTTACTTTCTCTATGTCTGTAATCTGTCTATTTTGGGACATTGGTTTTGTGCTACTTGTGTGTTCAGAGACATTCTGACTATCAATGCTTATCTATTTGATAAAAAAATTAAAGAGAGTAATTATTGTACTAGTTCTTGTCCTATAGATAAGCAAAGCTTGGTGAAAAGGCAAATAAAGACAAGGAAATATCAGGTTTTTAGGTTTGATCAGAGAAAATGAAAAGTATACTGGAAGAAGACATTTTTTTAAAAAAAAGTTCTGCAGTGTTGCCAAGATACTTGCATGTATTTATTGATAAAGTCACCAGAAGTTGACAGAGTTTGAAGTGATGAATTGAAGTGATGAAATTTATGCATTACTCTAAGCCAAAATGCAACAAACCATATTACGGCTGTATGGCTATAATTTTGAACTGCAAATTCAGTCAGTGTAATGTATAGGAAGCCCCATGTGTAAGACTTCTTAGTGCTGTTCAGCTGTTCACAATGTGAAAATAATTTTCCACCTGTATAATAGCCATGGTGGTTCAGTGGTTAACTAACTGCCGGCATATCGATCCTGACCAGCTCAAGGTTGACTCAACCTTCCATCCTTCTGAAGTCAGTAAAATGAGGACCAAGATTGTTGGGGGCAATATGCTAACTATGTAAACTGCTTAGAGAATGCTGTAAAGGACTATAAAGCGCAGGGGTGAAATGCTATCGGTTCAGACTGGTTTGGATGAACTGGTAGTAATAAAAGGTACTGGTTCAGGTGAACCGGTAGTTAAAAAATGCTACCGGTTTGGATGAACTGGTATTTCTGACGATCAGCTGTGCCACCCAATTTATATTCGCTAGAAAGCAGGAAATCCTTTCTAGCGAATCTAAATCATGCAGCACAGCTGTCCCCCCGCTCCTTTGCTGTTCTACTTACCTTGGAAAAGGCTTCTTAAGCCTTCTTTTTCAGTGCTGCGTGGTAGCACCTGCAGTGCACAAGCGAGCGAAGCACGTGTTTGGTGTGGTCCACGCATGCACGCGTGCAGCAAACTGGTAGCAGACCTCAGAGGATTTCACCACTGATGAAGCAGTATATAAGTCCAATATATTGCTATTGCTATTAATAAGTGAGTAATAGATATTGTTATACTCACTATTAAGAAAAGAAGAAAAAACATGACTCTTAGTTTATGTTTACTTTGCATGATTCCCCCTACTATTATTATGTCAACTGTTTCTTTTCTCATCATTTTATTTACTGAAAACAAAGAAAATTCATACTCATTAGTATTGACTTTACCACAAGTTGGTGGTTCATTTTCCTTTGCCTGCCTGCCCATGTAATGCCTTGTCACAGGGAATACAATTCTTTGTATATCTGGCATGCTCAGCCCTGGTATTCTGTCTACATTTTGCTCTCTAGAACTTGCTCCCATGTGTGTATATAGTTTAACAGTCTTTCATCAGTCACAAATTTTTAACTATCCCCTCTAGAAAGATTTGTTTGAGTTATAATCCATACAATTGATCCAATTTCCCAGGGGATGGTCACCATATTTTTCATCATTTTAAATCTATAACTAAGAGTCAATATTGCTGGGGATCTTTCATGACTGAATATTATTGTGAGAAAGTCAAAAAAATGACAAGTTTAATGATCAAATGTCTCAGCAGTCCCTTCTTGGATTTAAAAAAAAGTTTAATCAAAAGTAGACAATTAGGTTTTTAATTGACTGATTAAATGGTTAATCCCCCCCTCCCATTTTTGAATTATCATATATGTGATACAGGGATGGAATTCACTTATCTTCACTACCGGTTCGTAAATGTGAGCACGTGCACCTCCTCCATGCATGCGCAGAGCCTTCTGCGCATGCACAGAGGGTCAAAAATGGGACGTGATGACATCCGAGCAGGTGGACAGAGCCTCCCACCACTGGCGCTACTGGTTCGCCTGAGCCGGATAGAACAGAGCCTTGGTAGTACAGGGGTTTAAGGCACCCTGTTATTAAGCTGGTTATTAAGACCAGCTGCCTGCAATTACTGCAGGGTTCGAATCTCTCCAAGGCTCAAGGTTGACTCAGCCTTCCATCCTTTCTAAGGTAGGTAAAATGAGGACCCAGATTGTGGGGGCAATAAGCTGACTTTGTATAAATATACAAAAGGATGAAGGCTATTGCTGAGCACATTGTAAGCCGCCCTGAGTCTTTGGAGAAGGGCGGCATATAAATCAAATTAAAAAAAAAAAAACCGGCTGAATTTCACCACTGATGTGGTATATATTTCACCACTGATGTGGTATATATTTTCAGGAGTAAGAGAATTTTCTGTATTTCAAATAATGCCTTTTTGAAGGTGTACACTCCTTGAAAGCATGTATAACAATTGACAAGTGAACAATTCAGAACTGACCTAAAGGCAAAAGTGTTAAGCTACTCCAGCAACATCTATTCACCTCCTTTAAGCATTGATATAGAGACATCAGATCAAAACCTTAACTGTCCAGGCCAAAACTTTATTGGTTTTCTGGATTACACTAAAAAGGAATAAGGCTGCAGGCTATACGGTAATCCTGAAACTTATTATGTGGCAGATTTATAGAAACCATTTAAACTATGACAGTGCCAAACTGAAAGATGAGCAGAAAAACAGTGATATTTTCCAAACAAGAAGGTATAAGGGCAAAGCAAATGGCATATTTATATATAATATAGGAGTTATTAAGAGTGAAATTGCGAATAAACCAATAAATCCATATTTCAGCTACATGAGAACAGGGCATCAGAATCAGCATTTTCCTAGCTCAGAAGGAGATGGTCATTCATAATGGGTGATGTCCTCCTTCCTGCCCTTTTGTCAAGAAGAACTGCTGTGATTGAATCATTGGAACAGAAATGTTAAAGAAAGGTAAAGATAAATCCTTCATTGGGCCCATGCATTAATCTAGAATAGCTGATCTAAGGGATAAAAGATGAATTCTTAGATTTATGTGATTGTTCTGTAATGGCGTGTAGGCAATCCCAGTAAATTTTTCATATCACGGGAGAAATTTATATCAGAAGAGGTCGTCCTTGTTTAATGACCATGATTCAGACTGACAATTCAGTCATGAAGCAAAACAATTTCTAAATAGAACTGGAAACATGCTTCAGATCTTATTTCAATTTTCCTTTACTTTACAGACCTGCAAAGCAGAGGTGGGTTTTAGCAGGTTCTGACCAGTTCTGGAGAACCAGTAGCAGAAATTTTGAGTAGTTCGGAGAACCGATAGTAAAAATTCTGACTGGCCCCGTCCCCATCTATTCTCTGCCTCCCAAGTCCCAGCTGATTGGGAGGAAATGGGGATTTTGCAGTAATGTTCTACTGGGTGGGAATGGACATTTTACAGTATCCTTCCCCTGCCACGTCCACCAAGCCATGCCCACCAAGCAATGCCACACTCACCAAGCCACACCCACAGAACCAGTAGTAAAATTTTTTGAAACCCACCACTGCTGCAAAGGTTGCAGATGTGAGGATTTGGCTGCAAGGTTACTTTTTCACCGTCATTGTAAGTGCAAACAGTCAATATATAAGGCAACTGCTAACTACCTGTATTATGTACAAGATGGACTGAATGGATGATTTATTCATCTTTCTGTTACTGATGTTTCTTTTGATTATAACCATCTGAGAAGATTTTTGGATTCATCAACATATTAAATAAATAAATAAAAAAAGTTGAAGCCATATGTTTTAAACATACCCCCATAGTCCTAATGTTCTATATGTAGATAATTTAAGGCAACAGGAAATAGAGTTCTGTATAACTTCTACCTTAAATTAATATTCCAGAAGTTGTTAAAAACATGGGTTTTTTCCCCAGCTGTTAGGATTAGGGTGGCAATAATTGTAGTAGTAATTGTTTAGTTCTTATACATACTTAATTGTCAAAAGCAACACAACCTCAGGTGCACCCTTTTATCAATTGTCAGAGAAAAGAAATAGAAATAAAACCGAACAAGTTAAAAGAGGAGAAGTATCTACTGTAGTGACTATGTAAATCTAAAACTTTGAAGTTATAGCTGCAAATTGTAAAATAATGCCAAGAAAATATTACTGAGAAATGTTTCAAGACAATACCTCGAACTGCAATAACCTCTCTAAGACATTATGCATATGCTTGTTAATGCATGGAATATTATATTTAATGCTGCAAGAGAATATTACATTCACTGTAGAATGTTGCATTTAATTTAATTATATAAAATATCAAAAGCTCATGAAGTAAATTTATAGAGAGGGAATCTATAAACATCCTTTCATGGTGCTGGAGCTTCTTATGTATAATGTGTGAATCTTCCCTGCTGTGTCTGTCAGCAAATCATGCCTGGACTTTCCCGTACTTCCTTGTAGATATCAAATGGCAAGGAAATTATCATTACACCTGGAATTGTGTTGATAACTGTATTATCAGAGGTGATAATACAGAAACTGCAACAGAAAGTTCTTTACTAACTGATAACTTGTGGGGCCAAGAAAACTTGGAGATGATAGAATTTATCAATGAATTTTTAAAACAAATGTTTTTTATCTATGGTTGGAAAAAGGATTAGTTATTTATGGTTGGAAAATTATCCTGTTTTGAAAGGGTTTTTTTTACGCTACATTATATCCATTAGGTTTAAACATTTTGTTTATCCTTGCATTAAATGGCTAAAATATTACATTGTGGATTTTATTACTATTTTGGTTGTTACTTATTTCTAACTTTGCTTAATAGAGCTGCCCTAGTCCAATAGTTCTGAGTGGTAGGGTTTTATTTTAGGATATGTTTTGCAGGGATAGAAAATCTTACACATGACGAGATTTATTTTCAAATTTGCAAGCAGAGTAGAGTAGTTTTTCCCCCTCTAGTAGGTTATCAAAATATGCTATAGAATTTTAGTTCTAGTGTTAAGAGTAGCCAGAAGTAATTCAGGATCCATGCAAGTTGCTTGTTACTGGTATGAGTTATAAAAAAAGAAAATAAGAGAAAATTCATTCCATTGGTTATATTACTTTGCATTATTAATAAATCATTTTTATTTCACATACTTGTAAACTGCCTATAATCATATTGAAAGGGATAGTCTGTCTGAACTTTTCATAAATAAGATCTGATAACTTTTAATGAGACAACCATTCATTCATTCATTCATTCAATCAATCAATCATTCATTCATTGAGCCATCCATCTCAGGTACATGATTCCATCTCACAAACAATTTTCTCATTAATATTTAAGAGGAAATAAAATATTGTTCAAAGAATAATTTCCCTGCTTAGATCTTCAGATTTGATTGTCAAGTCTTTGGTTGCAAAAAGGCACCTGGAGTGCCTTTCTTCAGAAGAAAGGGGTCAGCAACGTTTTTTTGCCTGTTGGCCAGAGCTCTTGCTGCCACTGCCACAATTTCCAGTGAACTGTTGCTCTGCTTGAACGAAGGAAGTGGGAAAGCCATTGCCAAAATGGTTGCCTAAGCGGACAACAAGAGCTCTGTTCTCTCTTGTATACTGGATAAATGTATTTCTTTTGGGGGGCATCAGCCAGATGACTTCAGTCTTAAGTTGCTAACTTCTGATATAAATCACAACTTTATTCACTATGAAAATTGTTTTGTGAAAGTTATGTATTTATTTTCTTCATTCCTTAATCAAGTCTATTCAATGTTATAATTTTCGGCAGAAACTGGAGATTTCAATGTTATAATTTCAATGTTATAATTTCCAGCTGAAACTGCAGTACTTTCAGCAGTTTACAAGAACATAGAAAAGCAATAAAGAATAATTTCTGAAATTAAAATTCACATGAAGATAATATCACGTGACACATTAAAATAATTTGATTTGACTTAAAATGGAGCAAGAAAGAATAGCCCTAGCTGTTACTCCATCTTAGTCCAATTATGACCTCCTAAATAGTTCTATCTTCATCAGTTTTTGGAACACTTTTGCTTAATTTAGACTCCAGTGGTGGTCATTTCATTAAAACATTGTTTTTTTGTTCTCATCAACCCATATTTCATAAAAGTGGGAAACAATCAATAATTTTCCAATAAATGAACAACAACAGGATGTTGGTTGGAGGAGCTGATCTTGTAGGTTCCTACAAGTATTTATAATATATGGCCATACCAGAAACAATGCACATTTTTAAGCTCTCATGAAAGTTTTCTAAAATCTATAGGAATTGCATGCTTCTGACCCCGAAAGTAATATTCATACGACTCCATATTTCTTGGAAACAGTGGAAAAAGTTAATGTTCATCTCACCCTCCAAGCTGATACCAAAAATCAGAATAGAAAAGAATGTATAGATTTCTAAACCATCACTCAATTGTTTAAATAATCTAGCCATTCATGTTGTCAAAGCATTGTTGAAGGAATCATAAAAATGATCTAGTCCACTTCTGTAGTATAGGAAAAAATCAATTTTCTTCAAGAGGTAGCTGCCCACCCTCTTCTTAATCACCTCCAGAGATAGTAGGAAATAACTTTTGAAATACATGGTTAGTTCACAAGAATGTAAAGTATACAAGAAAGAGCTTTTTTCCTATGTGACCCAAAGTATAGAATGATTTCTACCTGATCTGGACTCTTTGTCTTTCATAAATATTTCATGAGATCTCTGAAAATATTTTAATGATTTTATTCTTAATATTTGTAAAAATAATTATTTTTATGTTTCATGTTGTTTCATTGATGTTAAATTCTTCTACACTACCTTGTGATATTTATTTGTTTCAATTGAGAGTATATAGACTACTACTATTATTATTATTATTATTTAAAAGGATAAAAACATGACAAACAGTTGAACTCTGAAACAGCTAAACTCTCTTTGAAGATCAAAGCCATATTTATATTATCAGTTAATTTAAAAATAAGCTGGAATAAAGAGCAGGTATGCCTTTCAAAATATTCATGGGGATATTGCACTCAACCAGAAAAAAAGCTTGATGTATATAGAAGTCACAGCTGAACTTGTGGATTAATTTCTTATTCATAAAAAAAAAAAGCATTTCAATGAAGCAAAACCATGAAATGGTTTATTTTTAAAGAACTATTTTTATACTCTCTTATTTCGGGCATACTACAAAAGTAACTGAACAACAAACAATTCCATGTCACTGCATGCTATACTAACAAATGAAAATCACAACAAGATGTCCCTTTCCTGATCCTAACTCTTATTCACCCTATCTTTAAAAGCTGGCATAAAAGCTTTCTGCCTAAAACCAACTTTATTTGAAATGGAATTGTAGCAACAATTTCTTTTTCTGCACAGCAGAATAAGTAGATATTGAATTCTTTGAGAAAGCAGCACATGAAATAAGAAGCCAATGCAAGTCTGAAATGTTGCTAGCTTGTTTGAGAGATTTGTTATCTAGGCAGATCAGATTTCTTTTTTTCACATAGGAGTTTTGAATCTTATTTAAACTTTTCTCTATGTTTCCATTCACATTCTGAGAAGAGAAAAGAAAAGAACAGCAGCTTGTCCTTCATAAATAGGATTGTAAAAATATGGATGTTTCTAGTAAAACAAGGCTGAAGTTTTCAGTCATCTGTTAAATAAGTAGCCTATATGATCATCTTGGTGCAATCAGTACTGAGTTAAATGTGCCAATGATCTGGGTTGAAGAATGTCTTTATGCAAAGCACAATTCAGTAGCCAAAGGTAATGTTTGATATTATTATTTTTCAAAAATTTAATCATGCAGTAAAATATTGCTCCACAATATAGGAATAATTTGGTTATATCTGGTTCTAATCAACAAACCAAAATCTTATTGATTAACTATTTGTCTTAACTATATGTTTATATTCAGTTAAGCCTTTATTTCACCTGTGCATTCTTTTTGACAAGGAAACACTATAAAATTTAAAGATCCTACGTGTCAACATTTATTATTTACGTGGCAGGCAAGAAATGTCTGCCAAAGCCTCTGAATTTATTATGAACTCTCTTGCCATTATTGTGAACATTTCAAGATTACTGAAATGTCGGTCCAATTTTCCAGAAGGCATAATACTATCATTTGTCTCATGAGTTTCAGTGTTTTCTTTAAATAGCAGTTTCTCTGCTGAGAAGTATTTTTCTTGTTGTTTAAATCAAAATCTGTAGTGAGATGTCTATTACCTGAAACAAAATGATACGTAGCCATAAACAAATCATGACAATATGATTTGAGAACTGTATAAATATCCCAAATCCCAAATAAATCCAGAGGTGCAAAAATCTTGAAGAAATAAATGTGTTATAGTCTGAAGGACATTAACAAAATAAAAATGATGGCATTCTTGGCAGGAAGCTGAGAGGTCGAATTATAGTATATCTTCATAATTTGCTAAGGCAGGATTCCCTACAATGCTGACAACATTTGTATTTATATTTACGTGCAAATATTAAATAAAAAAAGACATTATTTCAGAAGTCTTTGGAACCCACTATTGATGACAATGTTCATAGCATCCAGGTTCAAAAGACATAGTTCATTGATTGTCCTGCAACATAAATCTACCACAAGGAGTCACATTTCTGGAGGAAACTAATACAAAGTAAATCCATGTCACTGAGATGTTCAATGTTCAGGTTTCCCTTTTAGCAACTTTAAATGCCTCGTATCCTAACCAAGAAGTGATCATTACATGAGGCTCCCCTTGAGGTGCACACAGAGACTCCAACTGGCGCAGAGGGCGGCTGCGTGGGTGGTTATGGGAGCGATGTGGAGTTCCCATGTAACACCTTTCCTGCGCGAGCTGCACTGACTCCCGGTGGTCTTCCAAGCGTGCTTCAAGGTTCTGGTTATCACCTTTAAAGTGCTCCATGGTTTAGGACCTGGTTATCTATGGGACCGCCTGCTACCACCAATAGCCTCCCACCGGTCAGTACGCTCCCATAGAGAGGGGCTCCTCCGGGTGCCGTCGGCCAAACAATGTCGACTGGCGGCCCCTAGGGGGAGAGCCTTCTCTGTGGGGGCACCTACAATCTGGAACAAGCTCCCCCCAGAGATACGGAGGATCCCGGATCTGCGCACCTTCCATCGCGCGCTTAAGACTGTTTTATTTCATCAAGCTGGCCTGGCCTTAGAAAAAATGCTTTGAAAAATTAAAAAAAGAGTTGGCCACGTCCACCCAGTCACATTACCCACCACCACCAAGCCACGCCCACAGAACTGGTAGTAACAAATTTTACATTTCACCCCTGGTCAAGTACAATGTGAAACCTTGAAATAGAAGTTCTATTTTCCTGAAAAAGTCTCAGCACATCTGGGCCAGTGGTGGGTTGCCCCTGGTTCAGACCGGTTCACAAGAACCTTTAGTAAACGGGTGGGAGACCCCACCCACTGCCCCGGATGTCATCATCGGCGATCTGCGCATGCACAATCCCATTGTGAACCGATAGTAAAGGTAAATAGAACCCACCCCTCATCTGAGCATTTGGAAAATAATCAATTGCAAGGACAAATAAGGGTGGAATGATAATCCACCCTTACTTGTCCACCCACCAAAACATCATTCTTCAATGGTAATTCAGGATGGTACAATTTGATTTCAAGAAATATTCAGCACAAAAATGGTGTATGAGTAGTGACTGATCTCACCAAAGGGAATTCATTCTGCCTTGGTCTTGACTTGCACTTCCATTAACTAGAAAATGCTTCTCTATATATATTGCGATTATGTGTAAGCCTTTTCCAGTGCTTCCAATAGCTATCAAAATATAGCAAGTCTTTTCTACCTATGCAGAAAACAGAACTGCTAGTTCAATACTGGCATGATTATTTGTTAAAGCAAAGCAATTCAATTTTTTGTGCATACTTACTGAATCCATACAATTTCCAATTACTCTTTCAGTATAAAGAGGTATGCTGGGCCAATACGTTATGGCATTCTTTTCATCCTGTTGCCTATGAATACACCAATAAAAGCAATGATGTTGCAATGGAGAAACACTTTTTTTTTCTACTAGATGGAATGTTATTATCATAACACAATGTCTTTTTTTTTATGTATAAAGCATTTGTGACAGGCAAAACCTCTTTCCAGTGTTTTGATTATCCATATTTTCTAAATGCCATCCTCAACTGCAGTCGGAACCTCTGGTTCAGACTTTTTTGCGTAGGATTCTTCCACACCTAGATCCCTAATCAGAAAGCTTGTTTCATGTGCTACTTTTCTGAAAGCTTCCCTATACAGAAGATGCTGAGAAAATGCATTATGTTATATGTGAGCTATATTATGGGGCATGTCTGTAGTCTTAAATACTTGTATTATACACACACATCCCAAACGTTACTTTTATATTTTTATGACCAGATTGACAAAAGCTGGACTTGGACCATAATACAGGTGTTGTTTTTGTTACTAGATTCAAATGCATGCTTATGGAATGTTCTCACTGTACATAGAATTGCAAATATTTCTTTCTCTATTAGCTGTCTCAGAAAATACTATTCTCTGACAAGTATTACACAGGTGATGCAACACCGAGTACAATTTTATACTTTGCAAATAACAGTTGTAACATATTTATGATTTATCTGTCACAATTTTATGCAAATTGAACACTGAAGGTGGCTGTGTTCAAGGTGACAAGCAGCATTTCCCTTAATAGTTACTTTCACTAATAACAGTTAAAGTATTATCTCCATTTTTAGATTATTTGATTATTCTTACATTAATTTCAACTGCATTTATTAAAAGAAATAACTATTGATGGATTCTGAAACATATTTTGAATTAGTTATTCAAAATAACTAACCAGTTTTAAGCCTGATAATTAGGTATGTTTTCTAATAAAATTATCAGGAAAACACAGGATTGTTTTTTATAATATTGGAGAACTTTGAAAATTAAATTTCTAACACAGTTCAAGTGAAAATCATCAGAAACTGGATTGTCAAAATATTTTATATATCATGATGACGATTGGAATTTGTTTTCTTGGATTTTTTTTCTTTCTTGTTTTCTTTTTTTTTTCTTATTTAGTTTGTATTATCTTTTACTATTGTAATTAATATTTTTAATAACATTATTTAAACAGGAAAAAAGAAACTGGATTGTCAAGAATCAGAATTGCCAAGTTCAGTATTTTATTTTACCATGCTAAAGTTAAATTATTTCTGCGTTAGTTTGTAGCTTTTTTTAAAAGCCGTATAACCTTTTTGACTTTTTAAAGGTATCATTAGAAACACCAAATTATGAAATGTGCTTTGCCCACAGCACTCAATAGCTTTGAGCTGGACATTATGCGAAACACAAATAAAGTTGATACTCCAGACAGTTATGCGAATAGTTTTCATATTTTAAGAATAAGAGCCATCTACAGAGTACGCTGTAAAGGAAAATTCACCTTTACTGTATGAGCAAATAGCACAATATATTACAGAGTTTCTCTGTAATATATTATAGAGTTTCTCCTGTATACAGGGTGGACCTTTTGTTATTAGACTATTAAAACAGTAGCATTTTTCTGTGTGATTTCAATCTTCGTAGCAACAAAAGTTATTGATGAATTGCCTATACAAATCAGATAATCAGGAATGCAATATCTGTTTGACAATGTTATGCATAAAGAATACATATTACTAAATAATAAGAATAAAGTGCGACGAACCATAGTAATAATACTACCTGCTTGCCAACAACATTCAGATTGCTAACTGGTGTAGTAGCTGCAGCATCAGCTACTACACATTAACAGTCTGTAGTTGAAAAAAAGCTCTTTCTACCTGAGCAGAAAGGAAACTGCCCAAACAGCAGCAGAACAAAAGATCAGCTCCCTATTGATAAGATGATTTTTGAAGAAAATGAAGACCAATTTGAATGTAGGTTAGATTAATTATAAGAAAACATGTGACTCCCTGCTATGTAATTGGATAATTAAGTGCCTAGAAATAACAGGAGTCAATACAATAGTGGCCAACATTGTGGAAACCTTTTTGGGGAAAGTGTATTTTTGAGGTTTGATGGCTAATAACACCACTTTTTGGGGGGAGTTTCATGATAATTATATTCCACTGCTGGAATAGCCTGGGAATAGCCCAGACCTTAACCCAATTGAAAATCTATGGAGCCGACTAAAGAAACTTGTTAGTCAGAAGCAACCCAGCAATAAAACCTAGTTAATAGAAGCAATCATTCAGTCTTGGTTTCACATTATAACAGCTGCAGAACTAAAAGACTTGGTTCACTCCATGGGAAGACGCTGTAAGGCCATAATTCATGCTAAAGGTTACCCAACTATGTATTCACTGACATGTTGATATTTTTTGTATATCTTGTTTTTTTTAAGTGTTTTACTTTTCTTCTTTATACTGTAACTGCTATTCTTATAGCAAATTCTTCATAGATGTTATTGCATTACATTCTTCATTACATTAACTTTCCATTTATATATAATTTGATGGTACTACTCCCCCCCCAAAAAAAGTGGTGTTATTAGTTAGTTTTAGAAAATACACTTTTCCCAAAAGGTTTCCACAATTTTGGCCACTATTGTAGATACATTAAAAGCTTTGTGCAAAGATAAGTGGCACAAGTGGAAGACTCAATTGTTGATCAATGGTGATAGACTGAGAGAGGTTAGCATCAAGAGAGGAATCTTACAAGGAGACTCACTTTCACTACTACTGTTTGTCGTTGAACTGATTCTTCTGTCAACAATGCTGAGTAACTCAGGCTATAGCTATTAAACATTAAAAATATTTTCCAGGCTACCCTATATCCTTTACAATCTGAAGCTATATGGGGGGAAAAAAACCACCATCTGCAATAGAAATGCTGATCAAGACTGGGCCTATATATAGCCAAGATATTGCAATAGAGTTTGGACTGGACATATGTGCCACCTTCACCATCAATGGGGGAAATTATGAAAACTGAAAGAATACAGATGCCCTATGGAAAGTGCCTCAAGAAGATGATCAAATACACAGGCATTCTACAAGTTGACAACATCAAACACATTCAAGTCAAGAAGAATCCCAGTACTGAATGCATCATAAGAGTCAAGGAGATTGTAGAGTCCAAATTCAGTGAAGGAAATATCCTCAAAGTCATTAACATCCAGGAAATTCTAGTCACTGCTGGAACACTAGATTGGACTCAAGTAAAATTAAAGGCCCTGGATAGGAAGGCCAGAAAAATAATGAAAAGTAATCATTCCTTTCATGAATATAGTGACACTGGCAGACTCTACTTATCAAAGAAAATAGGTAGGAGTGGAATCCTTCAAGTGCACCACAGTTGAAGAAGAAAAAGGGCTTGGAAAAATATTTGAAGGACAGTGAAGAATACACACTAAAGTGAGTTAGTATATCAGCAATGCTTGCTGAGTACTGGAGAGACCAACCTGGCCTACAAGAAAGCCCAAAGGAGACATAAAAAACCATGGTTCTTTTTTTTAAAAAAAGCATGTCAAGTAAATAATAAGAACTGGCAATAGCTAAAAGCAGGAAAGTTGAAGAAAGAGACGGGCTAATTCTGGCTGCAGAAGATGAAGTTTTAAGAACAAATATATTCAAAGACAGCATTTGAGAAGTCAGAGGCAAATGTCGCCTCTGAAAATAAACTGAAGAAAGATTGAACCACTAGTTAGCTGCTACAAGAAGATCACATACTGACTACAAACAATAGCATGATAAAGTAGCAACAATGGTGCATTAGTGTGTCTGCAAGAAACGCCACTTGTCTGCAAGCAACAATTGATGGAAGCACAACATAGACAAAGTAATAGAAAGCAAAGCAAAGATGCTAAAATATTCTCAAATTTTAGAATTCAAACAAGCAAGCATCTGCCACATAATATTCCAGGCTCAACAATTCAATTGTTGATAAAAAAAAGACAAAAAAAGTCTGGATAGTGGTTGCTGCAGTACTTGACGAAAGCAGAATAGAAGAGAGAGAAAATTGAGAAAAATTGAATTACAGAATTCAAAAACCTGCACATAGAAGTAATATGAATGTGACAAAAGAAAGCAAAGAATACCTAAAGTAATAGGTGCCTTGGATGTAATTCCAAAACATCTGGAGCTTCATTTGAATATACCATTGGAATTGACAAAATCACCCTCAGTCAATTGCAAAAGGCAGAATTACTTGATAGATGGATAAAAAACTGGCTGACTGGGTGACCAACCATAATAATTTATTAAACTTTAATGCTGCCTGATTCTTCAAAACTTGGATTATATCAGTCATGGAATTTTTCAATCAGTGTGTCTTCAAGGTTCACTATCCAAAAAGCAAGAATTTAAGAAGCCCTATCCATTTTCCTACAGATTTTCCATTTTCTCAAGCTGTCCTCAAGTGAAGAACTTTATTTTCACTATAAATTTTAAAAATGCACAAACTATTATAATTTTATTCAGTTGCTCATGGTCTTTCTTATTTGTGATAAATCGTATGGCGTCATCCCTTCTATGATCCAAACCTGTCAAAAAAAAAGTATATACTCATCTCTATTGCACTTCGTATAACTATTTATTTATTTTATTGATTGATATGTATACACTATCCATCTCGCTATCTGTGCCACTCTGGGCAGTGTACAAATAAAACCCATAACACCATATAAAAATCACAGTTAAAAAACTGAATTAAAAACAGAGTGAAAGCAGAGTTAAAAAAAGCAGAGGGCTTTTTTAACCTGGTGCCCTCCAGGTTGTATGTAACTCTTAGATTCCCCAAAGCAATTGGCAGCAGAAGTCTTCATGCTCTTCTAGGAGGCCAGAATAGTGGGGGTAAGCCTCATCTCTGAGGGCAAGATGTTTAGGGCGGGGTAATTTTAGGTGCAAGAAACCAGGACCAGAATTAAGTTCAAAAGGAGTGCAAGTTTATTTCATGCACAAGATTCTGAGCTACTCATAGTCAAGGCAAATTGGTGCTAGATAAGAGTAAATGGAATTGAAGGGGGCTGGATTTAGATCTCTTATGGAAATGAAGTGAATCCAAACTGATGAAGCATTTGATCTTGAGACCATCTCCTACAGGCAACAATGTTCACTAAGAAAGTGTTTTCGTAGGAAGTTGGGTGAACAAATTTGGGTATATTTAGGAAGAATGGCAATTTACACACAGTTGTAATTATAAGGTTTATACTACTAAAATAATCCATTCTGAATCAGGATCTCATAGCGGGAAATAAAAAATGTTTTCTTTCCAACAGGATTCCCATTTATTTCACCTTTTCATGTTCCAGATTACAGCATTCATTCATCCATCTAGTTGCTGCTATTTCTTTTGAAATAGGTGTCACTATCTTAATTAATCACAGAGCCTTGATAGTACAGTGGTCTACGCACCCTGTTATTAACACAGCTGCCTGCAATTTACTGCTGGTTCGAATCTCTCCAAGGCTCAAGGTTGACTCAGCCTTCCATCCTTTCTAAGGTAGGTGAAATGAGGGGGGCAAGGATGAAGGCTATTGCTTAACGCATTGTAAGCCACCCTGAGTCTCCGGAGAAGGGCGGCATATAAATCAAATTAAAAAAAAAATTCTTCCAGTTTGCTGTTTGTTGCTGCCAGACATTCCTTTGGGATCGTCAGCTTCCACCGCCTGTCAGAGCCGCCTTCACAACGGAATGGTGGCTCGAAAAAACTCCATTTCCATGAGGAAACGGAGATAGAGCCGGCAGGGGTGGGTAGAACTCTCTGCGGAGTCCCAAAGTTTTTCTTTTACTTTTGGGACGGAGCGGATGAGATGCCCCGTATCCCCAGCCGCTGCTCCGGGCTTTGGGAGACCTCTGCTGATGCAGAGCCAGGCGTCAAAAGCAAGCCTGCAAATTTAACAGACTACTCAAAGAAATGTGAGCTGGACCTGTAATACTGAACCGCAAGTATTTTACTGATTTTTTTAAAAAATTACTTAAAAGAGAGGAGGAAAAGAAAGAGGAAAAAAAGCCTTTTAAAATGGCGTCGGCTGGAGGAGAGGCTGCAAGGGAAAGTCCTTCCGTTTTCTATTACTACAATGTAGCGGAATAAATACCACTGGCTACATTTGTAGACAAAACTTCGCTCCTGTGTCTTTTTCTCTTTTTTTTTCCCTTGGAGATCTGATATTGTTGTTGACTGGAAAGAAGTCTTTCTTGCTTTTTTTTAACAAAGACTGCCTGGGCGGAAACATGGCACTGAGACTCCTAAAGTCAGATAAACAAGAAGGGGGGGGGTTCCCCCACCAATAATTTAAAGGAACAAGTCTTAACTCTTCAGTCTCAGAAACCTGATTTTAATATAACAGAATTTTTTATAGAGGAGATTGAAAGAAGGGAGGAGATTGTGAATCAGCAACTTGAAAAATTTAAGCAGGAAATTAAAGAAATTAAAGAATTGGTGAAATCTAAGTTTGATTCTTTGGACAAAAAATTCTCAAAAGTGGTTAATGGTTTTACAGAATTTATGATACAGTTGGACACAAATACTAATGTACTAGAGTCTAAAATGGAAGAAATTCAAGATAAATTGGACAATAGAATTCAAAAAATTGAAAATGATTTGATAAACACTCAGGATAATAGCTTAGAAGAAAAACCTAAAATGGATGCTGATCAAAAGTATGGTAATGCAGAAAATCTGCAACAGAAGATTGAAAAAGAGATTTTAATGGTACAATATAATTTCACAGAATATGCGATAAGATTAAGAGGTTTGCAGGAAAGTAATAGAGATGATTTAAGGAAAATATCTTCTGAATTTCTAGCTGGGATTCTAAAGGTTCAACCTGACGAAGTGTTTTGTAGGATTGACAGAGTTTATCGAATCAACTCCTGGATTGCCAAGCAAAGGCAATTGCCTAGAGACGTGGTGATTTATTTTACAGATAAGGAAATTAGGAATAATATCGTGCAAAATTCCTTCAATTCTAATTTGCAATTGTATGGAAGAAAGATTTGGATTTACAAGGAACTCCCACCTAAGATATTGATGGAAAGGAAGAAATTTGGTTTTTTGGTGAATGAGTTAAAAAAGAGAAATATTTCATTCAGGTGGGACGCCCCAGTTGGTATTATATTTAGATACCAAGGAGAAAGATATCAGCTAAATACTGTTGAAAGAGCGGAAGAATTTTATCAAAATAGGTTGAAAATGAACTTAACATCTTCAGGTATAATACAGGATAAGCAGAAGGAGCCGGAAATAAAGGTAAAATATCGAATTATAGAGACTGTACCAGATGAATTGCCTTTGGATTTATTGGATACCCCAGCTGGACTATCTACAAATTTGAGAGAAGTGGCATCTAATTTTAATGTGATGACTTATCAAGGCAAGGATAAGCATGGAAACCTACTAGGGGATATACAAGGGATAAAAAAGAAACATGAGATACAAAAACAAAACCAACAAGACCAATCTACAAAGCAGAATAAAAACCGACCAGATGATACACAATTTGTAGAAAGGAAACCAGGATGGAAACCAAACCCACAAAAAGAAAAGAAAAAGAGAAATAGGTGGCATAAAAATAGAAATTTTTAAATTAGGCAACAGTGAAGCCAGTGACTTTAAAATATGAATGATTATGTGTAAACACAGAAGAGGCGACGTATTGGTTAATATCATCCTGAGGATTGTGGCAGATCTCTGCATGGCCGTAATTTGGGGACGTGAAATGAGCCTTAAACTGATGGATTTGAATTATCCATTTTGGAATTTCTCTTTGTGTTGATAAACATATTATATTATTTTGAATCACAAGGCAAGAGAATGATGTTGGGGCATGCAGAAGATCGGGTTGTTACTCACTACGATGATGGGAATTAATAATCCTGATGAAACCCACAATTATTACTATATGGAATATAATTATAATGTCACTCGGGTGGTTGTTTTTACTTTTATACATATAAGAAGATATTTACTACTGATGGGGGCAGATATGATTGAAGATCCTGAATAAACTGTTGCACCAGCAAGCTATGTTACCCGATTATGGATGTTGGTTCTACCAATCCAGTGGAAAGACCTCAAAGAAGATACTATATGGATTATAAATTTAAAGTCATTGTCTTTTCTTTTTTTTTATTTAGATATAATGGAAAATATAGACATATATTTTTAAGTAGTGTGGGCAGTGAATCAAAGATATTAAGAAATGTTGTGTATGATAATTTTGTATGATAGTGGGTGAATAAGCTAGTTAGTAGATTGATTAGTCTAAGAAAAGGGATTTTTAAGTGATATATTTAGGGGAGTGGAGGAAATGGATAGAGTGGAATAAATGTTAAACTAGATTTTATGGGGAAGGCCGCTCTGAAATGTTATAGTTTTTTTTTTCCTTTCTTTTCTCTTTTCTGAAATGTATGGATAAAGGGGGATGTTATAATATTAATAATATTTTTAGTAAGTAAAGGTCAATATCTAGAGGAGGGAGTAAGTAATCTGTTATGAATTAGGTTTTTTTTTTGTTATGAAGAAGTCACAGGGGGGGATGGGTGGGGAGGGGGGGTTAGGGAGGGGGAGGGAGAGGGGGAAAAAAAGGGGGAAAAATTTGTATTTGAAAACTTTTTCAATTAAAAAAAAATTCTTAAAGGAGATTAAAATACAGGTCATTCATAGCAGCAAATGAAAATAGTGAAGGCTATCAAAACATTTATAATTATTCCTATTTTTTTATATTAATACTTGGTTAACTTTAGTTGGATAGATGCTTTAATTACACATCGGGTTCTTGTATAATTTCGATAAAATCAGAAACATATTTCCATTTCATTTTTTCCCCTTTTTTGTAGACATTTTTTTCCTTTTTTGTTGTTAATGTTAGATGTGTGTTTTTTCTATTTTTCTGTTTTGCATTTTATTCTTTTTGATTATACACACACACACACACACACACACACACACACACCAGCTATGAGTGATGCAAAGAGCATTACAAGACAAGATAGAAAGACCTGCACATGGATTAGAACAGTGCCCCCAGACCTTTTGGACATCAGGGACCGGTTCCATGGATAAAGGTTATTCCGTGGACTGGAAGGGTTTGCATGCTGCCTACATCCCACAGATGGAGCTTTGCTTGTTTGCGTGGACCAGTTGTTGAGGACCCCTGGATTACAGAACAAGCAAAAGTATACAATATCATCAAGAGAGTAAAATAATTAAAATGGAAATGGACTGGTCACATAGCAAGCAGAACTGATGGCAGGTAGACCAAGGCAGTCATATAATAGATCCCACATGATGAAAATCATCCACCAAAGAGACTTAAGACAAGATTGATTGACAACATCAGCAAATATTGCAGGCCCAATTGGGAGAAAAAAGATCAGGATCATATTGGTTGGAAACATGAGCAAGAAGCTTTCATCCTGCAGTGAATAGACAATGGCTAATATTTATTTATTATTTTATTTTATTTTATTAGATTTATATACTGCCCTACTCCCGAAGGACTCAGGGCGGTGAACAGCCAAGAGATAAAACACATAGATTATAAAATTTAAAAACAATATAAAAACCTAATTAAATAAATTTGGCCCGGAACAGATTAAAACACCCCTAAAGTTTTAAACAAATTTAAAATTTACAATTAAAAAGGGAGGTTAGGCCAGGCCAGCCTGTTGGAATAAAAAAGTCTTGAGGGCACGGCGGAAGGTGCGTAAATCTGGGATCCTCCGTATCTCTGGGGGGAGCTCATTCCAGATAGCAGGTGCCCCCACAGAGAAGGCTCTTCCCCCGGGGGCTGCCAGTCAACACTGTTTGGCCGATGGCACCCTGAGGAGCCCCTCTCTATGAGAGTGTACTGGCCAGTGAGAGGCTACTGGTGGCAGCAGGCGGTCCCGTAAGTACCCGGGTCCTAAGCCATGGAGTGCTCTAAAGGTGGTAACCAAAACCTTGAAGCGCACCCGGAAGACCACCAGGAGCCAGTGCAGCTCGTGCAGGAGAGGTGTTACATGGGAACACCACGTCGTTCCCATAACCACCCGTGTGGCTGCACTCTGCACCAGTTGGAGCCTCCAGGTGCTCTTCAAGGGGAGCCCCATGTAGAGAGCATTACAGTAGTCCAGGCGGAAAGTGACAAGGGCATATAAGTGTGTGTGTGTGTTGTGTTGTGTTGTGTGTATGCAATATTTGCAATTCTAAATACTGTTTGTAAATAAGGTTTGGGAACTTTAATTTATTTATATTTGTTTTATGGTTGTGTTCTCTTATTCATGTTATTAACTTTTTAATTTTTAAAATTCCTGTTATTAACTTGCACATTTTTCGCCTTGAAGTATTCAGTGTTACCTAAAACTATCTAAACTTTGAGTATTTCCTGCCAAAAGTCCTACACATGGTTTTAATGCAAAAGAGGAAGTACCAGTAATTTTCAAGCACTGGGCAGAAGATACATTAATTAAGATAAGCTCACAAATGGCGTCTGTAATTCTGTTTTCTAGCCTTTCTTCCTCTTAGCTCTCAACTAATCTTGATTAGGATGGAACATAAATAGCCTCGGCATATGCTCATTGCACTTTTAAACCAAGCACATGAGCAGCACACTTTATTTCCCAATTTAGAAAGGCATATATGATGTGCATGGATATAGTTTGAAGCAGGTCTAATTTCAATACAATTACTTTACTGTTTTAAGCTTGTGGGATTTGAGATGAAATATGAATGGTGATCAACATAAAATACAAGGTATCCAGAACATATGATAACTGATCTGCCTCCATTATTTCTAGTATTCATAAGGCAACTTCTATAATTGGGTATAATGCTGAAAGCAATATTTAATGAAAGAGGTATGGTTGGGAAGTTTGCAATGCATGTCTTACCTTCTGCAGAATTTAAATACATTCTCCTAAATATTATATTTTCTAGTTCTATAAGAGAGGGGCAACAGTTATAATAGTATCATACAAAATTCTTTTTCCAAGTAAATCTTAGAAAATTGTCATTTATTTTTCCTATCACTGTGTTCAGCAAACATCAAACCCATAGTCCTGTTTTCATTGCTGAAAGTTTCAAACTATCATGATAAAAATGGAAATGATAAATGTTCATTTATCCTGTACCAATTATATTTTTTTTCTAAAACTTTAAGTGTCATCAACTGATGAATTTATAAAAATGATAAGGCCAGACTATGATGGGGCCTAATTCCAGAACATTGATAAATCACATTTTGCTGAGTTAAAATACAATGATTGTTTGGAGAAGTCAGATAATTTCAGCTAAAAGATCTGTATTTTGTATTTAAATGGCATCGTGTTGTCCAGATTCCAGAAGTGTATTAAGGTTAGCAAACATTTGGGCACTTATTCAACAGCAATGGTGAAACAGCAATGGTGAAAATCAGCTAATCCATTGTGCTAATCTTGTTAATAGCAGCATCCCAGGCTTGCTTGCTTGTTTATTTATTTGTTTGTTTGTTTGTTTTTCAAATTTTTGAACCGCTGATCTCCGTCTATTCTATACATGTATACAAGTAGTCCTCATCTGTGAGCGCAGTTGGGGCTGTCAACTCAGTCATTAAGAAAAAGAGTCCCTAATTCAAGTAATCATATTACTATGACTGCAGTTACAAATGTATACAGGAGAATGGATACTGATTTCCAAGTCAGAGAAAGATCTCTTTATATTTTATGTCTTGTCTGTCTATCACACTATTATAGGTCTTTTCCTGTCAAAGCGAGGTGGAGCTATGTTTTGACCGACTCCTAGGGTAATATAAATTCATTCTTCTCCTTTTTATTTCCAATTGACATCAACTATTGTTGCTACCCCATTAAACACTCAACTCATTCTTAATGCTGCTCTAACCACAATGCTCAATGTGACATAAATAAGAAGGAAAGCCTGTCATTGATTTTTCTTTTTTTTTTTGAGGGAGGATTTCTTTTGTTTTGTTATAAGGGGGAAAAATGTATTCAAACAGACATGGAACAGCAATGAAACCACACATGGCAAAACCTTTGTGACTTTGTAGTAATAACATTTACAATTACACAAACAGATACACACTTGACTACAAGGTTGTGATGCATTCAAAGACTGGTTCCAGCATCAAAAATTTTGACTCCATAGGTCACTTAATTAATGAATGGTTAAAACAATATCTGTAAGGCAGTGGTGAGTTTCAATTTTTTTTACTACTGGTTCTGTGGGTGTGGCTTGGTGGGCGTGGCATGGCTTGGTGGGCGTGGCTTGGTGGGCATGGCAGGGGAAGGATACTGTAAAATCTTCACTCCCACCCCATTCCAGGGGAAAGATATTGTAGAATCTGCATTCCTTCCCCAATCCAGGGGAAGGTTACTGCAAAATCCCCATTTCTTCCCTACCAGCTGGGAGGCAGAGAATAGATGGGGGCAGGGCCGGTCAGAATTTTTACTTACCAGTTCTCTGAACTACTCAAAATTTCCGCTACCGGTTCTACAGAATTGGTCAGAACCTGCTGAAACCTACCTCTGCTGTAAGGTTAACGTTCACTTAAGGATTAAAGGTGAACTTTTCTAACAAACACGGGAGTAGTATGAAACAATAAAAAAGAAAGAAGTAAAATGTAATGCAAGAAGAAAACCCAGCTACACTATAAACTAGGTCTAAAATTATAAGGACTATATCTTTAAAACGGTAATGATAAAGGAAGATTATAGTTTCTCTACTGTCAGGTTTAAGATTACTATGATCCATTTATAATTTATAATTGTGAAAGGCTTTTTGGCTGTAATCAAATCAGAAGCAACTAAAAGGATTAATACCTTACAGAGAACATCTGTTATCCACTAAACATATCTTAGATCTTGCAACTGGCAAGCATATCCATGTTTGGCCCGTTAATGAAAAATGCCACTGAGGAATATTTATTGTGTCAAATTATCATCTTATCTGTGCACTATCATCTCAGTTCAGCATCGTACAGAATGTTCCTCTAGCCTGGATAACATAAATCTTGAAAAATTATTCAATATTATTGATTTTGGAAAAAATGTGATATTGACTAGAATAAATTCATTAATTAATTTTAATTTGGAAAGAAATAGGCAATTGTGTTTTGCGTTTGATTGTAATAATTTTATTTCCATTTCCTATTTTGATAATGCTTCCTTTTATTTTAAATTCTATACTTGTGAGGTATTGCTTGCAGCACAGGTTCTAACTCAATAATACTAAAGACTGATATACAAAAGGAGGAAAAAAATGACAATTTGGCAAATAATATGATGTGAGGTTAATCCCAAAGATTGTGCATGGTATTAGTTACCTATAGAAAGAAAACTATAATAAGTATATAAAAAATTATATATGCTTTTTAAAAATATCTTTTTAAGGATTGAATTGCACTTATTATATATTAGCTAGATCTCTGTTTCTGCAACTGTTTACTTTTAACTTAATTTTAGAAATTCGTCAGTATGACATGTATTATTAGAAAGGAAACTATTCCACATCTGACTGTATAACAAATGTTGCTTATTAAATCATGTTACTCTAAACTTTTCTTTGCTAGAAACTGTGTATCCCAATACCAATGTGAAATGATTCAAATTCAAATTCAATTCAAATTCAAATCTTTATTGTCAATGCACAACATATGTTCAATGAGATTGGTTGAGCTTCGGGAGACATTCTCCCTATAATGTGAAAGATTTCCATGTGCAGAGGTAAATTCTACACGTCCTTCTTATATATGCAGCAGAACATATAGAAAAATGTAGGGTAAATGTGTAATTTGTGAGCAATGTTTTAATTAGCAAATTTAAATTGTTGTATTATTATAACAATTCATCTAACAATGATCTTATATCATTGTCAGATAATATAAAAGCCCATAACTATGTTTACATTTAAATTTTTACATTTCAACATTTTGCCACTTTAAGTTTTACATCCAAATCTTACCAAACAGCAATTAATCTTAGTTATGGTTGGGTATAGATAGATTCTCCCTTCCCCTACTATAGTTACAAGATTGATATTGCAACATTGGAAATATAAATGTATGGCCCCATTTACTCAAGGATTGAAGACTTGATTTTTTTCTTGCTAATGAGCAATTGTCTGTTTCATTTGCTTGTCATGAACTTTGTATGTATAAATATAATGAAATACAGAACTCATACATTTATACATATATGGTGACTTATGAAGTAGCATTCTAAAGAAACAGAATGTAGAGAATTCACAATGGACATGATGTAGCCCATCCTCCTTCCTAATGTAGGAATCCTGCATCTCAATGACCTGATTGGTCATCCAATCATTTAAATACCAAATATGAACAAGGCTCCATTACTTATTCAGTTGGTCTATTCATTGTTAAATAGCTTTTGCTATTGTCTCTGCATATCAGTATATCTGTATCTATGTGTGTGTGTCTGTCTGTCTATCTGTCTGTATTTGTTCTATGGAAATGGTTATTAACCAGCTACTACACAGACTACTGTGTACTGATATTAACTGATGATATAAAGTTCATTAAAGAACTAACTTTAAATGTTTGAATATTTTTTAAAAAGGTAATTACTTTTGCTTTTGATATTTTAACAGCATTACAAGATTTGGTCTCCAACTTTTAGATATGTGCCACAAGAGAGTAATAGCTTTCATGTGATAATTATAAGGGCTTATTATTCTCCATTAAAAAATGCAGGCATTTAAATTTCATTTACTGACATTTCTTTGACAAATAAGCTCAGTCTCCTCCTGCTCTATGTAAGTAAGTGATTAGTGATGCTTATAAACAAAGTTATATAACATGTTGCTTAACTATACCTATAAAGTAGATATATAAGTGTTTCTTCTATGGTTCTAAGGTCATGTTATGAAACAGTAATAATCTGAAGTGTTAAAGTTACTGAAGTTAACATGTTTACATGACTAAATAGGCTGCATGGGAGTTCAACTACACATCCCAAAGTACCTACCTGTCACTCAAAATGTAATGCTAACGTACCTTTTTCTTTTTTTGATTTTTTCTTCTTTCCACATTCATGTTTTTGGAATAACTTTGTTTTTTTATAGCTAGAAAAATATGTGGATCACAGGTAGCAATATTGTTTTCTAGTTTTTCTTTATTTATTTATTTAAACAGATTTTTGATATTTTATTTTTGTCCCCAAATCAAATTTCATAAAGTATATTGGAAGATAGCTTCTATAAAGTGTAATCAAAAAGACACAAATCTAATAAATTAAAAAAAAACCTGCAAAAGGGTTCGTATTGCAATGTAGTGTTACACACACACTGAGATTTTGTCAGTTGCTTAATGTATAGTGGTATAATTTAAACCACTATATATTAAGGGGTGTAATTAAAAGGTCAGCGTGTTTTATGAACATACTTATCTATACAGTATTCCCCCGAAAATAAGACCTCTCCGGATAATAACCCCTGTCCCAAAAATAAATCCCCTCCAAAATAAGCCCTCCCCTGAAAATAAGCCCTCCCCAAAAATATTTAAATGCATGCGCAGCTGGTCCCCACCATTTCCTCTCGCTAGGGTTAGGGAGACAGAGCTGGAAATCAGGTAAAACAGCAAGAGGAGCCCTGTCTTGCTCCACACGCCCCAAAATAATAAGACCTCCCCAAAAATAAGGCCAAGTGTTTATTTCAGGATTCAAAAAAATATAAGACAGGGTCTTATTTTTGGGAAAACATGTTATACAAATAGTTGACAAATGTCTCACAATAATTAAATATTTAATTTAAATATTAACTAAATTAAATATTTAGTAAAGTGCCAACAGAAAGATTTTTAAACTTCCATCAAATAATTTTCATTTGAATTCAAAATTTATATTTACCTGGAGCAGCAGTTTTAAAAAATTTTCTTATCCAAATAATTTTAAATAGAAGACTTGTATTTCGTGGTATGTTAATATAATTCAAATTGTGAATGTTTAACATGGAGTCAACTAAAACTTAAAGACAGGATAGAGAGATAGACCATGCAATTTTTTCATCAATTATTTTGGTAACTAAATTACATGGCACATTAACTAAATTACAACACATTACTATTTTTATTTGAAAATAAAAGCCAGAAACTTATTTATTAGGAATACCTACAAGCAAATATGAAAAAGAAATAATATATTTAATAACACACATTTTGACTGCAGCAAGAATTATATACGCACAAAATTGGAAACAAGAAGAGGTCCAGACTCAAGAGAAATTAATATCCAAAATTATGGAATGCGCTGAGATGGATAAACTTACCAAGGAGATCCAAGGAAAAGAAGAATCTGAATATTATCTGGTCTGGCAAAAATGGTATAAATGGTTAGAGGGAAGTGGAAAAAAAAGAGAAGAAGAAAGAAAGAAAAATTAAATAAAAGAAAAGATATCAATAGAGTAAAATAAATTTTTACATCAAATGAAATTTAAGAAAGAGACATGAGATATCAATAAAATAATATCATTATATAAGGTGAGAGAAATATTGTATATTGAAGAATATAGGATATTGATATTGTAACAATTCAGATATTATAGGTAGATGTTATAAAGATAATGTTTGTTGTAAATTGTTTTACTTGCATTTATAAATGTATTATGTGGTTTCTTAAATTAATAAAAATTTTAAAAATTAAAAAAAATAAAATTTTAAAAAAAAATAAAATGTCCATTGTACTTCCAATAGCAATCAAGCTTAATTCTTCCAACTATTAATAACTCTAATTTTAATCAGGAGGTTACCTTTCTCCTAGGTGATCATTCTTCAGAAACCTCTAAGAATTTAACAAAATTGTTACCAATAACAATAGCCTTAGTGATGCAGTGGTTAGAGTGCAGCATTGCAGGCTAACAGTACCCACAGCCAGGAGTTCAATTCTGACTGGCTCAAGGTTGGCTCAACCTTCTATCCTTCTGAGATCAGTAAAATGAAATCTCAGATTGTTGAAGGCAATATTTATTTATTTTGTTTATCAAACATGTAAAAGATAGCAGGTATAGGTATAAACATAAACATAAACAAAGGAAGTAAGTGCTGATAAATGGGGACAGTAAGACAGGACAGCAGGCATACTGGTGCGCTTATGCACGCCCCCTTTATGGATCTCTTAGGAAAGGGATGAAGTTCATGGTAGACAGTTTGAGTTTGAAGCTGTGAGGGTTTGAGGCTGTAAAAACGGAGTCGGGTAGAGCATTCCAGGTGTTGACCACTCTGATGCTGAAGTATTTTCTGCATTCAAGAATATGCTTACATTTGTAAACCGTTCATCAAATGCTGTAAAACACTATGGAGTGGTATATAAGTCTAATTGCTATTTATATTTCTATAGCTGTTAGAAATGGACTGATTTCTCTCTGGTGCTATTAATTAAAATGGTTCAGCCAAATTTATTTAACTTGTTTTATCTCTATTTTAAATTTTGTATTTATATGTTTTATTTCATGGCTGTTCACCGCCCTGAGTCCTTCGGGAGTAGGGCGGTATACAAATTTAATAAAATAAATAAATAATAAATAAATAAAAATAAATTAATAGTTAATTGCTTTAGAATATGTTCATAATTTTAAATTTTCTTTTAACAGTATTGTATTGTATATTGTTTTAGTATGTTTTTGTGTATTTGGTCTTTGACGCTAAATAAACTTTAATTCAGTGAAAAAAAATAAGTAAAGTATTAATCTGGGGGCAGGACCCCTAAAATATAGCACATATAGATGATTCAGATTTTATTTTTAATTGAATAGGATAGTATAAACATGAAATAAATAGGAAGAGTATTTAGAAGTTTTGCAGGACTATGTACAACAAAAAAACTTCAAATTAAGACTGGGCCATGCATTCATATATTAACTGTATCAGTAAAGCATTCTATTGTTGAAAATTATATAGATAAGTCAAAAGTAACATTTATGTGTTTCAAGTTTTCATGGATACTCCCAAAAGTTTAAATGGGATTATCAGTTGTCAGAAGTAGGGTTGTGCAAGAAAAGTGAAATCCAAATTATATAGCAGTTTTTCTTTACACTGAAGGAGAATTGAATTGATCCTGATATGTGACAATTCACTGTTTTCCAATTTTTATTAGCAAATTTGAATGGAAGTTTTAATCTCTCCTTTGCCATCTCCTCTGCCATCTGATAAGTTCATCTTTTTCTGAGCAACTCGGAAGACTAAGAGTTTCTGGGAGTTAGGACAGAATCTGTATCTTTGGAAGTGAGTTTATATGAGGGGGTCTTCCCGGAATTTTATTGCTGCTGAAGTGATATAATGTTGGCCTATAGTGTTATTCTCAATGTGCAGCTTTGCCTCTGTGTTTCATCAGGAAAAAAAGTAGTAGTTAATACTGTAGATCGTCTTGAAGTACAAGTAGCTAAATTGAGGATTAATACAGATTCAAGGATGTTTTGTGCTCCAATAGAAAAAGCAGATTTAGTTTCAGAGTGTGTCTATAATGTTTTATAGACACTTGACAGACACTAATGTTTTATAGACACTAGACATGACAATAGGTAGGGACTAGGAATGTTTTCTACCAGTTAAATTTATTTCTTCATCTATGATCATTCTTGGAGAAAATCATGCAGTTCCAATGGTTCATGCATTAATGTTCCTTGGATTGAATTACTTGCTATGTTTGATATACAGCAGTTTTTGAAAAATGTTTAGAGAATTATTTCAGAGGGCAAGAATTAACCAGGGCATGACGTATGCATTGCATATTCCTCTGATATATTGGCTACAAATTTGTTTCTTGTCCTATTTCATTACACTTGTATTCTCAGAGTGAAGAATACAGAATGCTCTCTCTGCAGTCTTCTCACAAAAACGAGTTTTTCTTCTATTACGCCAAATGTTGAACAAAATCTCCAGACTCAGGACTATTGGTTAGATTTGGATCCATCCAATATCTCTATGTCCATGATCCATGTTTCTTTTTTGTTGGCAAGAAATATGCATATACCAAGGTGACATTCTATTATACATATCCAGAGTCTCTAGGCCTTGAACTAGATCTAAACAAGAGGGTTCTTTCCATTTTAAAAGATGGCTCATCAAATGATAAATGTAGATTTTTCCTGTAATATACAGTGCATCTACCAACTTGTCTTACAGGGGTATTTGGCCCTGCCCTGCCTGATTCACAAACCAGTTTTTGTGTTTGTATGCACAGGCCATTGAGACCTCTGGCAAAAGAAATCCCAATGCAATTCATACAATCGATAATCCTTTTTAAAAAATCACATACTTGGGATTTGTGGCTAGCCATCAAGCTGAAAGGCAAAAAGGAAGCCACAAGGGCTTTCTACTATATCAGTCTATCAAATATAGAACTTCAGAATAGTGGTGAGTGGTCTTTGTTCCTGGAAAGGATATTTGAGTCATGTCCAGGAGCAAAAATATATGCTGATTTTCAAAACATGCGACTGTCATCTACCCTAAAGTTTTTTTTCCTATAGATTTAAAGTTTTAAAAATAAACAACATATGTCTTTGACTGTGTAGGAAGTAAAACCTGAGAAGCAAAACAAGTGAATCAAGTACATATTTACAGGACCATATTGTTGATATTATTCTTGTATGCTTCATAAGAATACAATAACCTTTCATGAAATGTGCAGTTAGTTATCATATCAACAGTCATTACATTTCAGTCTGGAAAGGAGGAGTCATGGATGATATCATAGAATAAATTTGTAAAATGGATTTGAAGAAGGATTTATAATGGATAAATCTATAAAATTATAAATTTAATTAACCTTTTAAGTGTTCCCAAGTTCAGAAATGTAGACTTTCAAAATCCTTTTAGTATAGAAATCAATTTTTTAAAAAAACAAAATCCTACTGACATCAAGAGATAATAGATTCCAGATAAATGTATACGGGATTGCAGCCCACAGTTTAATAATTCTCAACTAATTAAAGCCTAATTCTGCTTTGTTGTGTATAGGTTCTGGAGGAATATTATTTCTAAGATCTACACAAGTGCACAAAATATGAACATTCCAAAAATGTATTGCTGTAGTAATTAGACTCTACATGTAATTTTGTGGATTAAAAAAATTAATTGCAAACTGTAAATGAATCTCACACATTAATCTAAGCACACCATCTTAGATTGTAGTTAGATTTCACATATTTATCTAAGTGGTACCTAGCTTTAAAATTTTGTATCTGCTTCCTTGTGGAAGGTAAATTCTTACATTCTTATCATAGAGTTATATCATTTTAACCTATTATCACAGTTTACGTCTGGTTGCTGCTAAAATTACTTGTGAGCTTATTGCAACATACAATGGAAATAAGATATTATTTTATTTATGTATTTATATTTTATGGTAGAAGCCAACCAACTTGAAATGACTTTTGGTGGCTTAAACTTTTAAAAAGAACAATAAAATAAAATATTACACAGGATAATTATAAACAGGGAGGTAATAGACTGGTTACCTTCTATAGCTTTAGGAATCATAGGTTTTTGTTTTTTATTTTCTTCTACTAACTTTCTACTCTAATATTTTCCTTTGTGTCCTTCAACCTTACTTCATTCATTAACTGGTCCATAAAAATGTAATTTATGTCTGTGGTTTTCATGCCATAATCCATGTCAGTATTTTTTTCCCAGTAATTACTTTAATGACTTCTTATATTACACCATTTAGTATGTATCAATGAGGATTCCGACTTGTTTTAACTGCTATTTGTCTTCCTTAAAGACTACTTTCAGTGTGTTTAGCGTCATGTTAAAAAAAAGGCTAGTCAGACTTCTATGCTAGCAGCTTCATTAAAATTCTGCTCTACACATCATCTGACTTACACTTTATAATCTATCAGAACACCTGTTTTCTTTACAATGGCCACAAGGCAGCTCAAAACACTGTGGTATTTAGCATTTAATAATGAGCATGAGATATGTATTTCTGACACTTAAACATTTCTTTGGGAAAGTACATGGAAAGGAGCCAAGTTTGAAAGAGTATCCCTTCCCATTTCATTACATATATTTTGACAAAACTTCAACCAGGTTGATGCAAGAGTGAGCAATGCACTTTAGCATGTGTCAGTGGGCCCCTGTTTTAGTTTGTTGTAAGGGGAGAATACTATTTTTATACTAAGCAGCCTTTCCATGTCAGGGAAGAATCTGCAGGCAGTTTTTAGCTACATTGAGTAAATGAGTGAAGCAAAGTAATATTTTCTGCTCAAGGTTTATTGTTAGTTGTTTTTGTTTTTTGCTTCATGAGTACACCAATGAGTGGGTTATTTTAGCTTTCATTTTTTTTAAAATGTTGTGCTCTAAAACCCAGTAGTTAGGTTGAATTTTAAGATTAGAGGGAAATATTTCTTACTGATTATTCCAATGTTCATTTAAGGAGCAAATCATGCCATGATTCCATCCATTTTATCTTAACTCTTTAAGATGAGATGAGATGAGAACTACATTCTTACTAAGGCAATGGGCATTGTGACTAACTGAGGATTTGCACTTTGATTTCCTTAGTCCAAATTCAAACTTCCATATGGATGCTGGAAAATAGCCTCTTACAAGAAAAACGAGATCTCTCTGAAATCACAGTATGTTATCAAATGTTATGAACAGCATTCCATAATGGGTAAAATATGCATTAGGTTTATATTCTACTAGAGAACATTCCACTGCGTTATCTTGCTATTAAATGGGTTAATGAGCTTCTTTTCACTAAAGGGTCTGAATAAACCTTTTCATTCACTCACCTACCATCTGTGTCATTAACAGACTGTTATCAGAAAGATTCTACATCTTAGGCTAAACAAAACTATACTAATCTATCCATAATGCTTCTGTTGCTGTCTATATTTATGGAAGTTCTTATTCATTTGTAAGAACAAATAAACAAAGGGGGAGAATGGCAACCCTGTCATTTAACAAGTATGCATGCTGGTATTTGGGGAGACTGCATTCAGATGCAAAACACTTCTGTTGTTTTTACTCTGGAGAATAACAAATTTCAGAACATTAACTGAATCTTTTGTTGTTCAAGAAGCAAACTGAATGTCATTTTCCTTTTAGTTGTTTGCATCACTGAAGTGAAGCTAAGTTTTGGACTGTATGTTCTTACAGTCTAAATTAAGTTAAAATACAACAGAATTTGCACTCTATATAAGATTTGTCGGAGAGTTTCAATTGCCTTTGTTGGTAGTTTTCTTTGCTATGGACTACTATCTATGGATATTGATATTGTCTCATCAAAGAGAGGCGACTGCAACATTTTCCCTAAAGTGTTCCAGCCAGCTGTTAAAGCAGAGGTGACATGTGATCATGGAACAGTTAGTAAATTTAAGGTGGCACCCATCTCATGGAAAGCAACTATTTTTTTCTTAGCGTTCTCATTTTTTTTTTTTTTATGTTTTAAAAAATATTTACTTCATTCTAGTGTCTAAGACATATTGGAAGGATATTAAATAAGGCGTATGTAGACCTTTTTCTGCAAGTTTTCAAAAGAAAAAGGCTTGCAGCTTATTTCATATCATCATTAAAATTTGAAAGTAACCAGTGACAAACCATTTCCTTCTTTTTTCACAGAAAAAGGGAACATTTGTATCTCATCTTCAGAAGCTAAGTCCAACTGCATGGAAACATTTACTACAATACAGTATATAATGTTGAGTAATTAAATGGTAAAGTTAAATTCTGCAATTGAAACATGATATCTAACTTGTTGTACTGTTCCGCTCACACATGCACACATAGCAATAGGTTAAAAGGTCTTAACTGAACTGCCCAAACCCAAGTGTACAGTCCTAGCAGCTCTTGAATAACAAAAGCCCACCCACCCCCTCTAAATTCGACCAGGAGCTCTAAGGAGCCAGCAAGAGAGGTGGACTCAGTTCCCAAGGCAGAAGGTGTTTGTCAAAGCAAGAGTTTCAAAAACTTCAATTAGTCCACAAGGCAAGGCACTAGGTTCAGGAACAAATCAGAGGTCCTAATTTCAACACAAGTTCAAAGGCAAAACATAAGCAGCAGGAAACACAGAGCAAGGAATTTACTCATGTTGTTCCTGCAACATCCATTTCTTTGGGTGGGATTAAATAGGTAATGGCGATATGGCCCCTCACTAGTGAGACTGCCTCCTAGTGAGTAATCTGACTGACCAGTGTTGTGCCTGTCACCTCTCTGCTTTGTACATCCTTGGATCAGGGACAGTGGTGGGTTGCTCCTGGTTCGGCCCGGTTTGGGTGAGCCAGTAGTGGTGATGATGTGACGTCAGCAAACCAGTTCTCTATGACTGTGAGCTGGGCCCTCCCGCCCGCCCCCACGTTATACCTACCTTTATTTGTCATTTTTTAGCCCAGCTGATAGGTGCAGCAGAGTTGATTGCTGCACCTCAGCTGGGCAGAAATCTAATGCACTTGCGCAGAGCGCAAGTTCAGCACGCATGCGAGCAAAGCGAGAATGCACACGGTGATTGCATGCAAAACCGTGTACAAAGAGAACCGGTGGTAACACCGGTTGGAAACCACCACTGATCAGGGAGGGTGTAGACTCCACCTCCTGATCCTGACTGATCACAGGCAGCTGCTCCCATTCTTCACCTGAAGCCTCCAGACTAACCTGCTGCAGCTCTGGCTCCCTCTATAATCAGATTTTCAATAGAAGAGAATATCTGTAGCACAGAGTGGATCTGTGGAGTTCATGATGCTCTCTGAGCTTGGTTGTTTGCTTGCAGAAGTTTTATTACTCAACTAGGTAACATCATCCATACAAGTGAGATGGGGCTTTGCTCCTGGTTTATATACAGCCGCTTGCTCTGTCTGTGTTGATGATGATACAGTCTTCTCCTTAGTACTTAGTTCTCCTTGATTACATTGTTGTTTCCTGCTTGTTTGCCTGATGTTAATCACATCTTGGATGTGATCTTGGAGCCCAAGAAAATAACATTGTCACTGCTTCCATTTTTTTTCCTTCTATTTGCCAGGAAAGAATGGGACCGGATGCCATGACCTTAGCTTTTTTAATGTTGAGTTTCAAACCAACTTTTGCACTCTTCTCTTTCATTCTCATCAAGAGGCTCTTCAGCTCCTCTTCACTTTCTTTCATTAGAGAGGAAACATCTATACATCTGAGGTTGATATTTCTCCCGGCAATCTTAATTCTGGCTTGTGATTCATCAAGACCAGCATTTCTTTGTTAAAAAATGAAATTCTGAATGTTTTACTTTGATATGACATGATCAGAATCTACACTGATATTTAGCCAATCTAAGCATTCATGTACTAACTAGACTAGAATTTGACATGTATTTCTGTAAATGTATTGAATTCCTTCTCTCTTTTTTTTCACTGTTACTATGCTTTCTGTTTCTGCTTCTAGCTCTCTATTACTCCCTCTCTCATGTCAAGACTTTTTTTTTTAAGACTTTGGTCTTTGCTTATGATATTAGGCCAATAAAGCCAGAGATTAATGCCAATTTAAAATATGCATTAATTAAAAGCATTAATTGTTCAATACCTTAAAATTCATTATTTCCACTTCATGAATGCAATAAGAAAGAAGTTCACTATTCACAAGAAAGGAATATTAATTATTTATCCAATGCTTACCTAATTAGTCCAATAGGAAGTGTTTGAATTAATACTAAATTATGGTTCATCCAGAAATACTATATCAGTTTTGTGCTGAATATATTATCACAAGCACAAATGGTTCAAGATATTTTGTACAATTATGGTGGAAGAGAAAAATCCCTTGAAGCTCAGGAAAGCATGTAAACATAGTCTATTGTTTAGCATTATTTACAAACAGAGCCAAAAGGCTGTTACACTAAGGTCACATTTGATTTTATATTTCAGCACAGGAGTATATCTGAAAGAACTGAAGGTACAGTTCATTATCAAAATAAAAGACTTGAATATTATTAAATCAATACTGCTTAAGAAAATGGAAATCAAATTGCAATTTAAAAAAGAAATTTAAAAATGACATGCACTTAATGCTGCACCAGTATAAATAGTTACTTGAAAATTTTTGTTGGAATCCAGCCTAATATGCTTTAGCAACAAGGCAGAAGACACTCAAAATCGTATCAAAATCATAGTTTTCCTTTTAAACATTATTTAAATATACAAACTTCATTTTGCTCTACAGAATTAGGATGACTCTTGAATAGAGCCAATAGAAATAATTTATCATGTGATAACATTTTCTTGCATAACTATCAAAGATAATAAAGAAAATTATAGGTGTGGTTTGGTGTAGGTTAGTTCTTTTTTTTTTTATCAGTGACCAAGGGTTAAGGTTAATGCTGTCCATGTTATGAATCTAAATCCATTAAGATCAAAACATCAGTTAAAATTACATAGAAGTGCCTCTAAAACTGCTTCAGCTCCAGACATCCTGTCTCATGTGTTAAGCTATTTTTAAACTATAGCAACAGCATCAGCCATGATACAGCAGATAAGTATTGCCCTTCAGAGTTGATAAGGACCTATGATTGTTGCTTGTTGCCTTATGCTGCTTTTACTTTTAAGAGGGAACCATGTTGTTAATTGTATTTCAAGAACAGGAAACCGGTCTGTTTTGCCTTGGATTGTGCTTGCTTTCTCATTTATGAGAGGTGACATCTCATTTATGAGAAAGGCTGCATGAGTGTACTATTTTCTTTGCATTGTATTTTCATAAAGAATATTTTGAGATTTAAATTGGAGTTACATTCTATCTGTAGAAACAGCTACATAAGGGCTACACATGGGCATTTCAATAGTCTACTGTGGATATGGCCGTAGTACAATAATTCAAAATTCAGTATCCTTTGTGATAGTTTCCTGGCCCTTACTATTGCGTTGTGGATTAGCTTGGAGAGAAAAAGTTGCTCTAAGATCATACTGATTGTGCAGTTCTGTTTCTGCTTTCAGTTTTTAAGTTGAATGTTGAATGGTCTTATTTGCTTTTCAATTTATGCTGACTCTTTTCCGCGTTCCTTTAACTTCTCTTCCTTTAATAGGAAAAACAGAAAATAAACAAAATCATTCATAATTATAAAAAAATAATATGTAAATATAAATCCATATTTAAAACTTACACAAGGCTAATATTCAGATTTGTTTTGTGAAAAAGGTATTTGTATGGACTTAAGTGTTGAATGCATACAGGTTTTCAGGTTCAGGATCATGATGACAGTTGAAACCAGCCTCATTAAGTAATTTTAATACATCCTAAAAATATGTTGTGTTTTATTCATTGATAACAGTATAAAACCAGCCTTTTGACAAATTCATTTGTACCACTTCTATTTAGATAAAATACTTCAATAATTAAACATCACCAGTGATTTTCAAATTCTAATTAGTGAGATACGCAGGACAAAAACTTAGAAAACATTATTTATATCACAATGTACCAAAAAAGAAAATGTGCGACAAAGTAAGGCATTTGAGATTTCCCTGTCTTTTCTGGCATTTATCCTATCTATATTTACATAAGGGTACTTGTTTAATATAATAGAACTCAATATTTAAATGAAGCTTTTTCAATGGAATATCATTGGATATTCATTTCAAAACACACCATGGCCATTAATTGTCTGCAGATATGCAGCCAATTCTTCTCTTTGTGGCTTTTGTACATGTTTTTATTTAGCACAGCTGAAATTCACAGAAGGTTTAAAGCAAATATATGAATTTGAATTGATTATGGTTTAATTAAGGACAATAATAAAGCTAAATCATTCAAATAATATATTTATGCATGGTTCTTAGGGATAATATAAATACTGGAAAATACTGTAAATAGCTCAGGTGATGTTGCAGAAAACTAATTGATAATATATTCTTGTTTTATTGTAAACTTTGCCCAATGGCTCCTAAAATTGATGCTATCCCCCCCCCCAAAAAAAATCTTGCCAAGTGGTTTGCTATTTCCTGTTTCCTAGGGCTGAGAGAAAGTGACTCGCTCAAGATCATATAGTTGGATTTGTGCCTAAGTGGGAGTAGAATTCATAGTCTCCTGCTTTCTAGCCTGGTGCCTTAACCACCAAACCAAGGTGGCTTTCAGACCAGTGTTATAGTCCTAAAAACATTTGTGTTTTGGAAGTGTATTCTCCACACGTGCTCCCCAGCCACTGACATCATCACTATATGACAATTACCTTACTTTGGTTTCTGCATGAGAAGAAGAAAAAAACAAGTAACCACAAACAAGAGCTATGCAAATTATTTAACCTCAAAGAAGCCATTTAGAGTTCTGAGCATGATACAACACTTACTTGAGGATCCTGACTGGATGTCCAAAACAAACAAATCACCCCACTGTTTTGTTCAAAACATGAAACAAAACTTGGCTTTCAAGAGAAATAATATAGCAGGGTTTTGATTTAAAAAAACCAACAGCTAAGGTATCGTAACAGTTGACGCCAAATATATCCTTGCTGCTATTGGTTTAAATTAGATAGGATGATTTGGGTGTGGCGTGTTAAAAGGAAAAAAGCAGCTAAGCTCATGGACAGGCAGAAGAATGCTTGCATTTAATTCCTGGTGCATTACTATGTACATTAAAAAATGCTGAAAGGAAGTTAGAGTTTATCTCAGCTGGACATGCTCCTTGTTTTGTGTTGTGTATTATTGTGTGCAAGGTGTTGTGTGCATATGGGAATACAGTAGGGTAGTTAATTCTGCTGAGGTTATATAGGTGTAATGACTAATATTATAACACTGATTTGCTTGGTTGGTTAAGTTTTGGTATGAATAAGTACTTTCTGTGTGTCTCATCTTGTTCCTGTTTTTCACAGAATTAAAAAAAACCCATTTAGTAGCATTTATTTTTACACCAGCAGCTATCCTCATGTGCCAATAAGTACTCTGTTTCCTTCAAAATAAGACATCCCCTGATAATAAGCCCAATTGGGCTTTTGAGCGCATGGCAATAAGGCCAAGCGTTTATTTCAGAGTTCAAAAACATATAAGACAGGGTCTTATTTTACGGGAAACATGGTAAATACCTGGGAGAGAACAAAATTGAACAAGATGATTTATTTTTTTAAAGAAAAGTATTTTTAAAAAATACATGGAAGGTGTACTAATGAAAGGAATGTTAGAGTTCACTGATATATTTGTCTGGTATTTATTGGTAGACTAGATTTAAGAAAATTGAAAAACCTCTGCCATTTGGAGTGAAGATATTATAATTCAATATGTTTTTCAATTCTTAGGAGAGGAACCATTTACTATGGAGATTAAGTTTAATGTTCTCAATATTTATATTTATTTTAATACATTTAAAATAATGCCTTTGGCCAATTTTGTGGTTGTGGTGATAGTAATATGGGTGGTGGATAAAAGGAAAAGGACTAGCAAGTTCCAAATTCCTGTTTCCAGTTTTATTAGTTCAGCTCTAAATTCCATTAACTGGAAAGTATTCAACTGATTGCTATGAGATAACAAAAAATGATTGCTGGATCAGATGGAACTAGAAGACATCCATGCTGAGAGAGTTCTAACTCTAGTTGAGTCAAGTGAATATGAAATACAATCAAGTAGCAAAGCTGACGTAAAGTTCAGAATCCAGATACATGGCCAGGAGCTCCTGTCATGGAAGAACAAGATGCAGGATCAAATTTTCAATTTCATGCAATACTAAGATGAGAAGAAAAGTTATTTACATTTTCCAGACTGAGTATATTTTTCTCATCAGGTGTTTAATGAGATAGATCGCTTACTTTCAACTTTTATTGAAGCTTTAGTTGTATTTATGTGTGTTTTCTAAAATCAGGAAGAAAAGGATGAACTCTTAGTGTTCCTAAGAATGTTCTTGAGTCTTTTCCAGCTCTTTCTGTTCTAAGAGAGCTATTCGCCTTCCGGACTTCCCTCATGGTGCACTGTGATTTCATATTATGATGTGGGTCTACTTGCTTAAAAAGCATAACTTTCCTTTCTGGGTCAAAGGAATGGTAAGAATCATCCTTAAAATCCAGAACATATTGAGTGTATTTTATGAAACACAATACATTTAACACAAAATAATTCAACGGGATATCTATTTTTTTCTGAGTTAAAAACAAAACAACAAAACATTCCCCCCCACAAAAGAATTAGTTTCTTAAAGACAAATCCTATTTTATCACAAATTAATAAACAAATGTCACTCACAGTAAAAAAAAAAATTATTGGAAGACTGTTGCTCTTAAGTATAGGATATGCATATACATGTGTGTGTGTGTGTGTGTGTGTGTGTATTTATAGGGTTTATGGAATTATTGTTGGAATTCATTTTCCATTTCTGCCTTGATTTTAATATGTATCTTATTTCTCAGGCTCATTAGTTTCCTTTTTGAAAGATTAATTTTTATTGCCATATATTCTCAGTAGCACAGTTCAGATGCAAGATACCTGATGCATCTATATTAAACTACCTTTAAACACTGGCATTTTAACCTTAGCGTATTTGCCCAGCTACATCACATACTGTACAACAGTCTCTTTTAGTTGTACTGATTTTCATCCAGTATATATATTTGGATCAAAGTAACAGAAACAGAAAAATATAATACATTCTAAAAATGTTGAGGAAGTTAAACATGCACATCATAAAGTACTGTAAAATGTTAATTAAATCACCTACAACAATATGTACAAGAAATGTAAGATATACTATAAGTAGCAGACCTTTGAAAATAAGGATTAGGTGGAATGAGAAAGCAATGTGAATTAAATTGGGATGCCTTGCCTGGCATTTGAACAGAATCTGAAACACTAAGAGCTGGACTAGAATGTTTGCCATTACTATGGCAAGGTTGAAATAATATGTGTATAAGAATTTGCAGATAGATGTTTACAAACAAAGGTCCATATTCCCCATTGTATTTAATTGGACTAAGGGTCAATTCATGAAAACTCCAAAAAGTAATTAACTGTGGCTCTTAGATCTAAATAGTATAGTACATAGATCGAAAAAGTACTCCTTGATTATGTCACAGTACAGATTTTTGTAATCTACATACAATGTCCCTAATTTCTAGCTACAAATTGGAATGTTCCCATCTTTAAATCCAAACATACTTAAATTATATGTTCCATATTAAAGAAATGACCAGGAGCCTACAATGTGTTTCTCTGAGGTCTTTGCCTTTTTGTCCCCTAATTTCTTTCAGCTACTGCTGGCTGTGTGGCTATCACTTTTTTCCTTGTGTTCCTTTCTGGGAGTGAGTGAGTGAGGGAAGGAGGGAGGGAGGGAAGAAGGAAGGAGGGATCAATTGATGCTTGGAGATGTCCACCATTGGGATGATTAACCTAGAGCTACTGTCAATCAGGACAGCCACTACATGGCATGAAATAGGTACAGAAAATTAAATATTTTCTGCTGCTTAGTGGTTACGCTTTTTTATGGGACACCTACTAGAAATATTATCCCTTAAAAGAGAAAGGAAGGCAAAAAAATTACTTTTCTAGAGCACTCAGTGCCTCAATCTAGCTACATCTCAGCTGCAGATTCATGGCGGCTGTCGCCCATTCCAAAGGCAGTTGAATGAGATGACTAAGGCAATACATGAGTCTGAAAAATTTTTCTGCCATCCCTTTGTAGGGCTTACTAAAATCCTGCTAGATACTTCTTCATTTCTTTCATTCTCTGTTCTTGCTTTTCAGATAATTGACACTTTTTTCTAATGATCCATAGCATTACAGATATTTTATGAGAATGCTCAGTCTGCATTGTACCCCTCTATTCATAGGCATTTCAACACAGTAGTATTTTTTACTTTAGAGGCTCTCCAAAGTGTTCTGAGTCCCTTGTGTCATTTTTTTTCCAATTATGCTGACCCTACGACATTGAGAATATGAAAATAACACTATGAACTGAACAGGGCCCTAACCTTGCAGGAAACCAGTGAGAAAGGACCGCTCCTTGACTAAAACATTTCTTAATTGTTACTCCACAATGAAAATTGAAGGAGATGCCTAACTCCTCCTTCCCATCTTCAGTATATGCCGTGAGGATTTACTATTTAAAAACAAATGTCTGAGCTATTAATACAGGGGGTAAACTGTGTCAATGTTTCATAGGACCTTATTCATTTCCACTGCAAACTGTGAGAGATCACACTCTCATTTTGCTCCAGGCCCTTTTCTCAGCAGGTGTAATCATTGGATGTAGACTTTCAGTGTGTGTGGGAAGAGAGGGAGAAGTGGTTTGTTTGAGCTATATGCTGAACATCAGGGTTGTCAAACTTGTGGCCCACAGCCGGATGTGTCATGTGCTGGCCACGTGCACACCTGGTTTAGCGAAGGGGGAAAAGTCCCTATATGTTACATGATGCTGCCATGATGACGCGAGTTTGACACCCCTACTGAACATGTATGTTGGTTAGAGTAGAAACAGTTTCCATTTTTCTAGACTGAGCTACTTCAATCAAAACGCAAGGTGAAAGTGATGTTACCTTAGCTGTGCTATAATCAAGCAAAAGCAGAACTGGCTCAGCTGCCCAAGGAGATTAATGACATGTGATCTGATATGGAGTGACATCTGTCCTGCTTAACATTCTCTTTACATGGGAGCCAGAGTAATATAGTGGTTAAGGTGCTGGACTAGGGTTAGGATCCAGGGAGATCCAGCTTCTAGTTCTACCTTAGGCATGCAAGGGAACTAGATAACTTTAGTTTAATCCTGCTCAGTCACCATTAGACTGGGACGTCCAAAAACATCCACCTATCCATCCACAGCGCACCATTGTGGTAGATTAAAATCCATAACTTTATAACTTTCAATGGAAATGAATTCCACTTTGTGCAGGCCTGCATAATGAAGCAGGAGACTAAGATCAGACTAAATGTGCATTCTTCAAACAGCTTTCCAATTCTGTTTTTAAAGTTGTTTTTAGTAACTGAATAAAATGCCATTACCTGTTACATTTTTTCTGTAAGAAACACAAACTGAGTAAGATGGTTGGCAATTAAAAATAGTTATTTCCATTATTTTGCATGCTTCTTTTTTAAGGGGATCAACAATGAGCCTAGCTGAAAAATGCTACCTGTTAATGCAGTATAAAATGTGATTCATGAAATATGACATCTTTTTAACGGAGAAAGAAAACACTTCCTTCAACTGAAGGCTTTTAAATGCAAAATATTGACACATTCGTATTATCTCATACAAAGGGCTTTGTTCAGAAAGATAATTTCATAGAATGAGTAGTATCATGTGATCTTATTCATATTTATGAAATATGATAACATAGAAAAAAAGTGTACTGGAGTACAGCAACTATCTTTATAGACCCTTTTCAGTTTCAAAATGTTTTTCCTTTCATACATCAGACACTAATTAGCAAATATCTAATTAGTGCTAGAAGATTAATCGCTCATGGGAGTTCTGAAGCTTTGTGCTTTCATGCATGCCGAAACAGTACCACTTTAGGTGCATTCGTTAAGGTACAGTAACTTTAAATGGTACAATTTCTATTTTTCTGTGAATTGTAAATTAGAATTTTTTAAAAAATATAATGCAGCTCAAAGGAATGTAAAAGACAGAAAATATTAATTTCAAAAGTGTCTATGAAACAGGTTACCTAGAATATTTTCCAGTTATGGACTGAAAAATTGTTTACAGTTAGTGTCTTTTCAAGACTGAATTTTCCTGCTATATTCCTGTGTTTAATTAGAGAGAATCCTTCTCATATTCCAATGTTGCCAAAGAAGCCCTTCTCTAGGTCAGCACAAAAAAGTAAAGTTCTACCTAAAAGTGAGTTTTAGTTATAAAGTGGCACATTTGTTTTAATACATTTAATAGCAATAAATAGATTTTATTTCCGAGTTGCAAAATTATTGCATTGAAATTAATGTTTTTCTCATAATGTGGGAATTACTTAATCTGATTTCACTTTAAGGACAATGACATATTTTACTCAACGACACCTTACTCATACACTAAACTTGCCATGTACAATATACACAAATATACATACATACATACATACATACATACATACATACATACATATATATACAGACACACACACACACACACACACGTATCAGTAGTGAGTTCCACTTACCTTTGCTACCGGTTTGGAACTGTGAGTGCGCATGCATGTGCGCTTGCCTTTCTCGCACGGTGCTTCTGCGCATGCGCAGAGCATCCTTTATGATGTCCGGGCAGGTGGGCAGAGCGGTTCACCCGGTAGAAACCCACCACTCATATGTATGTGTGTGTGTGTATATATACATATACATATACATACATACATACATACATACATACATACATACATACATACATACATACTGGCAACAGATTATTGCCATGACAGTAGAATTTTTATTTTCTTCTCAGGGAAAAGAATATGTGCAAACAAAATCCACATCTCTCATTTTGAAGAAAATTATATATTTTATGATAATAAAATGATATGATGGAATTGGAGGTCAAGTCTCAAACAGACTTCAGGTTTGGAAATGTAGCTTATGAGTTTGGATCAAACACTCTTGCAATCCAATCAACCTCATAGGATTGCTGTGTGGGGGGATGTAGAAGAGGTGCTCTATACACCACTTTTTACTTACTATGGGACATAAAAGTAGTGAATAAATACATATATTATTTCTATGTCTTGCATATATAATAGATATAGATATATTCAAATCCAGTTGAAATAAAAGGACAATTGATAATTGATAGATGGCAGATTTATTATAGCTTTAAGAGTGCCTCAGTAAAATAAACTAATTTTAAAAGTGCATTTGTTTTAAATTTCTTGTGCCCCTGAGCAATATAACTTTAAATTTAAATACATAATATCTAGCTCTAGAAAAATAGGCTTCAGTGTTGTATCTGTGATATTATAAATATTGAAAATAGTGCAAACAAGTGTAGTGTTTGCTATATATAAATATAAATATATATAAATACTGTATATGCTAAACTTTCCAATATATGAAATGAAATTAAACTGAAGAAGTTGTGCATTTAATTTTCAATATTGACTATATTATTATTCTAGTAGTAACTTAATAAACTGTTAATATTGAGAATATTATCTGGATAATAGCTTGTTTCATGAACAGTTATGTATTTAGCAATGAAAAGTTCCAAGGAATTCCTCAGAGTGACTTTTGAAAGCCAAAGCCAATATGGAAAGCTAACAAAATAACTTGTGAAATATAAATATGTAGAGTCATAAATGTTGGCTTACAGCAAATCATAATGTATTTCATCCCAAGAGACAAACCATGTTTGCTTGTCCATGTGTACATGGAAGGGCAAGGAAATGAGGAACATTCTCATTCTTGTACTGCCTCATTGTGATTTTGTCCTATTGTAAATAGTGAACATCTTTGCCTGCTAGAAAATAGTGTGAGATATATATTTCAACCAAATATAAATTCAGAGTGGTAATGTGAAAGATATGCGCACATCTTATTTATAAATTGACTCTTTTTCTGAAAAAACAAAACAAAAACAGAGCCTCTGGCAAGAAACAAAAAAATTACATAAATAAATAGATAAGAAATATGCAATTGTTGATGAAGTGCAGACTTCTGTAATTTATGTTACTGTCTATTCTGATGCTTCTTAGAAAGTTAAGCAAAGGTTATATCAATAAAGTATCACATACAATAACAGTATTTAATAAATATATGAATATAAAATAGTTATGTTAGCAGTTTATGCCAAGTTGTATCAAGTAGGGGAAGATGTCATATTTAAATACTATTATTCTATTATAAAATTAGCAGTAGATAGTTTGAATTATTCATGGATATTAGCATAGAAGCTACAGAGAATAGCTGAATGATCCCTCTAAAAGATGCAGTATTTTTAAACGCTGCATACCAGTGTTTTATTTGATACTCCTCCCCAAGTGCTAACAAATTCAAATTCAAATGTCACCTAGCTTTATTTATAAGTTGGATCATATTTTTTATCTATATTAATATTTAAAAATCTTCAGTTTGGATCAATAAAAATAATCCAAAGTAACAAACTAACAAAAATAATATTGAAAGTGATTGTTACAATATCTTTAATAAGACTTTTATTATGAAATTGACATATTCCAGATAAAGATTTTTGTGCTTACTTGAGCAAAACACAGAAAGAAAATCACCAAGGATAATTTATTTATTTATTTATTTTATTTATTTGTTTCAATTTGTATCCCACCCTTCTCCAGCAGGACTCAGGGTGGTGAACAGCCAGAATAAAACAGAACATACAAAATTTAAAAACAGTTTAAAAATGATTAAATATTTTTGGCCGCAATTTAAAACAACCCAATTAAAATCAATTAAATTTAACCAAAACAGTGGGATCAAGCCAGCCTGTTTAGGTGAAATAAATAAGTTTTCAGGGCCCGACGAAAAGTCCAGAGGTCTGGTATTGTACGTATCTCTGGGGGGAGGTTGTTCCAGAGGGCGGGCGCTGCCACAGAGAACGCTCTCCCCCTGGGGGTCGCCAGCCGACACTGTCTGGTGGATGGCACCCTGAGGAGGCCCTCTCTGTGTGAGCGTACTGGCCGGTGGGAGGCTATTGGTGGCAGAAGGCGGTCTCGTAAATACCCCGGCCCTAAGCCATGGAGCACTTTAAAGGTGGTCACCAACACCTTGAAGCGCACCCGGAAGACCACCAGGAGCTAGTGCAGCTCGCACAGGAGAGGTGTCACATGAGAGCACCCCGTCGCTCCCATAATCCCCCACGCGGCCGCATTCTGGACCAGCTGGAGCCTCCGGGTGCACCCCAGGGGGAGCCCCATGTAGAGAGCATGGGAATGCTCTCTACATGGGGAATACAAAATGCTCTCAAGAAAGGAATACAAAAATAGAATAAACTGGGGAAATAATGCTAAATTCTGTAGAGTTTTGGAGAATTAACATGGGTCAGGTGGGAACTAGTAGTGGCTATCAAATTCCAGCTTCGGAAACTAAAGTTGCTTCTAAATCAAACTTGATGGACATGTCCAGGTAATCTGTTAGTGCCACTGTATGGAAGTGGTTTGCCATTATCCTCTTCCAAAGTATTGGAAGAATATTTGTCTAAATTACAAATCTGTTGTTTTGTGACAGTTCCTCATCCAAATGTCTAAGTAGTCAGATCACTGTTTCACTTTCTGAGACCAGCCAACTTGATTAGGAAAATTCTCTTACATTACTTCAGAGTCATGTTTCTCCCATATTTTGAGCAAAGAATCAAACTGCACTTTGATCATAGGTTTTATATACATTTTTAGATAACAGAAACTAACTTTTTTCCCCTGTACAAATTACATGGAAGCTGACAGGATTTGAAAAACTGATTTTTATTTTTTTTTGACAGCTGATGTTCTTCATAAAAAGAATGCTTCTTTTTAAAGTTTGCATTCGCTTTGCATTTCAACTCACCTTATTTGTGTCAGAGCAAAAGATGCTATGACAGGAACATTTCTTCTTTATCGGAGAATGGGTATGAAAAGGCAGCCTTCCTTGTAGAAGGGGCTTTCGGGATTCCTTAGCATTGTGTCTTTCTTCTTTTTTCTCCAAAGAATAAAATAATCTCCTTCAGTGTGTCCTAATTTGAGACTCAACACCCTTAGGCAATATTTTTGTCCCTTTATTGTAATTGACATCTCAATGAGAAAGCAAGTGCACTCCCCTTCTACTCCTCCTCAAGGATTTCTCGGCACAGATGTCATTAAGGATTAAGGATGTTGAGTATACTGCAGATGTTACAAACAACGAGAAGAGTGCAGGCAAGTTTGTTTACCTGAGATTTTTTTTTAAAAAAAATGTTATCATAAGTACACTTTAACAACTATATCTGAATACATGGAAGTTAAGACACTTTGGATGGTTTTCATACATTACATCAGTGGTGGGTTGCTACCGGTTCAGTCCGGATTTTGCGAACCAGTAGTAAGGGTCGCAGGAGGCTCCGTCCACCTTCCCGAACATCATCACAGATGATCTGCGCATGTGCAGAAGCACCGTGCGCATGCGTTTCCATTGCGAACCAGTAGCGAAAGTAAGTGGAACCCACTCCTGCATTACATTCCAAGAATAAATGGATTTTATCCTGTTTAATCCTATATTGGGTTACAGCGCGAGACAAGAATTACATTTTCCCAAATTAAAAATAAATAAACAGAAAAATAACTTGTGAACTGTAAAAAAAATGCTACATTTATAAAAAGAAATTAAATCCTTGAAATTAAATTTCAACCTCTTCCCAAAATGGAAGAATAAATAAAAACAATTAATCTGCCTCCATTACTGTAATCTTGGAGAATCTAAAATGGTACTCCAATTTTAATATTTTATTAAGTGGAAAACATTTACTGTTCATTTCACATAAATATCAGTATTTTGATTTTGACAATCCTCGAGAAGTAAAAGGTTTTGAATGCAGAGGCAGCTTCTGCAATGTCTTCTCTTTGCTTGTTTTCTTATTGAGGATATGAGATTGAACAGTTTGTGATGTATCAGGGCATAAAGCCAGTATTTAGCTATTAAAGCTATCCACAATGATAATCATTGTTCATGTTAAGGATTTGCTGGCCTTTGTTATGAATGAACACAGAGAAGGGGGACAATACATGTCTTGTGACCAACATAATATGCAGACTTCATATATACAAAGCTGAAGAAAAACAAATGAAAGAGATAGAAGTTTCTCTGAAAAGGCAAAACATATGGTTCAAATGAATGTATATTTTATTTTAATTTTTCAGTGCAGTAGAATACAAAGAGTAAAATACAGCTTCAACTTTTTACTTTTACATACTAATGTAAAAGCAAGTAGAAATTTCTCTTAAATTGTCCCAATAATAAACCTATAGTACTATATTCCTGTCTTTCGAAAATATGTTTTTATATACTGAAAGTATGTATGTATGTATGTATGTATGTATGTATGTATGTATGTATGTATATGTGATTTATATGATTCCTAAATTAAATTTTTACTCTTTAAAGGCTTTTTTTCTTATGATACCCAAAATATGTTCTTTATATAGATCTTATTGGTGAATAGTATGTTTTTTCAATATTTTCTTTTAAATTCTAACATTAATTCTATGGGAGTTAAGGCTTCGCAAAATGTTGAAAGGCTATTTTACTTCAACAATGCTTTTTTACATGGGTAGAAGCCTCCTTGAGCTATTAGGAAAACAGTACTAAAGCTTATGCAATGCAGGTCACAATACCTCAAGAACAACTGTGTTGCCTCTTTCACCTTACGGAGAGTTGCATCACCAATGTGGCCTGAAATGCCTCATCAAATCATCACACATAGGCCTATAATTGATAGTAAATTGCTTTAATAAAGAAAAATAAATACACCAGTTCCCTAAGAACATTTTTCTTGATTCAGAGCCTTTCCAAATGTGTGTGTTAAGAGTGATCTCAGTTATTATTCTCTGAGTGATAATGGAAACTTGCAAAAGATGCATCATAAGGAATTCACAAGTTTTAATGTTGTATTGGAGAGGAAGCTTTGCCAGAAATTGCCTGTTTCAGGCAGATGATACAAAACTAAACATCTGTTAAATTAACATTTACCTAACATTTTTGCCTTTGAGTCAAATGCAGTTGAAAAAATTAAATCTTAGTATCTGTCAAAACAATCTGTCTTGGGATATTTATATACAGAGGAAAGAAAAGGAAAGAAAAGAAAAGCACAATATAATTGACTGCACTGCCCATACGCTCTGGCTGGTTTCTTAAGATCTATGCATGAACCTGTTTTCACTATCACCGCTTAACCTTTGAGTACAAGTGATCCCACAAAATGAATGACCAAAACCCAATTTTAAAACTGCTGGAAATAGAAAGAAAAGCTTCCTCTAGAGAGCTTAAGTTTCTCGATCTGTGTTTAATTAAGCATTGCAACTACTAAACACACACACACACACACACACACACACACACACACACACACACACACATTCACACTCACACAGAGAGTGAGAGCAGGAATTCCATTTTCTTCCTTTGTAATAAATGCAGCAGCAACTGATTTATCTTTGATTCTTATTTTTCTTTTCTTTTAATTTGGTACTATATTCTTTTTAAAATAGGGATACTCAATTTGCATTAAGACAGGAAGATTGGTGTGGTGATTATGCTAGAAACTAGGAGATTATGAGTTATAGCACGACCCCCACCCTGCCAGGCATGAAACCAGCTGGGTGATTGTGGGTTTCTTTAAGCCCTAGGAAAGAGGCAATGGCAACCACTTCTGAAATCTTGCCAAGAAAACTGCATGGACTTGTTCAGGCAGTCATCAGGAGTACTGGTGTACACTAACTCAAAGACACACACACAACACACACATAATCAATCTGCATTAGATACATTTGATGAGAAATTTCTCTTTAATAGAAAATAAATGGCAAACACAGAAGAAAGAAAAATATTTCTTTATTCAATAGAAAATACTATTAGTAACTAAGCATTTGTCTTGTTTAACAATATATAGAAATTAGATTCTTTTTAAATATTTGATCAATCACTTCTCCTGAATTCACAAAAAAGTTATGCATGAGATGGAAATGGTACACTTTTTAGTGAAAAAACTATAGTTCCTTGTACTAAATTTGTTGCACTAGTTCTTGTCTTTTTTCAGTTTCATTTATCGCTTAGACAAAATTTGGTTCACTAAATTGATTCTCTTGTTGGAAATTTCCATGCCAACTGGTAATCTAAACTAAAATCCTATCTGAAAAGCCATAAATTACATAATTTTTTTGAAGCAACGCATAAGGCTTCAGCTGGTGCAGAATGCGGCCGCGCAGGTAATGATGGGAGTGTCCCACACTCTCATGTTACACCCCTCCTGTGCGACCTGCATTGGCTACCGGTTGCCCTCCGGGTGAGATTCAAGGAGCTGGTTATCACCTATAAAGCCCTACATGTCCTAGGCCCGGGGTACCTGACGGACCATCTGCAGCCAGCAACAGCTCCCAATCGCCCATTGCGTTCCCACAGGGAGGGCCTCCTTGGAGTGCTGTCGGCCAGGCAGTGTCGTTTGGCGACTCCTAGGGAACGGGCCTTCTCTGTGGGTGCACCTACCCTGTGGAATCAGCTCCCTCTGGAGCTCCAGTTGGCCCTTAACCTTCGCTCTTTCCGCCGTGACCTTAAAACATGGTTATTTCGCCAGGCCGGATTGAACTGAAGGGGTTTTTAAGGGGAATTTTAATGGTTTTTAACACTTAATATTGATTTTATCTGTTTTTATTGCTGTGAGCCGCCCTGAGTCCTTTCCAGAGAGAGGGCGGCATATAAGCTTAATAAATAAATAAATAAATAAATAAATAAATAAATAAATAAATAAATAAATAAATAAATAAATAAATAAATAAATAAATAAATAAATAAATAAATGAATGAATGAATGAATGAATGAATGAATGAATGAATGAATGAATGAATGAATGAATCCCAGTTGGATTGTCTCATAGTTCTTAATATTTTCATCAGCATTCCTTTTAGTCTTTTCTTTTTTCTATATTCAGAAAAAAAGAAGAGAGAAATAAAGAGCAGCAGAAGAAATCGAAGTGCATGAGAAGCATTTGTGAATATGAGATAGCCTGCTCTAGGAATAGCCTCTAGCTTTGAAGGCTGGTAAAGATTGCAAGAGCTCAGAATATGATACACTTCACCTCTGGAGAGACAAGAAAAGTATCACCCACATCACTGCAACCCTTCAGGGATCATCCCCTACTTGCTCATTCACAGAGATGCTTCAGTTTTCATCTCAAAGCTACAAGAGACCTATATAAAATGTGTGCAATAAATCACAGTATTTCATTAGTTATTAATAGATATGTTTCAAGTTCTCCACTAAAGTGCTCCTAGGATTCAGTGTTTGTATACATAGACACACACATACGCATATATAGATACACATACACTTTTTAATCACTAAGCATTATAATTTATACACTTATTTTAATTTAATTTAATTAAATATGTGGCATTTAATTTTGTTGTACCATGTGCAATGACAATAAAGTCTCATCTTCTTTACAGGCCCAAAAAAACTGTAAAGGGAGGATCTCTGTTGAGCTTCTTGCCCCACCAGCATTCCTACTGAAGACTCAGTCAGTCTTTTTATCTATTAACTATTAGTTATACCTCTGCCTGTCTCCCAAGGTCATTCTCAAAGACAATACCCCTTGTTGCAGCCTTGTGCAGCTTTGTCTGATCTGCTGCCTTTCTCTACTACATCAGCAACTAACATCAAAAGGATGTTCTTTCCCTTTTTTTATTCTTGAGAAGTTTCCCAGTCCATATGCTATCAATTCTGTTGTATACAGTATCTAGGACTATTTCTCCTGCCTTGCAGACCAACAATAGGAGAAGATATCCATGGAATCTTACTGCATACTTTATTCAGTATGCTACCAATATTACTGCTGTATTAATATAATGCACACTTTCCTGTAACTTAAATACAGTAGACATGTCCTTTTTGTATCAAAAGATCAGTTTTGTAGGGGAGCAGGGTGAATTTTAGCAGCTTTCAGGTTCAGGACTGAAAAGATAACCATCTGACTCACTGAAGAAAGATCAAATATTTTTTACCTTCCAAAAACATATATACGACAAAATGTGAATGTTCCATATTTATTTTCTATTAAGGTATGAAGTAGCATAAATGGCTAGGTTCATTTCATTGCATTCTTTCTCTGCCATATTGTACCAAAACAATCAAGTCCTTGCTTATTCACCATTCTTTTTCAAATCCTCTTAAATGACTACACTCATTTAACCTTAGATTGAATAGTTCTCGCTTCGTAAAAAAAAAAAAAATCCCCCCATATAAACCTTGATGCTACTATCTCAAGGAAATAAACATTTATTTTAAATTAAATAGGGAGTATGGTAATTTGGTCCAAATTGGAAATTAAAATCAAAAACAAAAGATGCATGGTGAGATATAAGCTGGGAATATATAAATGCATACCACATGCTGAGAATGTATGCCTTTAAGAGAAAAGAGGAGGTCAGAGAGGAGAATTGCAAGGTGAATACTTAGGGAAGAAAGAAGAGAAGGAAATTATAACGTAGATATTTATCAGTGGCCTATCTTCATCACAGTAATATAAAATGGTGTGTTGAAATCTCACGTCCAGTTTTCAAAATCATAGAAGAAAAAGATTTTCAATTAGAGGAGATATTCCTGATAAATGCTCAGTGGAAGATAACGAATTGCCCTAGTTTTTGATAGAGTACATGAAGGAATTATTATTTTTTTTGTATTTTTTTTCACTTAAAGAAACCTTGACTTTGCAGCTGCAGTTCAATGCAGTATGTTCCCAAGTCTAGAAAGCCCAATGAGAGCAAAGCTATCTCTTCATATTGTGATGGCTGACTCCAACACCTAATAGCCCTGTGGTTCAATGATAAAGATGTTGGATGTTTTTCATCAGTTGTGCTCTTATAAAAAAGGATTATACCAGAGATAATCTAGAACAAAAACTGAATTCTGTCTGTTCAAACCTCTAAGCATAGAATCAATGACCAGATGCTTAGAAAGTATTATTATGCTGTGTTCAGTCCCAAAAAGGGAAGATTGCCACTCAGCTTTGTTCCACCAATATCAGAGATAAATAATATTATCTAATATTTATTGTCCTACCTCAGGATAACATGATGCACAAATTATTGTTAACTGTGAGCTGAAGCTATGTTCTAAATTATGTCTGCCTTAATATATTTATTATTTTTGTTTTTTAAAAATTATTTTATTTGTTTTAACAGACACCCATATTTCCTCTTATTGTTTTTATTGTGAATTGCATATTATGTCCTGAATTTTTAGAGTTGCTTAAGCTACTTCTTTATCTGATTCCAGGATTTCATTTTATCATATTTTTCTCAACCTTTCACTTATTTCCTATTTCTGATGAAGTTGAGCAAAGATGAATATATTTAATGGTGGAAGATGTTGGACTGAAAAGGATTATTTAATTTACAATATTTATAACCCCCTTTTCCATCCAGGTGGATTCTTACCAGGGTACAACAAATCAAGACAAAAGCAAGATAGTAAAAATCACATGGACATATGCACATCATCAGTAAAAATCTAACACATTGTAGATGCCATGCAGTTAAACTAACCTGAGCAGGGGTGGGTTCTACTTACCTTTACTACTGGTTTGCATTGCGCCCGCCCGTGTGAAGCTTCTGCACATGTGCAGATCACCTATGATGATATCTAGGTCAGTGGGCGGAGCCTCCCAAGGGTTTTTACCGGTTCTTAAGAACCGGTCCAAGCCGGGGGCAACCCACCACTGAACCTGAGGATCAAATGTCAATCAGGAAAACACTGCTTTGGCTAGTTTTTGAAATATTTAGAGAATATGTGCTATTCCTACTCCAAGTAAGTAGTATTACATAAAATAGAGACTATCATTGAGAATCCTGTTGCCTGGCCTCAGTAACCAGATTACACAGGAAGATTGGATGTCCTTTTTTTATATGATGTGGCACAATTCTGCCATTCCTTTGCTTTGAAGGTGTGGTAGTTAGTGGCCATAAAAATATGGTTAGTTAGATCTAACAGTACAGCTCTACCGCAGTATTACTTTGATATAAAAGCTATTTCAATCTTTTTGGACATTTGTTACTGATACCCTTGACATAGCACACCTAAGAAGAAATGTTTGGTTCTGGAAGATGTTCACATTTAGAGTTTTGGCAAATTTCCAACAGAAAAGATTCCAGAGTGGAGCAACTATTCTTTTTTAATGAATATGGAGTTGAGCCAACTTGCTGAAAAGATTACACAGTCTTGACAAAGAGGAAAGGGTGAGAAAGAAACTTCAAGTAATCCTCCTTTGATTTTCTTAGTGTAAGATGGGATAGAGAGAACTTGGGCAGGCTTTCAAGGTTCTGCTATTCTATTTTAGCCCAATAAATAGCATTCCTGAAAGGCTTTCAAGATTGATAACAGCCTTTTGAGGTAGGCCAGGTCAGGAAACAGAAATTGGATGGATTCCAAGAATCCTATTCTATTGTTGTAGGATTTAATAACAACAGAATCTTGAAAGCCTATCTAAATTTCTCTCTTCCATCTCTAATACAAGGCAGAAATAGGGCAGGGCTATTTTGAGTCTCCACTTTCCATGACTGAATTACTGTTTCAGCTTTCTTAACATTATAATCCATTTCTTATCCAAGATCACCTCTACATGTTTTATAGGAATCATAATTGAATATTGTCTAATTTTCTGCAGATCTGTGCTATCACTGTAGTTATTAATGGTAGCCCCATTTATTTGAATATTTCACTATTTCAGATATATAAATCTTACAATAGGAAAGAAATAAATAAGCATATAATGTAATATATTAAATATAATATAAAGTATATATGGATATGATGGATAGATTTCAGTGGTGAAATCTAAAATTTGTCACTACCGGTTCTGTGGGCGTGGCTTGGGGGGGTAATGTGACTGGGTGGGTGTGGCCAATTTTTTTTTACTTTTAAAACCATTTTTTACATGTAAAACCATGTAAAAAAAATGCTTTCAAAAGGCTCTGAAGATCCCAGCTGAGTTGCCTGATTGTCAGAGGGTTTTTAAAAAACCCTCTGCCGATCAGGCAACTCAGCTGGGATCGTCAGAGCTTGGATCGTCAGAGCCATTTAAAAGAAAAAACTTTTTTTCTTTTAAATGGCTCTGACGATCCAAGCTGAGTTGCCTGATCTGCAGTCAACTCAGTTGGGATCATCAGAGCTTGGATTATCAGAGCCATTTAAAAGAAAAAACTTTTTTTCTTTTAAATGGCTCTGACGATCCAAACTGAGTTGCCTGAGACAACTCAGCTGGGATCGTCAGAGCTTGACTCATCAGAGGCATTTAAAAGAAAAAAAGTCTCTAATGATCGCGCGACTCAGCTGGGCAAAGGGGGCGGGGGCAGGGATTTTTGCTACCGGTTCTCCAAACTGCCCACCGCCATCGCTACCTACTCGCCCAAGCCATCCAAACCGGGAGCATTTTACCTATGTTCCATTCCCTACCAGGATTATCCAGAGAGGTAAAACTACTGATTTCTGTATTGGTAATTTTGGACATTAAACCTTTTGAAGTTGCTTAATTTTATACAATGCATGATGCCATGTTCAAATAAAGTAGGTTTGGTTTCTAATAATTAAAGAATGAGACAATGTTCACTGTTTTTGCAGAGATTTTATGGTATTTTTAACATATTCTAGATTGATTATACAAATAGGAGTGTATAATTTTTTAGTAAATTTGTGGCTATTGATAACTAGTATATATGGTAGAATTTTTCCAGTTTTGTTTGCTTCTTTGGAGTTTAACTTTCTTTCTTCAACTTTAAGGATTATTTTGTATAAAGTATATGTCTTTAGTATGTTTAGAGTTTAGTCAACAGTTTTAATTTTGAAAAATTTTATATATATATATATATAACATAAATTCTGAATTTTTCCTTTTGAGAACTGAGAAAGGTTAAAAATATTATGTTTAAATAGGAAGAAAGGATCCATCTGAAAGGAAGGAATTGCCATTTTGATATGTGGAGATTAAAAACAGGATATCAGATATAGTACTAAATCACACACAAACACACCCATCCACCCACATCCACACACAGAAAGACAAAGTGAGTGAGAGAGAAAATGTTAAATTAAGAACCACCAGGTTTAGATTATCCAATAAGGATCCTGGTGATTATTTTCTGGATCTTACCAGGATTTATTTCAATAAATTCACTTCACATTTTACTTAACTCATATAATAACTATCATAGCAGATTTAAAATTAGAACTGACTTATTATTGTTTGAAAATATTAGATTCTTTGCAATCAGAAAAAATAGAACTCCAGTTTTAAAATCTGTTTACTATTTATGATATATGTTTAGTTCTATATTGATCAAGTCAAATAATGTGGTAAGTCTAAAAAATAATTATTAGGAATCCTTTTAGAATCAAAAGACTAGGTTAATGTTTGTAAAGGTTTGAGGTTCCACTACTAAAATTTAAGGACTAAATATTCTATATTTTTCCTCTACTGTGAATAGAATTAACTAGATGCCAATTTATATTTCACTTTTAAAAGTAGCTGATTTGTCTACAAGCAAGACCATATTTAAATCTTTTGTAATTAAATTAAAAGGCTATATGTATTCAATACATAACAAAATATATAACTATAAATAAATAAACATGACTTTCAACTACACTATCAGCCTATCCAGCACTGCTGACATGGGAACAGAGATAATTGGAATTTTTATTGAAGGGATAAAGACATACTACCTTTACCCACGTTGAGAAACTGCTGATAATTTCGTATCAACAAAATCACAAAATTCTTTCAACTGTGCGATTCTGAGTATAAATATCAAAGTACTTATAAATTTTGAAAACAATGTCAAGGGAGAGTCTGTCAACAGCAATTTTCACAATGCTGCAAACAACATGGGTCTACTCCAGAGGTGTGCATAAAATAAAATGACAACAACAAAAAGTATTCAATTTGGAGCATGGGATTAGCATACTATAGCTTGAAAGTTTGGCTGGCCATTCCAGAGATGTTTCAATTTGGTTGAACGAAAACCTGAAATATTTTAGTTTTGGTCCAGATGAGTTTGGAATGGTCTAATTGAATAAGGAACATAATTCTGGTGAATCTTACTCCTTTTCCCTCTCTTCTGCATGACCAATGTATCTCTTCTTCCTTGATCACTTTCCTAACCTTCCTTAAACTGCATGAAGCACATAAAACATGGCAAATTCAACTGGCTATCTGATTCTTTCCAGATCTTGCTACATTTACTTTCCCCTTGCCTTTGTTTGCCTCTCCCCGCTGTTGCCACTGTCAGCCTTTAGTATCCGATTCTAAATCCATCCAATCATTCATTTCCATGAGATAAAATGGGTCTATTACTGATTACATAGTTATCTAGGATTTGTGAATATCTGGCTTAGAGGGAATTGTTTACCATGAAAATTAAAACTGAAAAAGAAAATTAGGTGCTCCAATAAAAATATAATTCATTTAGACCATATACATATATATATATTATACTGCTGTTGAGTTCTCTGAAGTGAAATCTGGAGTTCTGAGGTGATATAAATGGTTCAAATTTGTGTGCCCTTTTATTATACTACAGCCTTATTCTTTATCTAGTGGGCACCACATTCATGGTTAATAGAGGTATTGACTTTCTCATTGTCCATTATCAAATTATCATTTGTAAATAAATCTCGGCATCTTTCATTTTGATGGGTGCTACAATTTGAACATTAACTACTTCCTGGAAATTTAATAAAATAAATAACCATTGTCATAGGAAAATAATTTTCTATGTATGATAAAATATTCAATGGAAGGTGCTTTTATTTTATTTCAAAACAAACAAAATTATAGTCATGCGTGATTTATCAGATTTCTTTACCATGGCCTTGCAGGATGATATATCTTCATATACTTCAGAAAGCTTTTAAATGTAAAGCCCAGAATGAAAATCAGTAACAAAAGACTATGCCTGACTGAAAAGATGAAGGACAATAGATGTAACATTTCATGTAAAATCTTCAGTAAGTAAAGTAGTAATTGTGAAATTGATTGGCGACTTTTATTTCTTATTTAGTTTTTTTTAAAAATCAAAGGGACAGGAATTGGATTGTATAACAAGGCTTGACTCTAGGAAGTTTGATCCTGCCAGAAGTGACAATTGACTGGAGAAGAAAAGACTGGAATAAAATAAGAATGGAAAGTATTTCCCATCTATAGAGGCCTGCAGAACTTTATGCAGGAATAAATATAACTAAGAGGCAAATATAACAATCACTAACACGAATAAGCAGGCCAAGCATATAGTAGTGCTTGCGCAGAACAGAATATAGTAAACGCTTGTTATTTTGATTCTCTTTCTCTCATTACTCAGATGTTCTTGGGAGAAAAGTAGCTTTGGGATTAGAAAACAACAACAACAAATATTACAGAGCTTTGACTTGTAAAGAAATAATCACACTTAAAAGAAGCTCATAGAAAGGAATATAAAGTGTGAATATTTAAACGCTCAGTGTACTTTCTGAGTGTTGGAGATCAGTGAAAGTATATATTAAAATTTTGCATGGGCATATTTATGACCATTTGAATATCAAATAAAAAGTTCTAATCTCAAACAAAATCAGATTTATTGTATAAAATTAGACATGTCACTGGTTTAAGTTGTTTATAGAACCTTTAATTAAAGCTTTACTTGCATCCCAACTGTTCTTGAATCATTCCCTTAACTATTTTTTAAAATAGTTTTAATTCCTTGTTATAATTTCCCACTATTACTATTTCTATTCACACTTAGAATATTGAATCCAATTTTGGTCGCCGTATTATAAAAAAAGATGCAGAGAATCTGGAAAGAATGAAGAAAAGAGCAACAAAGATAATTAGGGGATGGAGGCTAAAACATAGCCTCCCACCGACCGGTTCGCTCACACAGAGAGGGCCTCCTCAGGGTGCTGTTGGCCAGGCAGTGCCGGCTGGCGACCCCCAGGGGGAGAGCCTTCTCTGTGGCAGCACCTGCCCTCTGGAATGACCTGCCCCCTGAGATACGCACAATATCAGACCTCCAGACTTTTCGTCGGGCCCTGAAGACACACTTGTTCCATCTAGCTGGGCTGGCTTGATCTCATCCTCTCAGTTTTTAATCGAATTTCGGTTTTAATTGGGTTGTTTTAAAGTTGGGCCAAAATTATTTAATTGTTTTTTTAAATGTTTTTAAATTTTATACGCTAAGTTTTATTCTGGCTGTACACCGCCCTGAGTCCCGCAGGAGAAGGGCGGTATAGAAATATAATAAAATAAATAAATAAATAAATAAATAAATAAATAAATAAATAAATAAATAAGAAAGATGGTTGAAGGAATTGGGTATGTCTAGTCTAGTGAAAAGAAGGAGTAGGCGTGACATGATAGCAGTAGTCCCATGTTTGAGGGGCTGCCACAGAGAGGGGGGGGGTTCAACCTATTTTCCAAAGCACTAGAAGGTAAGACAAGAAACAATGGACAGAAACTAATCAAGGAAAAAAGTAATCTAGAACTCAGGAGAAATTTCCTGACAATGAAAACAATCAACCAATGGAACTTGCCTTCAAAAGTTGTGAGTGCTCCATCACTGGAAGTTTTTAAAAAGAGACTAGCCAGCCACTTGTCTGGAATGGCACAGAGTCTCCTGCTTGTGCAGAGGTTGGACTAGAACATTTCCAAGGTCCCTTCCAACTCTGTTATTCTGTTATTCTTTTTTTTTTTGTAGCAACATTTCATTAATGTCCAACAAAAAGAACTACCTTATTTTTCGCACTATAAGATGCTCCGGACCATAAAACGCCCCTAGCTTTTGGGGAGGAAAACAAGAAAAAAAATCTGCCTCTGCCTCCTAGCAATTTGCCTCCTTGCAGCAAACAACAAACAGCCTGATCAGCTTCAGCACAGCCTGATTTAGCATGAGCAGCTGATTGGCGGTTGGATTGGCCTCCCGGAATACCGGCAATCAGCTGTTCCAGGCTGAAGGGATTGCTGCTGCCCATCGCCGGCGCCTATCACCGCCTCCGTGCACCCCATTTTTGGCTTCTATGCACCTCATTTTTGTCCTCCACATGTCCATTTTTGGCCTCCGCATGCCCCATTTTGGCCTCCATATGTCTGTTCCAGGCAATGGAGATCACTGCCACCTATCGCCATGAATCCAACTACTAATCAATTGCTCATGCTAAATCAGGTTGTGCTGAAGCTGACCAGGCTGTTTGCTGTTTGCTGCAAGGAAGCAAATTGTTGGGAGGCAGAGGTTGAAAGGTGGGGGCTGGTGGGTGGGCAGGACTTAAACAACATTTGCTCTATAAAACGCACAAACATTTCCACCCATTTTGGGGTGGGAAGTGCATCTTATAGACCAAAAAATACAGTAGTTTTTCTTTTATAAATCAAACTTACAGGATTTGGCAATTTTAGTAGCCAAGTACTTGGAAATCCAAATCATGTCTATTCTTGGCATGAAAAGGACCTTTGCCTTTCAGATAGTCTTTTCAATTGCCATTTTTCTGTCTCCATTAAATTGTCCATCGTATCAAAGAAAATGTTTGGTAATTTACCTTGAGTGATTTTAATGTTTCTCAGAAATTCTCCATTAAATTGTCCATCATATCAAATAAAATGTTTGGTAATTTACCTTGAGTGATTTTAATGTTTCTCAGAAATTCTGTCTGTTTGGATCTATTTCCAGACCCCCAAAATGAAAGTTTCCCAAACAAGGCAAAAAGAAAAGGCAAATTCACCTCCTTGTTTTTCTTCTTTTGTCTTTGTATGCCCTTAATACTTTCATTCCAACTGGCATTCCATATTAGTATTACAGTCAACATCTCCATAGTTACAATTCTACATCACAGTCTCACTCCGATTAACCTCATCTTTTGTTTTGTAAAATACACCAATTTTCTGCACTCTTTAATAGTAAACAAAAAACATTCCCACAAAGGTCTAGTTCATTTGCCTAATTTAATTCCAATTTGTTTAAAAGCACTTCATTTAAAAAAAAAACCTTACAAAATAGTTACCTTTATCTCTCTTAAAGTTTCTTACATTGACTCCTTGTTACATTTTTTTTGCCAAAAGTTTTAAAATCTTTAATATTTTTTATTCCTTTATAATTCAGAAAAAAATAACTCACCAAGCAAAATTTTTATCCTGCTGATCAGAAAGTTTTCTCTTTAGTGTAAATTAATTACCTGCAAGTGGTTAAGAAGTTTTCTTGTGAACTTTGTCCAAATAGGCCACATTATGGCTGTAAACTTCATTGATTCCCAGATGTTCAGCTTACATGCTGATTGCAAAAATCTCAGTTCCTGTGGTCTACTACAAGGACCAGCTGTTTAAACTGTAAATGGACAATCTCAAAATCTGTCCTTTTCCTGCAGAAGCTGCCCAAGACAGAATTCATCATCCAGCAGCTGATCTCCTGTCATCCCCTGTCCTTTAGGGATGTCTTGTGGATCATGAATCCTTACCATGTCTTTTTTTTTTAACAATAACGTAAAAACCTGTTATTTTGGTTGAAACAGTGATAGAAAATGAAAGAGAAAAGATTTTTTTAAAAAAAATCAGAAAAGATAAACATTACTCACAAATTAAGGTTTTACTACAACAAATAATTATGTTAACAGTAAGTGAAATGGAAATAAATGGAACTATGAAAAGCAAAAAAAAAAAAAAAAGAGTTTGCAAATAAATCCTAATCAGAGAAGTGGCTATTATATAAATTGCAAAAGAAAAAAAAGAAAAGAAAAAGAAAAAAAAAGAAAAAAATGATGTTGAAATTGCAGGAGGGAGATTTTGTTTTTCTTAATTTGTTTATTTATAACCTGCCTTTATTATAGTTCTGGAGTTCAAATAACTCCAGATGATGAATATATCCAATGCATGTTCCTCTCCTATTTTTCCCAGAATAACAACCCTGTGAAGTTAGTTGGGCTGACAAAGAGTGACTGGCCCAAGGTCTCCCAACTGACTTCATGGCTATGGTGGAACTTGAACTCACTATCTCTTCTTTTCTAGCCTGGTGCTATAATCACTAGACTAAACTGGATCTGTATCTATTAATACAGTGATACTGTATTAATGGACAATACAAAAAGCATTCCATCAATATTATTCCAACTTGTATAAAGGAAATGACATCCCTCTAGAGAAAATAGATGTATATCTAAAGAAATAAACTTTACTGAGGATTAAAGAGGGAAATATTATGAATAAATCTAGAACAATAAGGAAAATTTCTGAAGCTGTAAAAAAGAATAAACTAGCAAAGGTGCCTGGACCAGATGGATTATCTGGTTCTTATTATAAATGCCTTGAGGATGAACTTTTACAACCTTTACAAAGCACAGTGAACTCTATCCTACAGAGAGGAATGATACCAGAGAATTGGAAAGAGGCCAGTATAATATTAATACCTAAAGAGGGACAAGATTTGATTGCAAAGAGAAACTATAGACTGATATCATTATTGGATAATGACAACAAGCTGTTCACAAAGATTCTAGCTGATAGGCTGAAAATAATTTATCTAAAGGACCAATGGGGATTTTTACTTAGAATACAGTCAAAGGAAAGGTTAGAAATATGTTAATATTTTGGAATATTTGGAAGAACACAATTAAAAATAAATTGCAATAAGCTTCTTCCAATACCGAAAAGGCCTTTAACAATTTGAAATAGGTTTTGGAAAATATGTATTTTTGAGAGAACTATATAACATGGGTAAGTTCAGTTTAAACATTATAAAAAGCACAAATAATTGATAATGGAGATATAAAAAAAGCTGTAAGACATAAAAAGGACCAAGACAGCAATATCTGTCACCTTTCTTATTTACTTTGGTTCTTGAAATACTGAATATAGCTATAAAACCAGATGAGAAGATTGTGGGAGTGAAGATTAAAGTCACCATGTGTGAGTTGGGTGGCTATATAAATTTATTTAATAAACAAAGTTTAGAAAATCAAGTTACAAGGACTTTTGCAGATTACTTGCTGTTGATTTTGAAAGATACTTTAAAGGGATTTGAAATATCACCTGGCAAATTAAAAGAATTTAGTGCATCAGCAGAGTTAAAGAGTAATAAATAGAAGAGAAAGATGTTAACAAAAAATATCAAAACAGAAGCTCAAACATGAACCGTATGTTATTTTGAAATAATATATTAAGACATGGAAGAAGTTTAAAAAGACATGTTAAAATGAGATGAACTACAGCTGTCAATACCAGGGAGAATTTCTATGATAAAAACAAACATCTTGCTTAGAAAGTTGTTTTTATTTCAGACAATACCTGTTTTGAAAACTGATGCACCACTAAAACAATGGCAGAAGGATATATCTAAATTTGTGTGACAAGGAAAAGAACCAAGGCTTAAACATAAGGTTTCAAGATAAAAACAAAAAAGGAGGATTGGTTTTACCCAATTTGAAACTGTATTTTACAGCTTGCTATTTCGTTTGTATAAAAGAATATATGATGATGGGAAATAGAAGATTCTTTGAATTAGGACACAATCTGAGATTTGGGTGGCATAGATATTTGTGGTAGAAGAAACTTACATTTAATGTAGATTTTAAAAATTATTATGTTACACGTGCCACATTGAGAATATGGAATAGATACAAACCCAGGTTGTGCCCCTAAGGTTTTTATTGTTCTCAGTACAGGAAGCAGTGTATAGATGAGATATTATAGCCAAACACAAATTGCTAACTCATTGTGAGATATTAGAATATAGGCAATGAGAATGTAAAATAAAATAAAGAGAATTTCCATACACATTTAGTACCAGAATAGGACACAGTACTCAAGATGGGTTCTGACCAGAGCAAACTAAAACAAAACTATAACTTCCAATTGTTTGAAAAGTAATTTTTACTACAACCTAAAATTGCATTTGCCTTTTCCCCCAACAATATCACATTGCTGACTAGTGTTCAGTTGGCAACAATTACTGTTCCAAGCTTTTATGCACATTTATTACTGCCAAGCCAAATTTCCTTTCTAAATAAACACATTTGATTTGTTTCTTAAGTGAAGAAATCTGCATGACATACTGCTATTATCAGCCTATTTTTCTAAGCTATCAAGATTACTTTGAATTTTCTGTCTTCTAAGATATTAGCTATCCTACTCAATTCTGTTTTATTCAATTTCTTTTTAACTAGGTCCATTAAATGTCACCTAGTTTGTGCTCAATATCAGTCTTTCCCAAAAATGATACTCTCCAGATATATAGAATTTCAACTTCCATAGTTTTCATACCAGCTGGAGGGTTATGGGTGCAGAAGTCCAAACATATGTAAAGGCTCCCAGATAGGGAAAAACTGTTAAGCATCTTTGCAATATGCATGTCAACATGTGTTTATGTTGATTAAATATAATATTGAGCAGCAAATTTTCTTTTATTTGTCTTGCTACTTCTCTTTCAGCTTCCAGAGGTTTTTAGCTATTCATTATCTAAATTTGCCCTATTTATCCCAGATTTCTCAAATAACAGCCAGATTATTATGAAAAGAGCTTGCTGATAGTAAGGTTTTTGAATTGCTTCAGTGATTGCCATAGGTAGGACTATTCTGGAAAATAGCAACAGCTGCACAAACTGGCTTTTAAAAAAATCTTTTAAAATAAAATCTGTAATACTGAATCTTTTTGCTTATGAAATGTCAGAAACTATGTTTACTGTAAAGCTTCTGCTTTAATGCCTCTGAATTTACAGTGTTAGAAAATATTCATAATAACCACCAATAGTTCACCCGTGCCTGCATTCAGCAGAATGAAAGAGAGAGCATATAGCAGTCATCAACTTTCGTTAAAGCTAAATCTAGCAATTCTATGTGAAAAATAAACATTTGGGGAGGGGGGCAGATTTATCTTTAATATAATGTTGTTCTTACTGTAATCTGTGTGCTCCCTTTTTTTTTTTAAGGGGTGTGTGAAATATTTAGGAAAACTGTCATGACAAAAAGGGGCAAAATTTAAGATGGTCTTATCTAGCATATTTCATTGCCACAGTATATGTAGTGTGAACAGGGGTGAGTTCCAATTTTTTTTTACTACCGGTTCTGTTTGGTGGGCGTGGCTTGGCGGTCATGTGACTGGGTGGGTGTGGCTTGGACATGTGACTGGGTGGGTGTGGCCAACTTGATGTCACTCACGTCAAAGATTAGGGTTAGGGTGCCTGGCCTCTCCTCGCCTCAAAGGTTTCCCAATTGTACAATTTTTATTACTACTGAACATCCAAAATATGTGTACATATATATTACATAGTATAGTGTGTATAGGCACACAAAAAGATACATTATCTACTATATATACTGTATGTGTATACACACACACACACACACACACACACACACACACACACACACACACATCTCTTCTAAAACTATACACATTCCAACCTCACTTACTACATTTGGAAAAACACACCCAGAGTCCACTTTCTGTCACACATTTAACTATAACTTCTGTACATTGGAACATTACACACACCTTCAGATTTACTTCCCTAGCCTGCACATGACTGTTAGAGCCAGGGGAGATCATGGATTGAGTAAAATGTGGTGAAACTCACTTAACAACGCTTTTGCTTAACAACCAAAATTTTGGACTTAATTCTGGTCATAAGTCAAAGACTATCTCTGCCTTCCTCTTCATGGCAGCTTTGTTCTAGTAAACTCCTTCTCCTTTCTGGCAATTTCCCTCTCTGTTAGAGGCATCAAAATAATCCAGACAATGTAAGGTTTCCTGCTAGAGCAGAGGGTTGGACTAGATGGCCTCTAAGGTCCTCTAAGAGCCTTGGTGGTACAGGGGTTTAAGACACCCTGTTATTAAGCTTATTAAGACCAGCTACCTGCAATTACTGCAGGGTTCGAATCTCGCCAAGGCTCAAGGTTGACTCAGCCTTCCATCCTTTCTAAGGTAGGTGAAATGAGGACCCAGTTTGTGGGGGCAATAAGCTGACTTTGTATAAATATACAAAAGGATGAAGGCTATTGCTGAGCACATTGTAAGCCGCCCTGAGTCTTCGGAGAAGGGCGGCATATAAATCAAATTAAAAAAAAAAAAAAAAAGGTCCCTTCCAGCCCTAGATTACTGTCCTGTTTCAATGTGTCTTCTGAAGCCATGTCTAGTGCCAGGGATTGTGGTCTTTCCTTCCTCTTCTCTCTCTCTCTCTCTCCCCCCTTCCTTCCTCTTTCTTTCTCTTTCTTCCTCTCTTTCTCTCTCTCTCTTTTCTGTCGCTCCCTTCCTCTTTCTTTGTCTTTCTTTGTCTTTCTCTCTTTTCTCTCTCTCTCCCTTCCTTCCTTCCTTCCTTCCTTCCTTCCTTCCTTCCTTCCTTCCTTCCTTCCTTCCTTTTTGTCTCTTTGTCTCTCTCTTTTCTTTCTCTCTCCCTCTTTCCTTCTTTGTCTTTCTTTCTTTGTCTCTTTTTCTATTTCTCTCTCTCTCTCTCTCTCTCCCTCTGTCTCCTTCCCTCCCCTTCCTCCTGAAATGCCAGCAAAACCCACCACTTTGGTCCTAAAATGGTCTAGGGCAGGGGTCACCAACCTTGGCAACTTTTAGTCTTGTGAACTTCAACTCCCAGAGTTCCTCAGTCAGCAAAGCTGGATCTCTCTCTCTCGGCTTCTCGGCCTGAGCAACAAAGCCCCCCCCTTCTGGACCTTTGGTCTCTGCAGCCTGTCAGGAGAAGGAAGGACAGGCGGGAGGGCGCTGGGGAGGGCCGCTGTCCAGCCAGGTCAAGTGCAGGACCAGGTATTAAAGGAGGAACCATCTGCACTTGGAAGAAGATCGTGAGGGGGGAACCAAATCCCACCCCACCCCGCTTCCCTTTTACCTTTCTTTAATGTGTCCCGCTTCCCTCCCCAAACCTTGGGAGGAGGCATCCTCCGCGCCACAAAGCCCTTGAGGTGGCTGCAGGAGGCGGAAAAGAAAAAAAGAAGCCTTGGCCTCTGAAGCCTCTTGAAGACTTTGAAGGTGTGTATGTGTTTGGCGGCGCTAAAGTGAGTCACGTGATCGGCCCCTTGTCTTCCGCTGCTGCCACCACCTCTGCCTCTTCCTTCTCTCTGCCAACAGAAGTCAGAGAGGAAAAGGCAGTTGCTTTGCTGAGTGTTTCTCTGCATTTCCATCCCAAGTCAGCCACCCTCACTGGAAACACAGAGAAACATTCAGGCAAAGCAACTGCCTTTTTCTCTCCGACTTCTGTTGGCAGAGTGCGGTGGCAAGCCGTTCTCACCGGGTAACAGACAGGCTGCTGCTGGAACAGCCAGGAGAAGGAGAGGCTGCCAGCGCGGAGGCGAGCTGCCCCAGAAGGACCAGAGGAGAGTGCAGCTTCTCACTAATGGAGATCTACCGGTGGGGAAGTGGGCGCGGTAAGAGGTGTGCTGGCCAGGAAGCGGTCATGCTCCCTGGCCAGAGAGGGTTGCACAAACCTTTGCTGGTGTGAACGTGTAACCCTGTCCTGCCAGGGAGCATGACCGCTTCCTAGCTTGCACATTTCTTACCGCTTTCTGCAACCATTTCCGCACTGGTGGATTTCCATGAGTGAGGAGCTGTGCTCTCCTCCAGTCCTCCTGGGGCAGCTCACCTCCCTGCTGGTGACTTCTCCTTCTCCTGTCTGCTCCAGGAGCAGCCTGTCTGTTACCCAGTGAGAATGGCCTGCCACTATAGCCTGCCCTGCCCTCTCTTCCCCGGCAGTTGCTCCTGGTGCTGCCGGAGAAGTGGCAGCACGACAACTGCTCTTGCTGGGGGCAGGTCAGGGCTTCCCTCCCTCCCTCCCTCCAGAAGCGTGGGGCTATGCCAGAAGTCTGCTCAGGTGGAGTGACAAGGAAGCCCCATCCTTGCCACCACCGCTCCCTCGCCCTTGCCAGCAGCGGTTCTTGCACAGCCGCTTCCCTGGCAGTGGCAGGAGCAGCTGGCAGGGAGAGGGGATGGCAGCAGGCTTTGGCAGCAGGGAGTTCGAGCCAGCTAAGAGGCAATGTTCCTCCTCCTGCCAGCCTCGAGCTCAGCTCCGGGCAGCATCCAGCCAGACATACCTGGCTTCTCCCTGCGGCAGCCCACGTGGATCCCAGGCAGCGCAACTTTGGGGCCTTTTCTCATGGTGATGATGATGAGGCAGGCAGGCAGCTGGGTGCATGGAGTGACTGGTGGCAGCACTCCTGGTTGGCAAAGGGCGGAGTCCTGGGGCTGCATGCGGGCAATGATGGTGGGTGGGGTAAGCAAGTGGCGACTGGGCCGGGAACCGGTTTGGGGGCATGGCCAGCCAATGTTATTACCAGTTCACCGAACTACTAAATTTTTTTACTACCGGTTCTTGCGAACCGGTGCGGACTGGGAGCAACTCACAACTGAGTGTGAAGCAAAGTACATAATCATCAGAGTTGACTCAAAGGGGTTTGTTAGGAAGAATGGAGGGTTGGAATGTTTTCTACCTCATGGGCTGCCCATTAAACTGATTTCTTTGACAACTGGACAGAACAGGACCACATTTAGAGAGAAAGAGAAGGAAGCAAATTAAAAAACAAGCTGGATCAGGCTGGAGGTTGCAGGAAAGAGACAGAATGGGACAACTTGCCTCAGCCCACTTTCCATGACCAACTTGCCACGGTCAACTCGCCAGGGCCAATTCACTGTGGCAATTTGCCACGGCCATCTTGCCATGGGACAACTCGCTGAGGACAATTTAACAATTCAAATTAATTATTTTAAATTATTTTAAAAATTATTTACACTTTTGTCATTCACATTTTATATTGTCCCTCCTTTGGCATCCTTTCTTTAATGATTCTATTTGAATATTTCTTCAATATTAGAGTAACTCTTGTCACACAGCGAATTGTTCTGTGGGAAGTTGGCAATGGTGAGTTTTCCTGCAGTGAGTCAGCTGTGGCGAGTTGGCTGCAGCAAGACGGCCATGGCGAGTTGTCGTAGAACCGAAAGAGAATCTGGATACATTGTCCCAATGCCTTCTTATAGAAGAGGCATCAAACTTAAATTGTTGCTAGTAGTTCCATTCTCAACCCCATTCCTGGTCATATGACCCAGGGCACAGCTATATAGTCATTCTGTGCTTCCTAGATACAACACAAGAAGATACACAGATATATATTTGCATGTTATAACTTTGTTCTTTTTCTTTACTGCAATGGTAAAGGGACCATCCCAACATTAAGCAACTATTCTGTATACTGTCGATTCCTTGCTTTATCTTTCAAAAATACTAAGGGCCCACTGATCAATATTGAGCAAACTTGTTTTGCCTCATAATGCAATATCTTAAGTGTACACTTGAAATTATGTTTGTCACTATGGAGTACTACTTAAAAACGGTACTATTTTAAGGGACACTTGAAACCAGTTGATTAACACAATGAATGGAAATAAGCATTTGGAACTATACTCCCAAAAAGAACTGCTTGAATTCTTATTATCAATAGAAAACTGGACCAACGGATCTATGAACTAAAAATTGTTTGCTTAAATGAGAAACAACCATATTTGTCAAACTGGCATTGGAATCTTTTCATGCTCCAGAAAGTTTTTCTTTATCAAATAGCAGTTAATCTGGGCCAAAGGCTTAGCAACCTGATCCAAAATATTTTTTTACAGTAATGTCAATATACAGTTCATAAGAAAGTGGCTTTTCTAAAACAGGGGAAAAAATAAGGTATAAAGCAAGCCAATATCAATAATATATCAATAATGCCATATCTACTGTAAGAGCCACTGTGATATCATAGTTGAGATTTTAGATTTAAGCAGCAAGAGAGGGGAATGACTTTGGTTCAAGTCTATCCTCCACAACAGAAAGTCACCCCATGAATTTACTGTGGTGACTTTGAACTAGTCACTAATTCACAGTCCAACCTATCACAAAAGATTGCTATTTGGTAAGCAAGATGGAGAAGGTACCACTATATACTGTAAGATCTTGAGCAGATGAAAGATATTCTCTAAAATACAGTTTTAAAGCACCTACATAAACAGCAGGGATGGGTTCTACTTACCTTTACTACTGGTTCGTAATGGGATCGCGCACACACTTGCTTTGCTCGCTCGCGCATCTTGCTTCTGTGCATGTGCAGAAGTTTTCCGAACCGGGGACTACCCATCACTGATATACAGACATTTTCCTGGGCAAAGTTTCTGTTGAACCCTATAAATATTTTATCTAGGTAGAATTTTTGAGTTCTTCAGTAATTTAAGCACTTTAAATTACATTACAAATTACAGTAAGGCTACAGTAATCCTATAAACAGAATAAATCCTAGTCAGATTAATGGATATTAATTTACTATGAGACCCAAATATCATTATTGATTTCCCTATTGCTAATAGGGAAATTATTTGTAAAGTAGAAGAAATATGAAAAATTGTATTTAGTTTAGTTGACCTTCCTTCAAATAACTTTATCCCATTCCTTTTCTTTATCATAACCGCATATACATTCTCCTCATTGAGGAAAACTTCAGAAAAATATTCCAAAACACATTATCCTTGACAACAAGAAACTTGGTTTATCAATGTGGTTCATATTGAGCCTCGTTGCCAAATACTGATTGGCTGAGTGTCTCTGTGCCGAAACAATACATTTCATGAATAAAGGTGAGGTGTGTCTGGACGGCATCCCTTCTAGACAAGCCATGCTTTCATTAACTGGATTGCATTTAGCAGAAGAAGAACTTATTATCTTTATAATTCTTTATCTGCTAAATAAACCCAAAGCGGGAACAAGAAGGAACCTTTCTAAGTGGAATAGGGGAGAAGAATGAAGAATTCTTCGTGGCCTATAGAAAAACAGGCATTTTCTGTAGTCTGCAAACTGCCCTTGGAACATCCTTGTCATCATGCAAAGACATTTTTATTCTCCCAGGCATTTTAAATAATAATGCTGATGCTAGGTTCCTCTTGATAAGCTCGACCGTAAACAAGCATTCAAAGACATGCAAGCTTTTGATAAATATATTTATAATAGAAAATCCAGCCATTATGAAATAATTTTGGTAACTGTTGTGTCTTAAATGCAAGCCCTATTTATAGTGAAATGGAGGTTTAAATTCTTGGACCTCTTTCTCTCTGTTGTACAATGTAATATACTTAAGGATTTGGGGGACAGTTTCCGCTTTGCAATTGTTTTAGTAACAGACTAATCTGCTTTCAGCTATATTCTTCTAATCTTGAAAGAACTGGCTCCCATACCTAGTATGTTTTTTGTTTTACCTTCAATTGCAGCTTCTTCTTTGTTATTGTTTATTCCTTATATTATGCTACTGTATATATTTTATGATTTCTTAGTGTATGTTTGTAAATTATAGGCATTGCTTTTATTTTTTATAATAAACTGTCTTTTTCTTAAAGAAGAAGCAACATATAGATAATATTGCTTTAATTTAATTTATTCAATTAGGAACCCACCTGACTTAAAAAAAGACTCTGTGTGGAGTGCAATAAATAAATAAACACATCTTTCCCTTTTTTTGTTTTATTTACTTTTAACTTTCTACCTATAAGATGATTTGTGATGTACTGATAAAAAGAGTTGTCCTTGGTAAAATTCAAGTGCTCTATATTTTTTTCTTTTCTTTCATATAGACATTAATTTCTTAAACATCCATGGGTTATTGTAATCTTAAATTCTTTTGCTTTATCTGCAGATTTCCTATCTGCATGGGGAGAATTAGGTTTAAACCACTGAATCTGTACCTTACAGCCTTGGCCATGAGCTTTGCATAGCCAGAGAGAGATCTTGTCTTCCAGGTGTTCAATGAGGGTTTATAATCTGTTCCTGTGAATAAATGCAACTATTTGCACTGTCACAGCCGATCAGTACTTCACTGAAATAATAGTAATAGTACTGATAATGATGACAATGATATAAATAATAGAACTCTCATATTACAGGTATATTTTGTCCAACAAATCTGATTAATGGGTTAGCAGTGAGGTTGAGTAACTAAAAGAAATCTTTTACTGAACAGCAGTCTTGAAATAGGTAACTTCCTCTTTTGCAAAATTATATAAGTCTAAACCCTCAATTCTGAAGGTTTGTGTATCACAGCATCAGTGTGTAGAATGGAAAGGGTTTAAAGAATGAAAAAGGAAGGCAGGAAGTCTTTCTTTTAAGTGTTAAACTTGCCTTATAATTGGATTTGCTAGTTGATAGTGAAAGAAAGCTTTGATTAGCTGTTTCCCTAGAGCTAAGGAAACTTATATGAAACTTTGGGTTGAAACCAATTATTTACATTTCCATGGAAAATGTCATTATTAGTACATTTTGCTCTGTAACTGTTATTCTAATGTGTTGTGGGATGGCTCCTGCATGGCTTGGTAATGATGCTGGAGAAATCATTTAAAGTACATTTAAAAAAGAAAAATAGCATGTACATATTTATGTAACTCTAAGTACTGGGCTCTCTGGGGAAGTTGTACACTCCTTCCTCACCGAGGTAGTTTATTTGTGCCAGTAAAGATTTATGTTGCTGAAATAAAGTTGTGTTGCATAGGGAGTCCTCAGCACACTAGTAACATGCCTTAAGATGTTGAGTGAAGACTGAGTGAAGCAAACTTTCAAGCATTGGCATTCTCCATATGTTTTAGCATTCTTCCCATGTATGGATTTCATCTCTTAGAATTCCCAGTTCACATGGCTATTGCTGAAAATTCTGGGAGTTGATGTCCACACATTTGCAAGGCACTGATGTTGAGAAAGCTGACCTAAATATTCCAGTAGAGCAACTCTGTTGTAGCTTAGTTGAAATTTTATCTCTGCACAGTTTCAATGTTTACATCTAATAGATAAAGGACGAATTTTCTTGAAATTCTATTTTTCTTCCTGTCATATGAAATACATCTTTCTGTTGACTGATGGAAGTGCTACATACCATAAGTTTTTTCCAAATTAGAATAAAAGAAAGCTAACAAAGATGCCTCTTTTGGGACATAAAATGTCATAAAACTATTAATTATGTCAAATACATTATTCATAAATTATTTTGATTTTTATTTGATTTTTTGATGATTCATTATTCTAACGAATACCAGAGTGTTGTACAATGAACTTGCTACAAGGAATCTTACAAAATAAAACATATAATAATGAAATCTACATAAGCAAGCTGAAAGTTAATTAATCCAAAACAAGTAAATGAAAACCTTTCATAATTGCCCATTGAAAGCCAAATAATACTGGATGCAAAAAGAATTTTAGGAGTTACCACTAAAAACATTTCAATATATTTAAAATATGTTACAAGGAATAAGAGACCAGGTTGCCATGATAAAAAATACTTAAGATATAAGGAAGTAACAAATGTCTGGGCAAGGAAAGTTAAAATTAGGCTAAAGAAAGATTGAGGACATGTTGAAATAGTTATTTGGTTCTCTTTCCTGTGGCAGACGTGGGCAGATTAAAATTTTGAATGGATATGTCAATGTCCAGTCTGTGTCAGCATTATGTGTAGCATCCTATGGACCTGCTCTTCAATGTGTCAATATTCACCTGTTCTGTTCAATCCAGAACAGCCTATTGCAGGGCTAGCTAGAGAAGCAAAGTGATCCATGCTTCATCACTTCTCTTAAAATAATCATCTTCTGGACATAGCACATCTGTTCAAAAGACCTGGGGAAATCCTTGAAACAACTACACTTGAAAGTGTGGAGCAGGAAAAAAAATATACAAAAGGGTAGCTAAAATGATAGCTGTCCCATAAAGGAAAGTGACAGCACTTAAGCTGCCTAAGGAAACACATTGCAAAAGTGTAGAACCAAAGCAATTACAGAATCAGAACATCATCCATACAACAGAAATATCAGCATCTGGGAGTTTTTAATTTTAAGAATTCAGGTAAAAGGGGATATGGTCAAAGCATATAAACTTACGCAAGATATGAAAATGAGAGTGGTTTTTTTCTCTCTCTCATAGAACTTCTAAAAGAGGTGAATATTGACACATGAAGTATAACAAAAAGAAAGATTTCTTGACCCAAGCTTGGGTGAAGTTCTGGTTCATGATTTGATGGCACAGATGAGGTTGCCAAAAGCAGCCCTATCCTCTCTGCTCCCAAGTAGGCAAGGAAAAGCCTGGTTCCTTTATAAGCTACCTGGAGATGTTAAAGGAGATGCCGCATATACATTTTCTAAGAAAATAAAATGTCTAAATAAGACCTCTTATTCCTTTTCTTTAGTGGAACCAACCGGGTACCATCCATTGCTGGTGCTTCTATCTAGTTCCATACCAAAAGGAGAGGATAATGTGGTGGCAACAATGTGTGATGGTCTAGTTGGAAGATGCAGGCTTTCATCTCTGCCCAATAATTCCATTCTCTGATACTGTGCTTGCCCAGCCCAAATTTAAATTAAGGGATTCATTTGCCCAGGTATAATCATGGCTTTAAGAGGAGACTAAATCAGTGAATGGAAGGTAAATTCACTCATTGTTGGCTGCTAATCATAATGGTAATGTTCAGCCTCCAGGAATAGAGCCCACATAAATGACAGATGCTAGGAAACAAGAGGAAAGGGAGGTGTAATTGTTCTGAACTTCTCAGCATTCTTATGTTCTTAAACATGCATGCATGCCTGCATGCAACAGTTACCACTTTTTTTAAAAAAAAAAAAATATTGGTATTATTCTAAAACATGCACTTTATGGCGACCAAGCAACTTTTCATTCTTCTACACGGGTTCATAAGTTTTAGCCAGCAAGGAATAGTGGAGTTCATTCCCTTTCTCTTAGAGAACAGTCTTATCTCACAGACAGGACAAAAGATGGGGAGACCCCAACATTAGAAAAAAGACTGAATAAAAACAAAATAAGTCAATCATTAAGCTGGCTAATAGCACCACAACCTGCTTCTCACTACATGTGCTTTGGAATATAGATAGCGCATGATGGCAGAACTGAAGATCTCAATCTAGTTCTCAAATCGGGATTGCCATTCAGAGCTCTCCTTCTCAGCCCCAACCTAAGGGCTGACTGATTTGCCCATTCTGCCCGATCACAACTTTCCGTCGTTTCAGGGTGTAAATACAAGAGTGGCTGGAAGAGGGTGTCGGTGATCCCGCCTGTCTAGAGAGATGAATCCAGCCCGGTTATTTACTTATTTAGTTAGTTAGTTGCCGTGCGAATTCAATTAGCAGCGTGAAACATTTGCTGCGGTTTTTGTTTACCGGTGGCAGTTTGTCAGTAGTTATAAGTAGAGTTCCATCTGCCACTTAAACTACAGGGCGAATTGAGAGAAAATTAGCGAGAGAGAGAGAGAGAGAGAGAGAGAGAGAGAGAGAGAGAGAGGCAATCGGAAGGAAGGAGTAAGTGAACTAAATTCCGCCTGGCTTTATTGAAGAAGGAGCAGGGCCGCCGTGGGGCGTGCTGGTTGCTTCTGGCTGCACGGGGAAACGCCGGGGAGGTGAGAACAGCACACGCGAGGACTGTTGGCACGGTTGGCGAACCCAGGAGGCGCAAGGATGTGTTACCAAACGCGCGAGAGGGAGGCAGGGTGTCGTGTTCAGTGAGAGATAAACAGAAGATGCTCGACGCCTTTTTTTTTTTTTTTTGGCCTTATTCTGCAAGCTCTTCCCTTCAAACTCCTCCAGATTGCTTCCCTGCTTTCTGCTCCTCGACTCTCCCCGTCTCTTTCTCTCCCCCATTGTTCTCCTCTTTTCCTCGCTTTTGATGCACAGACGTTGTCACATTCCGTTGACTCGCCCCTCTTCCGCGCGTGTGTGTGTGTGTGGTTTTTTTTTTTTTTTTTTTTTTAAACATTCACGCCTAGTGAGGCTTTAAGCCAGAGCCAGCAGCCTCTCGGGCGAGTTTTAGTCATGTGTGAAGCTCAGTTTGATCGAGCGCTCCTTTTCTGCCTTTTCACTCTTGCAAAAGATTAATAGGTGGCGTCACGTTGCTCCCCTGCTCCTTTCCGCAGGAGGGACTTAAAAGGAACAACGACCCCCAACCACCCCCACCCAAGCTAATCACTTTCGATAAGAATTTTCCTACACCCCCCCCCCCACAAAAAAAAGAAGGGGGGAGATCGCCGTGCAATCTACGAGCGGTGGCAAAGACTGGGGAAGGCTAGAGATGCTTCATACTGCTAACAAGGGAAGGAAGGCTTCCACCGAGACAGGTAAGAAGTGCCTGAATGGGAAGGATCGGTGGAGGGGAGAGAGGCAAGCTGTTGGTTTGTATCGCTTTTCAGCCCGGGAAAATATCTCCGGTGGAGGATAGCAAGGGTCTTATGCCAGCTGTCTTTTGTTCGTGATGTAAAGTACCTGTAGTGACTGATGAATTGGAGCGTGCTAAAGGTTCAGTTGAAAATGGGTTTGTCTGGCAGGCAGCTACGATCTGAAGGACTCCCCCTCCACACACACACACATACACACACACGCCCCTCTTGTCTTTAATTGTTATTTTCACCGCGGACTTTTATAAAAACACTACTGGACACAAAGCAGGAGTTTTGGCGGAAGGTTAAAGCCAGGGGCTGGAGGAAATCTCCACCGCTTGCAATCTTGCTGGGAGCGGGCATTCTGCAGTTTGATGCCCAATTGATCTGAAGCGCTTTTCCAAGAGGGATTTGGGCTTAACTGCTCAGGCTAGGTGTTGGCGAGGCTGGGTTGATCCAGCATCGCTGGTAAAGCATGACAGTCTTTTCTAAAGTGGTCTGCAACCTACGGCGCGGTTCGTTTTACGTTAAATAAGCCCTCGGTCCGGTCCCCCCCTCCCCCCAGTCTTCAGTGAAAGGGGGTTATCATCAGGCTATGCAAACAGCATCCAGGCTTAGCAGCAATCAGAACAGTGGATGAATGTCAACTGTCCAATGGAGAAACTCTTGACAGTGACTGTCCACAAGTGCACCGGCATGTAATAAAGGATTTCCTGTATAACAGCTAACACAGAGAGAGGCTAATTACCAGTCACAAGGTCTGAACTTTGTTTTGGGGAATGGGAAGCATACTTATGCATTGCAAGTGTCCCCAGCTTTCATAACTAGGCCTTTACATTTTTGTAGGAGACAGTCACTAGCCTGTTAGAGGTAAAGTAAGCTTACAATGAAATTTTGTTATCATATACTGGATAATTGTGGCTGGGTTGTTTTTTTTTTTAAGTTATCTACCATATTTGTTATTTGGGAAGTCTTTATTAAAAACCTTTCTGTGTTGTCTTTATGTTATGTCTGAGTGTGTGCTTGTAAGGAAATGTAATAGTGATAGGGTAAGGATACTCCAAACTTCACAGGGGGGTCTGTGGAATTCAACATAACATAATACTTTATGTGTAGCTTTTTTTCCCTCCTTTTTCTTGTGCTTTAGAGATTTTTTACTTACAATTATATTAAAGAACTTAAAATAGGAAATATTAAAAAATCAATAGGAGCTATGGTTCAGACTTGTATAGTAAATTAAAGAATTTCTGCAAGAGATGAAAAGTTAATAGTACTGTAGTGCCTTTCCATGGAATAGCCGCACTTGAAAATAACAAAACAGGATTTAAGAAAAAAATAAATAAAATAAAAAGAACATTTGAAATGAAACTGTATAGTGGGTGCATTCTGTGCTCAGATATTTAAGTACACATCATCACATATAAGAATAATTGATTTTATAAAGCATGTAACATGATCCATAATATTTTTTTCATAGAATTAAAACTCCAAAGGGTATGTTTTCTTGTCATATTTTAGACATGTAAGTAACTCCATTATAAGGCAGTTTCTTTTGTAAAAAAACCCCTGCCATTTGAAAAATATAAATGAAAGATAGTCACATAGCATAGATAAAATCAGGTTTATTACAAAATAGGGTAATTTAACAAATATAGGTGCACATTAAATTTGTGCAAAGTGGACAATGTGATAGTAAGTACTGTAAAATTTTAACTTATTTTAACAAAAGAATTGACTTTGCTTCTCCATAAAAAATGTCAGCTTAAACACAGCTAAATAATAAATGAAGCAATTTTGATTTTCTCCAGTACAAAAAACCTTAAATCTTCCTAGAATGCAGACTTTGATTTTTCTGTATTCAAAGAACCAAACCTTTCAAATGACTTTTTCACATTATAATCATTGCATTAGTAAAATGAATGGTAATCTGCAGTAAATAGGGAACACTCTGTATCCCTTAAAAGACAGATACAAAAAGGTTAAGTCCTTTTAACAAGGCTAGTTTAAACCCAAGGGCAATAGTAAAGACTCCGTTGTCAGACCAAATTTTCTGTTCATTCATAGTTCTCCCCCTCCTACTCCTCCCCTAGCCTTTTTTGGCAGATGCTAACTTGCTTCTTCTCAACATTAACAGTGTGATTAATATGAATTGAAGCATTTTACGGATAATCCAGTAGATGCTGCTGTAGAGCAAAGGAAACATCGCTTAACTGGCTGGGAAAAGAGGACTGAGGGGAGAGCAATGGGAAGAAAAATCTTGAGCACTGCTGATCCTGAGTATGTTGACTGCTGATGGAAGAGTAATGTGAGATCATTACATTTTCATACCATTCTATAGGGTGTTATTAAAGCTGAAGCCACACTTGCTGAAATGATCACAGCTCGGTTAGGCACATAGCACGTCTGCTATTTTAAATTGTAAAATCAGTTTACTGTACATTACTATGCAGAACATTTCATCACTGAATACTAAAGCCCTTTAACATGCAAATTTTCTCAGAGGAAGAGCTGAAGCGCAATGATCTTAAAGAAATAATGCTCAGATTCATTATAAAAATGGGGTCCAGTTGCCAATGCAACAGTACAAGTGTTTGGAAATTAAAAATCTGTGGCTACTATATTGATAGAATTGAAAATCAGTAGTGGCTTTTCTGATTAATATTGAACACTTAATAGACTCATTGTAAAATACCAGAAAACCTAAATTGTTAATTAGAAAGGATGCATGACTGCCAGTGCTAAAGTTGATATTGTGAGATTTTTAATAGGACATATAAAAAAATTACAGAAAAGCAGAATCTGAAGGTGAAAAAAAGACAGTATATATGGATGAGGAGGAAATGTGTAGCGCTGTGTTATCCTGCAAGACTTGTGTAAGTAAATCTTGATAACATGACAAAGCAAATCAGAGTGCTACTTACTGATGCAATTTCAGGCAACCACTGACCTCTATCTGTGGGAATATTTATTTTTTTTTAGAAGTGATCCCGAAGCCATCAATTTACACTACATTCAAAAGAGTGAAGAATAATTTTTAATACATCATTGGTTCTGGAATATAATGCGCTATTCCTCTTCTAAGCCATGTTTGTATTTAGCCACATTTCATGATAACTTGCTCTGTTGTAGCTGATACATATTTTGCCACCCGATTAAATAGATTCTAAGTTCTTGGCTTAATCAGTTGTTAAATCTTCAATACAGTTTTTTTTTTAGTTAGCCAAATATAAGTGGCCTGTACTTTCTTCTTATATTACATTTGAAATTACTATTAGCTTTCTTTCTCTTAAAGCATGCACCCAAATGCATTCATGCTAGAACAACTGGTATTTCAAATATGAAACTGCTTTACAATAATAGTTACATGCAATAATAAAAGCTTAGTTCATTTTTTTTTAACAAGTGACATGCAAGAGAAATTATCTTTCCCTTTTTCTGCCTTCAGCCCCATTATGTCCCTCACCTCTACAATAAAAAAGTCTTTCAGTCTTCCAGAACAGTTCTGGAATATGTGAAAACTGAAAGAGGAAGAAAAAAAATGTTTATTAACCAAAGAACTGTATAGTATACAACCTTTTATTTTAATAAATATAATTGCATGTGACTGGTTTTAAAGCCAACTTAAGTTTTAAGATGTTCAACTTACATCTGTCTTTCCCTATAAGGATCTAAAATGACTTTGACAGTAATATTCTGCTATTCAAATTAACAGCAGTTAGATTCCTTTTACATAAGTACATTTAAATATGAATTTTACTCACTGATTAGAACATGCTCAAATATGTGTAATTTTGAGATGCTTTGTCATCACTTTCAGAATCATGCCATTCATGTCTTAGAACTGTTCTACATTACAAGTTCTGAGAAATTTTTCTAACATAAAATTATATCAATAATGTGATAAGATTCCAAATTTAAACTTCTTTGCATACATTTTTGTTTAACATCATATACCATGATGCTGTAAACTTTAGGACATCCTAAGAGAATCACTGATTTCAGTACTTCTAAATGTGATGTTTTCTGTTCTAAAATGGAATTCTATATTAGAGAGATGCTGGAATGTCACTGATTAGAAAGCAATGGCTTTCTATTATCTGCTCTCAACAATATTTACATAAGCAATATCGTAGGTGCATATTTTTTTTAAATTTACTGATTTTTCAAATAGGAGTTCACTATGGATTGTGTTATATATTTATGGGTAAAGAACATTTAAAGGCATATGGGTATATGTGAATAAGAGATGATTATAATTTAAATAATTAATTGATACTTCAAAAGAAGGATACTAGTTTAATACAATTTTTTAAAGTACCGTTTATTAAACTGCTCTTTAGGCATATTATGTTTAGAAGCTGATATCTTTTATCAGCTCAGCTTTGAAACTGTTTATTAGTGAAAGTTTTGGGGTCTTTAAATAGTTCAAAAACTATAGCAATTAATATTTCCAGTAATGTTGTAATGTTCTTAATTTGCCATGCATTTTGTAAGTGTTCCAAAGTCATGTAAAATTTACATCATGCAGTGCAGTGTTCCGTATGATGTAAAACTCTGTAAGAACATTATACAAAATAAAATATTATAAAATTCTGCACTAATGGGGATTATTTTCTGGGAGCTTTGCCCCATTTCAACAGCTGTTTCACTAAGATGAGTGGTTGTTTTATTTTATAGGACTGCTGTTTTTATCAGTGTTGAATTATAAACAGATGAAATTTCAAAGCATTGCAATGGAAGGATCTTTTTATGGCTTGGTCACATTAAATGTGCATCCATACTGTTGATTTCTTCATTTGAAACACGTTTGAATAGAACACGTTAATTCTTCCTGCATAAGGAAACACCCTTTGAACAACCCTTTGTTTTGTTTTTAGTAAAGCTCCAGGAATGTACTATAACTGTATTATCTCTCCTGGATATCATGCTTTCCTTTGGAAAGGCTTTATTATGAGCAAACCATGGAGTTCCTGACAGATATCTCTCATTGTATCTCTTTGATTGAAAACTAATATCACTCTGGAAGGGTCTTTTCACAAAGACTATCACTGCATATCACTGCAAAATCTGACACAATATCTTTCCTTCTTTAACAAGCATCAACAGACACATTATCTCTTCTTCAAAGAATTTCCATACTTTGATATGCTTGAATTGTATACTTTGATATAGTTTTCAGTACAAATTTTTGATTGTTAAAAGTATGAAACATTACATCTTTTGTGAAAAAAATCCAAGAAGTAGCCAACCCATGTTTACCATCATGCCATTTTTTAGCCCCCCCACCTCTGTAAAAAAAAAAAATGCAAGGTATATTGCATTTGTTGAAATATATGCCAACAACATATATTCTGCAAGGTGTTAGCAATATTGAAGATAAGTAATTTGAAATATTACTAGGGTTAGTGCATTTATGAAGTATGTATGTGTCAGAGTGTAAATGTGTATATAAATGTGCTGGGTTAATATTTAGGATTATATACAAATGTGTGCATGGCTATATATAATCACACAATAGTCTCTAGAGGTCACTAGAAGGTAAGGAATGGACAGTCATTAAATTAGTTTCTAAGGGGTCCACATGAGATTGCTTAACATTTTAGAAAAAGTTAACTATTCTGGAAAGGGAAAAAAAAAGATGTAAAATAGTCAGCATCAGCAAAGATGTAAGCAAACATCACCAAGTAAGAAAGTCTCAGGTCTGTCATGTTTGCTTATTATGTTCACATTAAATTAATTTATTTGTATTAGATAAATGCCTGATAAATCTTCAAACTTTATGCGTAGGTACATGTTTACAGAAGTATAAATTGTAATTAGTTGTTAGAAATTACAAAATAAGTTGCACTTTGTGATTTCTTACGTCCTCAAATATTTTTGGAATGTTTGGAAAAAAACATTCCGGTAGGTAGAAAACCTAGGAAAGGAATCCAAATGAGCTCATTTCATTAATTTTTTACAGGATGAGTGTGACAATTTTATGTTCTTATTTTCTGGTACAACGGGTCTTTTTTGAGGATAGCAATTTAACAAAGACTGCCTCTGCAATATGTGTGTGTGTGTGTGTGTGTGTGTGTGTGTGTGTGTGTGTGTGTGTAATAAAGATAGGATGAATTTGAGATTTAAGTGACAGATTCAGCAAACAGAACTGAACAGAACAGAACTAAACATAAGGGGCTTGTGATTTAATAAACTGTTAGAAGAATAAATTCACATGCAATGTTTTCTCTCTTATACTGATGTTTTTGATGCCAAGTACACACATCAGATTGACTTGATATATATGAATTTAAGTTTTAGTTTGTTGCATTTTCCCATTCTCATTGTTAAAATAGTTATGAAAATATCTTATTTACCTAGCTCCATTTATCAGAGATAACATATTTAGTGTAGATTGCAAGAGTGTTTCTAACTGACAAAATAAATCCCCCTGTTTAAGTGAAGCTTGTGACTCAGAGGTCAATAATTTTGCCCTGCTAACAGCTTAAAAAATTTAAATCATCTATTTTTGAAAAAGTGCAGTAACAAAATCATTGTTTCCAAATTGGAATCACATTTTGGGGCGTTACTTTGAGGAAAAAAATGTTAGCGTGGAAAGGATTAAACATAACACTACTTAAGTTTAATTTACTCCAAAGATTGCTGTAAAATAAGAAATATGACTTTATCGTAGATCTTATACATAGACCCTATCTGGAGGAATAAAAAAGTACATTATTTTCAGTGATCACTAATTTTCTTTCTCCTCAAGGTTTTGAAAGTATTGCAACTTAGCTTCTGGAATATCTTGTGTTATTGGTCTCAAAATTTATTTTACCGACAAGGAAACATCAAACCTGCTCTCATTTAAAGAATAGCATATTTTAAAGATCTCCTTAGAATATATTATATCTTCATGGTGTAAAAAAAAATATATCCAGATCAACCTGAATGTGGCTTGCTTGAGTTTTTCCCTCCTCTGTCAGGAAATACCTGGATACTAAGCTGTGAAAGCTTGTTTAACCGATGATGATCCATTTAAAATAAAAAAGAAAGAAAGAAAACAGATGTTTATAGTTAAAAAGTATGCTAAGTATAATAAAATAACCATTACATATTTCATAGTCAGAGTACTCTGAAGTAAGAGTAGTAAGCTGTGTTACTGCAAATAATATATCACTTTTCCTTCTTTTTTTTCCTACCTGTATGGCAGGATGAAGGTTAGTTAATCTTAAATAGGTAATTGTTGGATTTAGGATGCAAATCTTCAGCTGGAGCTTATTAAATTGTAAAATATGGATTGCCTTTACCCTAATGGCCTCTGAATCCTATTATCATCCCATTAGAGAGTGGGATTTTAGTATTTCTGTTGTTTTCAGTGGGCAATGAATATAATGGGGAAGGGCAGGGGTTAATGCAATTCATCTCTTTTAATACTTGTAACTCAGTCCCTCATCACTCAGGGTGGTTTCATTAGCTTTCTTTTTGCTATTTTTTTAAAAATTTACCAGGAACATTTCTTTAACCACCTCATGCGTTCTGTAACGCTTTGTACTTTTAAACAGAATAGAAATTAAACTGTTGGTAGTTATACCAAGAATAATATTAAGGCACCCCTTTATTTGTTATGTTGTTATACCATTGTTCATTTAAAACATTTGTAAAATTGTAAGGATTGAGAAGTTGCATTCTACCCTGCAGACTTAGCATAGGAGGATCACTGTTGTTGGATTCTTCATTGACAAATTATTTATTTACCTGTTTCATAGTTCAGTCTTATGTTGTCCAAAAAAAAAAAAGAAAGAAAAAGAAAAAAAAAGACTTTCATTCAGGTAAGATTACTCCTTATTTTGGCTGAGTTAGACTTCTTCAACAATATGGTGATACATGCAATGTTGTCATGGATTTCGTTTGCTTGACAGCTGATGCCAGGTATTCAAAAGAACTCCTCTTAATGTTGACAGCCTCGTGATGGATAGTTCCAAGCTGTCGTTGTTAGTAAATCACTTGCTGTGCAAGAGAGGGATCTCAGTCAGTTTTTGCAAGAGGACATTCTTAATGCTATGTATTGGGATACTTTCATCATGCTTTGTAAATATAACAGTATTTTTTTAATACACATTAATTCATTTGAAATTATAGTCAAAGTGAATACGTTGCTTTGCTATATGACTGTTATATATTAGAATAGTAATCCTTTTAAAATTTATTCTGAAGGTTGGTGTTGCAAATTACAAAAGCATCTATGCCCTGATCTACTTTTAAAGGAGTAAAATAATTGAAGATAAGAAGGGAAGTGTGATAGGACAAGTGTTTAAATGCATAATGATTGAGATGTTCACCTTTAACTCCATTGCTAATGCAATAACTCCACAATTTACAAAGAAAATAAATAGCGTAATTTTAACAATATAGCAACCTAACAACATCCCTAACTATTCCTGGTTCCTTGATAATAAACTTGAAGACAATATATTTATTTGCTTATCATGAAATTATATTAATGTTCTGCACATCCCATCTACAAAAGAGATGAGTTTTCTTTCATTTGTTCAGCCAACTTCTATCTTTTCTTTAGAGATTGAACTACTTGGAAGAGATTGAACTACTTGAACTACTTAGAGACTTTTTGACTAAATACAGATCATGCCATTTCCATTGCATGTATAGAGTTTAACATTTTCAAGGGTAGATTTGTGTTTTCATCGTCTGTTTTACTAGAAGGATAATTTTAGGATAGGAAACAGTTGAAATTCTCTTTGATACACAATTTTGACAAACTAGAAAAAATCAGTTTTCACTAAATGCAGGCATGTAAATAAAAAATCACCAAACTTGTAATATAACATTCCATATTATTCAGTTTTAATAGAATGACAGAATGTAGGTTATTTGTGTAAAATACAAGTAACACAGTTTTAATTCTTTTATTTTTGAAATCTAGGAATACTGATATAGGTGACTTACACAATGAAAGAATATACATTTTTCACAGGAAGGTGTATAAGCCTTTCTTCAAGTATTAATAATATACATAGTTACAAAAAATACAACTCTTTCTCTTTATTCATGGCCAAAAGTGACCTCCCTGTCATTTTCCTGATTTTAAAAGAGAGTGGGAGGGAGGCAGGGAGAGGAAGGGAGGGAGGGAGGTAAGGGGAGAGAGAGGGGGGGGAATGAGAATACTATATTCCCACTGTAAATCAGTGGGAAAGTATGCTCAGAAAAAATGGCTAGGAAGGAAAGACATTATAGTTAAGTAGCAGCATTCACATAATTTTGCAAACTGTTGTAGGCCATATAACAACAGTACTATACAGAACAATTTATTTGTTGTGGCAAATAAATACACCCCCCCCACAAATCCAGCATCTTACTAGGTCATATTTGCAATACTGTAATAGATGATGTACATAAGCAATTGAGGTAGTTGCTACTTCCAGGCTCTGCTTGTGAACTTGCAGTGATAATTAAATTCCAGGATTTCACTGATGAGAATTCTAGTCTAAATGGACAATGTTCCTTAAATAATTCAGTTTAGAATTGGATCTGAAATCCAATAATGAAAAAGATAGATAGAAGTGGTGGTGTGCAATTCTAGTGGTTTAATGTTTAAATGCTCACTAGATTTTCCCTGAAGTTTGCCTGGGGTAGTGGTATGTAGGAATGACATCAAGGGCTAAAGCAAAGATATGCTGTCTCGGAAATGATTAGACAAGAGAAGGAGGAGACTGCAGTTGCTTATGGTCAGAAAAATAAACACAGGAAGAACCCACCCTAACTAATCAGGCTATTAAAAATGTTGAGGGATTTGTGCTTCAGACTTGCAAGATTCTGTTAATGTAACCTTACAATAAAGTAGAATTAGCTCATCTGGTTGTGTTTTCTGTCTGGTTTAACTGATAGGGCTAATTCCTATTTTGTTTTGCAAAATCACAAGAGCATACACTCATCTTTCCATCTTAAATTAATCCCAGTTTGATTTGTTGTTCAAACCCTAAGTGTTAATTTAAGTATGGTTACTGAAAGTAATCATATATTGTTGATTGAGTTGCAGTAAATACACTTAACATTTGTCTACTTACCTGATTTAAACTAGCTAAGTGAATGTTTTTATACTGTTTCTTCTCCTTATGCTGGAGTGGGGAGAAGAAAGCGAAGCTTTCTATGTTCTTATACAATTGATTTAGCCCTACATCCAAAGCAGTCCATTCTCACACAGCTGAGAACTTAAATTTAGGTTTCCAATAGATTTGCAGCAAACAAAAAATTAGGGATGGGATATAATTCCCTGATATTTCCACTAGTTTTTTGTGTATTATAATGTATTTTTCCTACTCAATATAAGTCAGTAAAATTATTGCAGTCCAAGAATTTTAGTTTTAAGAATAGCTTTTAATTTATTATTGAAAACAATACTAAAACCTTGCCACCCAAATGTTAAAATGCTATCATTCATTCCAGAAGCCACAAATTCCAGTTGTGTCCTTTGCAATGTAGTCTTTAATGCTTTTGGCATCTCCTGCTGTTATGACATGACTCCTGCTGTGCAGAAACCTAGCTCTTTTACTTGGTTGCATCATTAATAGGCCAGTCACTGTTTTAAGGAACTGTAATTCAAAGAATGTATATATAAAAGTGGTTGCTTTCTATTTTGATATATTGTCCATTATTTTTGGTGGGGTGGGGTGTATGGAGGGGAGAAGAATTGTTTGGCCAAGTTTTCATCATTTAATAGAATAGTGTGACAAAATACAGTATGTCAAATACATGAATTTTATCTGTAATTGGCAGAACTAATTTTAATTGATACATCTTTACAACAATGTCCATAAATTATTAATTTAACAAATAATAATATATACAAAAAACCATTCAAGGAAGGATCTCAAGCTATACAAATAAAATACCATAAATGGAAGCCAGCATGTACAACCAAACCAAAAATTGTGGTAAAATTAAGTTGTGTGATAAATCACAAATTTAACTTTTAAAGTCAAAGTGACACAAGGGATACCATTGCCTCCGTGATTCCGATCTTTGTAATTCACATCATAGTACATGAATATTGTCCCAAGACCTTCTTGATTACTTCACCAAGTGCTAGTCTGTTGTACTTTTCTTGACTTCTTCATTGTTTACTGTTAATGGTTGATTCCAAATAATAGAAGCTGTTTACTACTTCAATATATTCATTATCATTTCTAAGGTTGGTTGTTGTACCTGCTGTTAGTATGGTCTTCTTTATATTTAATTTAGTCCCGTTATTTCCCATGTTCATTGACATCCAATACTGCAGATCCTTTGCATTCTTAGCTATTAGAACAGTGATATCAGTATATTGAAGTTTTTCCTGTAGTTTTAGACAACCACAGTTGTCTTCATCTAATCCAACTTAATATATATTCAGCAGGAAGGATGAATAAATAAGGGAAGAGCATGAGGCCTTGTCCCATTCATTTGTCAACTTGGAACCAGATTCTTTTACTGTATTCTGTCGGTATTGTGGCTTCCTGACCTATATATAGATTTCTCATGAGGGCAATGAAATTTTCTGGGATTTGTCTTAAGTACATTCCACAGCTTGACATGATTGACACAATTGCAGGCTTTTCTATAATCAATAAAGCACATACTGACTTATTCTTCTTCTTCTTCTTCTTCTTTTTTTTTTTGTATTCTTTGGCTTTCTCAGTTATCCAGTGTACATCACTAATAATGTGCTGCATTCCTTAACCTTCTCTAAAGTCAGCTTGAATAAGAACCATACACAACTCTAACTTGGTTTGCCTTCTCAAGAAAGCAAGATTTGTACTTTTAAGGTGCCCAGGTCAATTTAACTGTTAAGTTTGAAGGTTGGAATGGTCCTCCATCACTGTTATTCTAATACTTTCTATTAGAAAGTATTTTCTAAAGTATTAGAAAATTCATTTTGCACAAAGGTAGGTAAAAATATAAAGGGAAAGCATTAGTTTACAAACATCCATAGTATTTAAGACTGAAAGCTATCAGGATTTTGTTTCTGCAAAAAAATCCCCACTACCTCAGAAGTGAAATCCAGCAGGTTCTGACAGGTTCTGGAGAACCAGTAGCGGAAATTTTGAGCAGTTTGGAGAACTGGTAGAGGAAATTTTGAGTAGTTCGGAGAACTGGCAAATACTACCTCTGGCTGGCCCCAGGGGTGGGAATGGAGATTTTGCAGTATCCTTCTCCTATCACACCCACCAAATCACGCCCACCAAGCCACACCACGCCCATCAAGCCACACCCACAGAACCGATAGTAAAAAATTTGGATTCACTACTGCACTACTTTAGATCAAGATGCTATTTTCCATGTTCCGTGTTACTGGATATTCACTGGGCTAGCTTGACTGATTGAAAATAAACAAGATGATTTTGTAGCAGATTAACACTTTTTATTTATTAGATTTATTTATCACTTCTCATTCAAGAAGTAGAGTAGAGTCCTCCTTCCTCCTTTTTTTTTTTTACTACAACAATCATTGTCTGTGGTAGTTTGGGTTGAGAGAAGATCAACTGGTTATCCAATGAGCTGAATATTAATTAGTGAAATAAAATATTTGAATTGCATAATATTGTAACTGAATGATCTGCTGAAAAGAAATTAACAGTTATCACCACTATTGATAAGCACAGCAAAGATCCTACCACAGACTATTTAGAAGAAATTAGGAATTAATAAAATATGCAAAATGTTTATTTTAATCTATGTACGGGGAAGATAAGGATTGTATAGCAAGACTAGAAGTTTATTTCTATACAACTACACAACTATTGCACGATGTCTGCTAAATTGACAGCTTAAAAATAAAATTGGCCTTTCACTCCAGAATTTGAAGATGACTGTTTTAATTAATTCTTGATTGCTTGATGATCTATGACTTTTTAAATTCATGACTTAATGCTTCTCCTGGTCTCTGCCATTATTTCCTATTAACAACACAGGAGAAAGATGTAGTAGCTCCTTTAGTTTTTAAGAATAAACTGAAAGGTATGTACTGCTTCTGTGCTAGAAAATATAATCAAGTGTTTTTCCTGCCCTTAGAATGTTCTTTTCTGAAAGTTTCCATTAATATTAATAGCATTGTTCTAAAATAGTCTATTAATATTTACAGCATTGTTCTAAAATTGCATAATATAAAATATCACACTAAAATATACAAGTGTGAATAAAAATTTACAAAAGGTGGCTATAGATTATTATACCATTTATTTAAAAGTGAGAGACTGTTTAAATAGGCATAAGTGTTGTGCAACAGCTGATTAAGACTGAAACTTAATGCAGGGTACTTACCAGATGTACTGCAATAAATTTGCTACCGCCTTAGTTTTCATCACGGCAATAGCTGCCTGAATACAATATCCATTTTAATAGCTCTGATGTCTTTTGTATATTTTTATGCATCCTTTTCAGATCAAGATGGAGAGAAGATTCTGGGAGAAGGGTTATCATGTAAATAAATACTTGACCTTATTTGCCATGGGATGTTAACTCTGGGAGCAGTAGCCTTTGCTGAGTTAGCAAGGGGAATTGATCTATGCTTCTCTCCAAAGCAGAGTTTATAGGAGAAAAGAACAATTAGTTGTAGAACAATATGTCCACCTAGATGCCAAGTCCTCTCTTGAGCTTTTGGCTCATTGAAATAATACTGAAGGTTTGTGGTCTTCTTACCTAGAAATCCAAGGCCTATTTCTCTCTACAAGAATACATGGATCTGAAAAGGAAAGACCCACCTACTTTTCATTAAACAGAGTAGATCTACTTTACCTTTCTTTTGGTGACATCAAGTGGTGAAATTCTTTTGATCAGATGTAAAAAAAAAATAGTTGTATATTATACCATTGGTTCACACATACACTGAAAATTACAGCCATTTCTATTATTCTCAATATGTTTTTTAAGCTGTTCTTTGAAAGAATCAGTGATATCTACTTAATTATTATGTGATTTTTCTAGAGTTCTGCTTTTAAATTCCTTTTAGGTTTTTCTTTTTCTTTTTTCTTTTTTCAGGTATCTTCAGTAATGTGCATAAGCTCAGAATCCTTTTTGACCTCTCTAGTGATACTGGCATTCCTATAAACAAGGTGAATTAATTTAATATTGGAGCACTGTGGTCTTCGTGTAGGAAAGGAGACTTTTAGGCATTCCTGACCAACCAAGCTATTGAACAAACATCTTTTCTTGTTCCTTTTGAAAAGATTTAGTGAATGTTTATCCTATCAAGGAACAATAGCTGCATAAACCTATAAGATCAAACCAACCCAATGGATATAGAGCTGTCAGAATTTTATACAGAAGGTTTTTTTTCCTCTAAAAAAATCCACTTCTGAAATGGGGAATAGGAAACAGAGGTACTAAGAAAAAAGCAGATTTGCTATGAATAAATAAATAAATATTCATATGCCAACTGTGTTATGGAGTGATCATTTAAAATACTGAAATCGACAAATCAATTCATGTATATTCACAGTGCATCATGGGATATGTAGTTGCTAAAAATACATTTCCTTTCATGTGCTGTGTGTATGCCTGAGCAGTTATCTGAAATAACAAAATAAATGCTTGCTTTGCGATGTTTATTTCAACTTTGAGCACTGTAGTCATATGGTTTATAACAATAAGTATAGAATGCAATATCAAGAAAAAATATTTATAGGAGACAATGGAACAATTCCAAATTAATCCTATATTTAACTTACTCTGTTTACATTGATCCTGCTGCTAACTGGCCCACATGTTATTCGAGCTAATAAGAATTTTGTGACCAAATAATCTCTATGGATTTTTTTGGGCTGAAATGATACACATCATTCCATATATATATATATATATATATATATGGATAGATGAAAGAGTTTGCTCCAATGTATTTTGTTTATGCTTACCATTTCTTTCTCTTCCTGAAACTTGAGTGACTTTCTGTCCTTAGAACCAACCTGACGACTGCAATTGCCTTTTGCAATTATACCCAAGTAGGTATATGATAATTTGTTGGTTACCAGCAGACATACTATATTATTTGACTATAATTCAATGAATTATGATTTGCTGCAAACAGGACTTAGAAGTTACATGTAAACGGACATGATAATATATGCACCCAAAGGTTTTTCAGAATTTATTTATGATTTAGAATTATGTCTGAAAATACTTACAGAATTGTATAGGTGGGGGAAAAGAATAATTTCGGTTCAGCTGAGTATAAATGTGTAGCAAAAATAACCAAATAATTTGTATTTTCTTTAATTGTAAAAAAATATAACAAATACAGGTAGGTTTTCACCTGTTTAGAAGACCATGTTTTTATCATTGGCACTGTGGAGATTCTCAAAATTCATTAAAACAAAAAATAAAACAAAAAAAAATGAGGAATAGGCTATTTTAAATGCTTTATATCAAAGTCACTTGGCAGAATGGATTAACAGTGTAGCACACTAACAATGTTTTACTGCATACTATTGTTCGTTTTGTCTATAACAGGGGGTTAGCTATTTGAACGGAAATAGTTTTAAGACACGTTATCTGTTTTCTTCTTTGCTTATATCTTTAATAGAAAGTATAACGATCTAGTGCCAATAATTTTTTGTTATGCTATTCATATATCTGAGGTAGTTTGTAGCATTCCTGAATACTTAAAGGTAGATAGTAACTTGTATTTGAAAAACAATTGCTTACTATGGAAAATAAGATAGGTAAGTGGGAAAGCAAGTCACATATATTAATTATCTTTCAATAAGGATGTTTGGGAAATTTCAATTTCACTTTTTCTTAACTTTTCACCTGTAAGGTTTTTTTTTTTCTTCCATATGTCCATATCAGTTTTCCAATTGCTTTTAAATGTTGTCTTGAAAATCCACATACACATTCCGTTAATTTTGTGTAATAATATATTTTTGTACAATAAACATTTGAATGTCTTTTATAAATGCGCCCAAATTTCCTAATTCAGAGTATTTATTAAATGTGAATTTTACCAATATCCACATTTTTGGATGGATTTTCCTATTATATAATTCCTCATTAGAAAATTTCAGCAAGTCATTGGGAAAAGTACAAATATTAAGGAATAATGTTCTGTTACTAATAGTAGTTAGACAAATGAGAATCTGGTAAATTCATATTATCATGAAAAAAAAAAACATTCCTTTGTTACTTCTGTTAAGTTAGGAAATCAAATATACCAAACATTTTGTAATACAGGAATCTTCAATTTATGAGAATAATGGAACCTGTCCATTTCAGTTGTAAGGCAGGAGAATGTTAAGTGAAACTCATTAAGTGAAATAGCCCCATCTTAGTTTGCCCCAATGCATATGCTAAACAAATACATGGATTGTTAAGTGCACAGGTGGTGCTTCAGGATGCCTTGCTTGGGCTTCCACCCCTGAGATACCCTGTCCTCTGCTTCCAATCCTTAGGGTCTCCACAGCCACTTCCACACCTCACAATCCCTCACTTACTTTCTGACAATCTGCAGAGCTCAGGAGGTAGAGGAAGGGAAGGAAAGTAGGCCTATCTTGCTAAGCCACATGGGAGAATTTCAGTTACATCCTTTTCTGTTTTTCATCCTCAGTGAGTTTTGTGAAACCTGACCTGCTTGACTAGACAAAGTAGCTGTTTCTCCTTCCCCTGCACAACCTCTTTAGCTCTTAACTCTTTCTTGTTCCTTGTCCTTATCAGCAGAGTCCGGTTTCTTCAGGTCCCATTTCATAATATGCTTTTCCATTCAGTCACTGTAGTAACTCTTTCCCCACCACAGCAATAACTGTAAAGCACAAATTTTGCCTCATCATGCTGTGATAAGTTAATGAGGCGATGCCAGAAGAAGGAGAAGTGAGAGGTGGGCATGCTGCAGTGTCTCTACAAAGAAAATGAATTCTACCAAACCCATCTGGTCATTTGTAAGGGCAGAACCTACCTGGTCATTTGTAATGACCAGGTAGGTTCTGTAGAATTCATAACTTCAAAACAGACTCGTATATAGCTTTTTTGTGGGTGGGGGAATCTGTTGTAACTTTGAACGGTCATTAAATGATCTGTCATATTTCAAGGATTACCTGTACTTGTATCTGAATGGTATTAAAGATCGATAAACAACATTAATTCTAAAAATGTCTGCTTTATATGAAGGACAAAAATCATTACCTTTTCAGATTTTTAAAAATAGCTTGGGAAAATTGAAAACAAAGTTGTAAAAGTTGCATAAATTGCATAAGCAGCTGAAGTTTGTAGCATTTGAGGAATGAGAAAATTAATATTTTCTGTTAACATGATATAAGTCTTCAGTATCATAATCACACAATAATATATGTTGTTTGTCACATGTAAGTATTTATTTGCTGCAATGCTTCACAAATTATTATTATTGTATACAGAGTTCAAGTGAACAGACACCATGGCATCTATGTTCAATATGATTTGTAGTTATTTTGTTTTCCAGCTTCAAGCAACATAGCCTGATTGCTTCAAAGTGCAGGAAGTATTTTTTAAAAAAGAGTAAGAAAAAAAAAATGTTTGTCCCTTTGCATGCAACAAAGTAAATATCAGGAAGCAAAAAGAAGCAAATAAAAGATGGAACTTTGAAAACATAATAGGCACTCAAATAAAATGGTTACCATGGGATTGTCCATTCACAAAATAGTTGATCAATCTCACAAAGGTTCTCCTTGAATATTCACTATAAGGTTCAAGCTTGCCTTTATTAATTTTTCTGAGCAGGCAGGCTGGCAAAATTATCAACAAAGCCTCAGGTTATAGCTACCCATCATTTTTATTTTCTAAGAACATGCATAGGAAATTTAAAGCAGATTTAAGAAGATGGTCTGGGGCACCCTAGGCTTTGTTTTGCAGCGTACCAAATTCATTTATTTAAAATTAAAATAACATTTTATTTTAAACATTTCGGGATAGAATAAGGAAGATACTCAGGGAAGCTTTTGTCTGAATTCTGGTGTCCGTGAGCATCATGTTGGGTAGCTAGAAGTTAATGTATCGAGGCTACTAATATACGTGAGATTATGCAGCAAAGATGTTGATGCCTTATACATCCTGATAATAATAGCTTACTTCCTCATTATGATAGCAACACAGATCCTTCTTTAAACTTTATGTCCTAAGTAATAAAATAAAGTTCTTCAGACCGAAACTGTCCAAATCCAGGTCATTTCAATTTGCTGTTGCTTAAAATATCAATGCATTGTTGATCAATTTCCACTTTCACTGAATTGAGCTTTCCTGTGTTTATGTTTCTTACATTTCATGTTCCCACTGTAATTCTATCTTTGCAGTTTCAGATTTTCTTTTCCTGTATGTCAACATCAGCAACTTGACATCTGAAAGGTTTTAATCTAGCTGTACCATATAGGCCATTAATCGTTTGAAAGATGCTAAACTCTTCCACAGTAGCATATTGAGTGCCATCTGACACGAGAGAGCCATCATCTGACACTATATTGTCACTCACTTTCATATCCCATCGCCCGGTTCGCGCCCATAGAGAGGGCCTACTCAGGGTGCCGTTGGCTAGACAGTGGCGGTTGGCGGCCCCCAGGGGTAGAGCCTTCTCGGTAGGTGCGCCCACCCTCTGGAATCAATTCCCCTTGGAGCTCCGATTAGCTCCTGACCTTTGCACCTTCCGCCGGGAATTAAAAACTTGGCTTTTCAAATCCCTTGACCTGGACTGATGATGGGGTTTTAATTGCTTTTAAGGGTTAATTTTAATTTTTTTTAGATTTTAGTCTTTATTTTATATTGTGGCTTGTGTTTTATTGTTGTGAGCCGCCCTGAGTCCATTGTGAGATAGGGCGGCATATAAGCCGAATAAATAAATAAATAAATAAAATTATTATTTATTTATTTCGAGGAGTTATATGGTGGCCTATACTTCATACAACCTAAGTGGTTTACAATAATCCACAATAATTTAATTATAAGATAGTTGCTAAAAACAAAGTTACCCTTTGCTTCAGACCAAACAGCCTCACAGTCAACTCCTCCAACCTAGTAAATATTAGAAGACATCTTTGCAGTCCTTCAGAAGACTGCAATATTATGGATCCAATTGGTCTCGATAGCAGGCTGTTCTAAAGGACTAGGCAGTCACTGAAAAGTCATGACTCTGAGGTCACATCTGATGGCATCATTTAAGGTAGGGAACCTGGAGTGCACAAGCCCTATCTAACCTAATAGAGTTGGCATATACACTAGGGAGAGGTTCCTGCAAGAAACCTGGCCCTGTGCCAGGCAGGGCTTTAAAGATGATAACTACCATGTTTCACTGAAAATAACACCCTGTCTTATATTTTTTTGAACCCTGAAATAAGCGCTCGGCCTTATTACCATGCGCTTAAGAGCCCGATTGGGCTTATTATCAGGGGATGTCTTATTTTGGGGAAAACAGGGTAGTACCTTAAATTTTATCTGGAAAGCAACTGGAAGCCAGGTGAAACACAAGGCACCAAAAATTGTACCATGTCACTGCATTTTGGACCAGTTGCAGCTTCTTCATGGTCTTTACGTCGCATGTATTCCAGTAATTCAAACGGGATATGACTTAAAGCATGGGTAGCTATGAGTAAGGACTGCCAGTCCAGTAATGGACAGATTTGCACACAAGATAGATTTGTGCAAAGCACCCTGACTACAGTTGTCACCTGCTCATCCAAAAGGAGTGGTAAGACAAAAAGGACCTTCAATTGTGCACCAGATCTGTATAGGAGAGTTTTATCCCATCCAGAGTCAGAAGTATCAGCTCTCTTGATCCCAGGAGGACAAAATCATTCTATCATGCTAGGATTGATTTGTAGCTGGTTTCTCCTCATGCAAGCTCTTACAACCTCCAGGCACTAAATCACCATCTGAACATCATCACTTCTCTAGCATGGGATAGATATATGTATAATTGATATTATCAACATACTGATGATACAAAACCCTAGTGTTTCATATAGATGTGAATATGAGGGAAGAGAGATTTATTTGCAGGATCCAATCCAGGTTTGGTCACCAGGACCAGAGTTTTAGTCTTCTAAAGTTTTTGGACTTGTGCTGGAGCCCATCCTCAGGGAACTTCTCTCTACCAGAATGTGTGTTTTGGGATATTCTATGTGTGTTATTCATGTGGTGCCTGGATGTGTGTGGCTTTTTATTGGTTGATTGGGGTGTTGATGGCCAGCTATTAAGTCATTGGCTGATTTTACCTTGTGCTGCCAAGTCCTTGACTCCTAAGTACCTGATAAGTTAGTGGTAAATCAGCAGTCCTGTTGACTGACAAGGGGCCTCTTTTCCAGGCTTCAATCATTTATGTGCTATCTTTGTAGCTGCTCGGCCAACATCTTAGTAGCTGCGAAATTGCATGTACAGTATGTTTGTATTCATTGCATGTATGTTTTTATTCAGGGAGGCTACCAATGAGTTTGTGTCTCCTCATCTGACTGCTCACCTGTGTTCTTGCAATCTGATAGTTAGCTTCCTCCTGTAGTCACAGGGGCAATCCATGCAAGGGATCCGGTAGATTACAGTAGAAGTATCTCTGATCTCTAAGCAATCTTTGCAATGCATGATTTATCTTCTTATGGTAACCTCTGGGCAGTGTGTGATATCTACTTGTAGATCTCAGAAGTTGCATTCTATTAGTTCTGAAATGTTTTGTCAGAGTATGTCATATATTTGGTCTTATTCTCCCTCCCTCCCTCCCTCCCTCCCTCCCTCTCTCCCTCCCCCCTCTCTCTTTCTCTCCTTGTGTGTTGCACAGGCATTTTGTAATAGGTGCTTGTGGGTAGCCATTCTTCCTGAATTGTTCACATCAGGACATGCTTTCCAGTTGTTTATCTTGCTGGATACTACAGTGCAGGGGTGAAATGCTCCCGGTTCGGACCGGCTCGAGCGAGTAGGTAGTGATGATGGCCAGTGGTTCGGAAAACTGGTAGCAATGGCAGCTGGAGGCTCCACCCACCAGCCCCATTCCCCGGACTCGGGGAATGCACCATTCCCAGACTCCTACTGCTCACCTTTCTCCCATGGCTGGCTGTCAGGGAAGGCAAGCGCCCGAAAGGTACCGGAGTCACTCACTCTCCTCGAATGAACTACTCTGGTCCACGCGCCGGCTGCACAAGCGCACATCATTTATTTAATTCAGCGGCAGGTTGGGTGTGTGCTTGCGCAGCCGGCACGTGGATCAGAGTGGCTCATTCAAGAAGGAGAGTGAGCGACTCTGATACCTTTCGGGCTCTTGCCTTCCCTGACAGCCAGCCGCGGGAGAAAGGTGAGCAGTAGGAGTCAGAGAATGCACCATTCCTCAACTCCAGCTTTGCCGCAGAGCCGCTGCCTGCTTGTCCTTCGCCACATGGCTCTGTCCACCTGCCCCATTCCCCAGAATCAGAGAATGCACCATTCCTGGACTCCTACTGCTCACCTTTCTCCCGTGGCTGGCTGTCAGGGAAGGCAAGCACCTGAAAGCTCACTCTCCTTCTTGAATGAGCCACTCTGGTCCACGCGCCAGCTGCGCAAGCGCACACCCAACCTGCTGCTGAATTAAATAAACAATGTGCGCTTGCACAGCCGGCGCATGGACCAGAGCAGCTCATTCAAGAAGGAGAATGAGTGACTCCGGTACCTTTCGGGTGCTTGCCTTCCCTGACAGCCAGCCACGGGAGAAAGGTGAGCAGTAGGAGTCTGGGGAATGGGACGGGTGGGCGGAGCCACGGGAGAAAGAAATTTAAAAAGTTTTCCTACCGGGTTCTGTGGGCGTGGCTTGGTGGAAGGGGGTCTTGTGACTGAGTGGGCGTGGTTGTGAGTGACATCGAGTTGGCCATGCCCACTCAGTCACAGGACACCCCCCACCAAGCCACACTCACAGAACTGGTAGGGAAAAATTTTAGATTTCACCCCTGCTACAGTGGCTTCTCACCCTGCCATATAGTATTCTGCACAATCCTTTTTATGTGACAGTGGATAGTTACTGTTGAAACTAAGTATGCATGGAATATTGGTTTGAAGTTTGAAGCAAATGCTTTATGTCACCGTTCCCAACCTTTCCAGGTTGGCGGCCCAGTGCGGCTGTGTGTGTGTGTGTGAGGAAGAGGGGATGGTTTTGTGTGAAGCACAGGTGCATGCACGCACACACAGCTTTGTATGAACAGGGGGTGCACGTGTCTGCTGCTCACATGAGTGGGGCTACAAGCACCGGCACCTGCTGCTTGTGTGAGTTGGGCTGTGCATGCATGCACCAGCCCACCACTTACATAACCTGGCTGCAGATAAGCAACATCACGGTAGTAGGCTGCGATCCTCAGGTTGGGAAGAATTATATTACAAGATTTATGACAGTGGCAGGGTTACTTTCCTTTGCTACATTTTTTTCAAAGGTTTAAAACCTTTGGCATGCTCCCACAATATAATTGCTTACCAGTAATAATGAAATGTATACATCAGTATGTAATTTTGGTTTAGTATGTTATATGGAGTAATTAAAAAACACTGCTTTAGTACCCTGTATACTATTTATCAGTGTAAATAGTAGCTGTAGCAAACTGTGATAATGACAAAATGATGGCACGTATGCAAAGTTGCTATGCATTTGCCACAATTATGGTCTGATATCTGTTGTGAGGCAAATATGCAATCCTAGCAGCATCTTGACAGCATCATCAAGCATGTGTCATCATGATGCACATGTTACCCTTGCACTTTCCCGACTTTCATTTCTCTAAACCCATCATCAATTGTATATTTTTCCAGCTTTTTATGTATTATAAATGTATGCTAAGACAGATGATTGATGTTGTTATGGGAGGCATTTCAAATAAGTGTATCTGGTTGACGTTATAAATGTATTTGGATGATATTAGATTGCATCCTAATTTGAATCATATTAACCATAAGATAAGTGGGCTTCAATTTAGTAGGTATTCTAAACAAAGCCTTGATAAATATAGAAAGTATGACTGGTTGTGTGAATAAGGATGAATCTTAGTTAAAAATACAGAACAGCTGTTTAGGAGAATGCGATTTAAATGCATGTGCATATGAAGTGGATCATTCCCCTGTATATTTCAAACTCTGTGATAACTTTCCAAGATAAGTATTTGCACATGTTTCTTTATGTAGGAATTAATGTTTCTTAAGTTGCAATGACATTTGAGAGGGAAGTGGATGCTTCTGTGATTGATATTTTTGTTTTTACCCATGAAGCTCCCTTATGCTCTGACGGGAGAGCTAAATATATTTGCTCTTCCATTCCTTAGAGAGAACTGTTATTTATTTGGTTATGAATCAAGCATTTAAACATATTTTTAGCTTACCTCTGTTTCTTTTATACATCACCCTAGCTCTGCTTGATAGAAGTGCAAATAACCTAAATTACTCTGCAGCATTTATATCTTGTTAGGTTTCCTGCTTCAGAAAATATGCAGGAAAAATGATTATATGTCATATTCATCTGGAAGATGATGAATTTCTTATAATTATGAAGATAGACATAATGAGATGAAAACATTATTTCTTTAATATGCCTGTGGAATTCCTTCCCCAGTTTGCTAAGTTGGGTTAATGTTCCCCACCCAACAACCTCAGTGAAATATGCTGCCAGAACTGTGTGATCTTTTATTTTAAGTTAATGTTAGATGTTCTAAGAATTAAATGGCAAAACTGCCATTAACATTTGTGGTCTGACTCCCACTTGCACATAGGTAAACAATTCAAAATCCTTTCTTGTATTGAAAATATTCTAATTGGTGTGGTTAGTAATTCATAATTATTTAACACTCTTGTTTTCCTGTTTTAAATCTCCCTTTGTGTGTGTTTTTCTCTGTGTATCTGCATAATTATTTTTATATGTACTTTTCTCTAAAGCACATTACACATCTACTTCATGATAGAAAGGTAATTTAAAAATAAGTATCTTGGTTTTAGGTGAAATGGACTGTACTTTTCTTTAGATGATATTTATTTTTCTACTGCTTTCTGTAGTAATGGGTTGCACTTAGTTTCTTTCTTTCTTTTTTTTAAAGCACTTTTTTTTAAAGCACTGGATGAAGAAAATCTACTCATTGACTGAAGTCATAGCCCATTAAGCAATTTTGGAAGTTCCTTCTAATATTTAGTGAACACTATTAAGCATTTTGCCAGAAAATGTCTGATATATATGATAGTTCAATATATCATTTCCTGTGCTGTGAGCAGCTTTAGCAAGAAATCTATAAGCACAGAAATATGAATCTTGAATATTTGATAAGCATGATTGAAACAATGTCCTTGATCTCAGTATGTGAGTAGATTATCAATCAGCTTGTGATTTCGCTTAAGGTAATAACATTTCTTTAAACTATGCTCTTATTTAAAGTTTAACTGAATTAAGATAATGCTACATTATATTAGCTGACAAACATGTCCATGACAATATGCTCTATGATTCATCTAGTATATCCCAGTGTACTAACTAATGAGAAAATAGATTTTATGTATTTTATGTATATTAAGCTTTTCCACCTCTTACACACCTAAACTATAGGTCTGCATTTTTCTAATTTCTTTTTTTTTTTAGTAAAATTCTGATGAATATGCTACTTTCAATAAAACAGTCACCTGATTTTTAAATTGTTTTAATATATCCTTGTTCTTTCTGCTTTAAAACTGATTTTGTTAACTGGCTTTTATTAACCAGTTAGTTTTAGTGAAATGGTAGTTGGTAAATAATTTTATTTTAAAAAAAAAGATAAAAACTGTGTGTTTGTCATTAGTATCATCCCCAGCTGGTTCGTGGTGTTTTTATTTTTCTTCTGCAGAATCCCTTTCAGATTTTAAATGGATTTTTCATAGGTGCCTTTCTGTAACTTTTTTTCATAACAGTAATATGAAATCATTTTTATGTAATTTTATGAGCAATGCTGTACTATTCCACCATATATTTTAGCTTGCTGACATGCACAAGAGTGATCCTCCTTTTCTCTCTCCTTCTTGTTTTCATACAGGAACACAATCAAGTATACAGATAGTCCTTGACTTACAAAAGTTTATTTAGTGACTGTTCAAGGTTACAAAGGCACTGAAAAAAGTGACTTTGACTGCTTTTCACACTTATGACCATTGCAGTATCTCCATGGTCACATGATCAAAATTCAGATGCTTGGCAAATGCATCATATTTATGATATTGCAGTGTCCCAGAGTCTTGTGATCACCCTTTACGACTTTCTGACAAACTCAATGGCGAAGCAGATTCACTTAACAACCATTTTACTAACTTAACAACTGCTGTGATTTATTTAACAACTTTGGCAAGAAAAGACTTAAAATGGGGCAAAACTCACTTAACAACTGTCTCACTTAGCAGCAGAAATATTGGGCTCAATAAACTAAGGATTATCTGGACACTGACTTCCCTAATTTATCCTGGCAACAACTTTGTTAGGTAGGTTGGGCTTAAGACAGGATGACTGACTCAAAGTCACCCAGTAAGCTTTGTGATTGCGGGTAGACACAAATATGGATCTCCTCAGGATTAACACGACATTCCTATTGCATGTTACTGAATGTTAGTGTTTCATAGTATGCTTCCTATGAAACTAAAAACTAAAAAAAAGTTATGATTTGGTAAACTACTAAAATAAACTATTTTATTGCGCAAAAGTTAATTAAGTTAATGGACAAATTAATTCAGGTGGTCTTTATTTCAATTCTAGTAGACCATAATATGGAAGGAAGAAAAGTGCACGCAGCTGAATATTTGCAGTGTGATTTAACTGGCCATTCTGGTTAGCTGGCCATGAAAAGCAAACCAACTATTTGCCAGTTCTATTCAGTGGTAGAACTGAACTACTTGCCAGTTGTTTTCATGCATGTTGAGAAGAATTCATTTATATATCCACAAATATTAACATCGTCATTTCCATAGCACTATGATAACTCATAGCACTATGAGAACTGAAGATGAAAGATGTGGTTTGCCAAAAACTAGCCAGAGAATTCTAATTCATTTCAAAAATTTGTTTCGTTTCTTCTCCTCTCTCAGTTGTTTTGCTGGTGAACTTCAGGGAGGTTTATTGATCTGCCTTACGAGTTTCCATAAGCAACTGTGTTTACTAATATTCTACTATACAATTATTATATTATTATGTTAGAAGTCATAAAGATCTCATTTTCAGAGTTGGCTGTTATTAGGCCTGACATGCTACGGTCAAAGAATCTACACAGTTTGAATAACATTGAGACGTTCACTAAAAATCGTCCTGCTGTTTGGTTTTGATCAGTAATGCATCGATTCTATTTAACATGAAATAACACTTTTAATTACCATAGTATAGCCATTCCTTATGAAGTGACCATTAAATAAGCTTTGAAAGTATTTCTGGAAGTCTTCAATGAATGAATCCATTGGAGTTGAACAGCTAATAAATAAAATAACAACTTTTTTTTTAAAAAAGCATCATTTTCTAGATCAGAAATTGCCTATAGTGCAATTTTGGTATGAATATCTATGATTTTCAATAGTGATAACACTAACAATATTTGGAGAAAATTGTTCAATTTTTCACCAGTAACATTATCTTAGAATATAAAATAAATCTGCATATATTGCTAAATTACTGGGATTAGTGTTTATTTTAATAGTTTAGCATTGAGACGGTGGGGCTTAATGTTCATGTTGGCATTTTATTCTGTGTTTGAAAACTTACTCACTGGGTCCATGATTACAAAGTGATTCCACATTCCCATCCCTCTTCACATCCTGTGAATCACTTACATTTACGATTCATAGCAGATCATATTTTAACCTTAAATGTTAATCAAAGCTTTATTTCCATAGAAACAGCAATGTGTTCTTCCATGGATCTGAAGGTTCCCAAAGAGCCATGTTTACTCAGATAGCTTTTTATCTTTAAAAAAAAACAAAACAAAAAAGCCTCACAGATGTCTGTTGCAAAACAAGTTTCTCAGAGGAGACTTGAATCGCCACTGAAAAGGAAATAAACAAGTTTTGAAAGTAGGCCATGCACATCACCGATAAACATGAAGATTTTGTTGGTGGAACCTTCTATCCCCTGCCAGAGTGACCTTGCTTGGTGGAAAGATGACAAAGTGCTTTCTTGGCTGTGCCTGTCAGCAATGCAATCGTAGCACATTTGACAAATCGTTCACATTAAATCGGGGGGCACTTTCGGCAGCATTGGCGTCCCTATCCATCAGTCCTAATTACTACACAAACATCAACTATGGCACAGCACACATTTGTCAGAAGGAGTAAAAAGCAGTTGTTAGTAAGAACACTACCTGTCATACTAATGGACTAAGGCGTGTTGCTTTATGACTTGCAGAAGCCAGAAAAATTGCCCCTCCCCCCCCCAAATGAAAAGAAAATACATTTTATAGGTTGGCTAGTGTTTCCTGAAACTTTTTTTTTTTTTTTTTTTTGCTAATTTGCCATGCCCTGAAGGAACAGTTCTTCTTTGAAATAGAGAAGAACTGCAAGCCCTCACTTGGTGAATAGAAATGTCAAGTCTTTTGAGGCTCATTGTCCGCTTAAAATGCTGTCTTCACTGAAACAAGAATATTGTACTGGGCAATGTGCTTAATGCAGTAAAAGGGATTCCTGTTGTTGTTATGTAAAACAATCTGAGACCTCTAAGCTTGATTTAATTTCTCTGCAAGTGTAGGGGAAAGAGGAATGCATAAAGGGTCTCATTTCAAAGAGAAAATTTTTTTTTGTGTGGACTCCTATTCAAGCTAAACATGACTTGCATTTGCTTTTTAAATATTTAAATAATATGTATAGGCCTATTTGTCTAGATTGAAGTCTTTCAACAAATAAACCATAATTGTTCCATTTACTCAATTCTAAAATCAATATCCCTTTACTCATTTAAAGGATGGAATGGGGATGATGGTAGATTTCATTTGGGTTAAGGTTTTAAGAATCAACTAGATTTCTATGAAGGAAAAATAGAGGCTAAATTGATCTTCACCCCTGAAGATATTTTGAAAACCTATTTCCTTATATCAGTTACTTTGTATGATTTGTCAGAACTAATAAGAAGCACTGAAGCATAGCAAATGAATTATAAACACTGAATTACTGATAGGTCTTGAAAATATTTAATTTAGAGATTTGATTTGAAGGCAGTTCAATCAAATCCCCAAACTGAACTGATTTTTCCAAATTGATAGTTAAGATCAAATTACTGAATCAGATCAAAGGCTTTCAAATCAGTATCCTCAATTGTTAAACAAGATTAAGAAAACTGAATCTACTTTATTGCACATTTTGAATCCAATCAAATTGACACAGTTTTCTAAAATATTTCACTGGCATTGTATCAACAGTCTACATTCAATAAATTGCACAATCCTAGCTGATGGACTAAATTCTATTCTATTCTGGATGTGCTTTTGCATTGAAACTTGTGGTTTATAATTTTAAAAAATAGAAAAGAATTATAGTTCCCATGTAACTTCTCTTTTCTAAGTTTGTAATGCTTTGATGGATGACGGAAGAGAAGCAACATCATCACAGAAAATTGTCCTTAAGGAAAGACTGTAGGTTATAAGATTTACTGAAAATAAATGAACCTATGAAGCTCTGGCAGCAGCCTGGAATTAGGTGTCCAGAGCCGTGGACAGGATCATGCCCATGTGCTCTCTCTTGGTATTTCCTGTGGTTCATGGAGGAGATGAAGGTGTTGAAAAGAGCCAGCAGATGGCTGGAACATTGCTGGATACCTATCATGGGTTAGAACTACTGTTAAGGCCTATCTCACGGCAGTAGCAAAACATCATTATTTATCTGCACTTATTATGTGTAATGAGTGGCTTTGGTGAACATTTACAGGACCATGCAGAGGAATTCCATCTAACAGCAGTCTTGATTATTAATATGAAAATATCTCAGATAACTGAAACATACATGTACCAAGGGATAAGAACATTAAGTCAGATTCTGGCAAGAAAATGTTAGCATGCGCCACATTAATGTAAAGATGAAGTAGCTTGGTAAATGGCAGACTGAAATTTACCCATGCAGTAATGGTTCACGGTTAAGTGTAAAAGTGATAATATGATTATATATTGGAGGAAGAATATAAACTACAATCTAAAAATATTAAATAGACTTCAATCCATTGAAATTAATACAGTCCAGCAAATCATTGTTTAAATCTTCAAAATCCAGGGAGTTGTCAGCCTTAGACCAAAATGTCTAAATGTGTTTTGGAATCTTCCAAATGCAGGCAAACTTCTGTGCCACAAGGTTTTTTAAAAAAAGGATTGTGGGTAATCATCATAATCCAAGTGAATAAGTTATCTAGCTTTCCTGCTCAGACTTAGAAGAAAAGAGTTGGCCTACTAGTGTCTAGAAAAGCTTCCCTTTCTGAATTTAGCAGTAATACTTTGTTGTCATTGAAGAAAACTCTGATAAGCCGCCTGACCAACCAGTTCTTGTCTCCAAGTAGTCTGCTTGCAGATACTTCTTCTATAAGCCCTTACAATAGCTGATGATCAAATGAAGGGAGAAAGAAGTTTAGTGGAACTCTTGCCTAACCCATGAAAATACTCCCACACATCTTCAGTGTGAATAAAAAACTGGATGCTTCAAACATGTTCCATGTCTGGAACCATGGCTTTTATGCCTTGTGTTGATCATGTAGATGGTTCTAATTTCTGTTGTACAGTTTGCTAATCTTGTCTGTGTGTCAAGGGTGGCAGAGTTACTTGTCTGTATTTCCCTTGCCCTGCTGAATTCTCATCCTAGGTTGCCTTGGACATTATTGTACAAAAGAGGTTTCAACTGTCCTCTTCATGGTTAGCTTTTCTTATTAAAAAGGGCTGTTGGTCCTACCTGATACGCTCCTTCTCAGGGTGCAGGGAAGATCATCCAGGAACGGGTAATGCTCAGCTTCTCTGCTTGGAGACCGACTAACGTTTTTTTGTTGGCCACACCTCCTTTGCCCGGGTGCTCCCCAGTTTGACGAAGGCACAGCGATGGCATGACGAAGAGGCTCACAATCTGTGAAAACAGAAATCCCTCCTGGACCATGGACCAGACGGCCAGCAGGGTGGGGCTGGATGATCTTCCCTGCACCCTGAGAAGGAGTGTATCAGGTAGGACCAACGCCCCTTCTCCATTGTGTCGGGGAAAATCATCCAGGAATGGGACTTACCAAAGCCGGTTAGTCATATGGGAGGGAGCAGTCTGGTCCAAGTCCCCCTTGAGTATGGGAGCTCCGACCAAGTCGGCAGCCCAGAGTAGCCGAGCCACCGAACAGGTCGCCACCCAACAACGGCCTGGCATGGATTAGGCAAGGGAAATACTAAAGTGCTCCACGCACTTACTGGAAAGTAGATCATGTGCCCCATGGTAGTGGTGCGATCGCATTCTGTGGAGCCGTAGGACAATGCTCAAGGTGCAAAAACAAAGGAGGCAGGCAAGACCATGACTGCACGGAGCCAAATACCAAAAAACCGGGAGGACGACTGGAAGATAAAGACAAACCCCGGCTCCCCCAAGAGAGGAGGACTTGGTAGGAAAGATGGTCCTAGCCTAGACACCTCGGGGCACTCCAGGCCACCAGTCCAATAATGGGATCATGCATTCCGTAAGGTGGAAAAGATAATGAACGGTCCAATGCCACCTACCTGTAGAGCAGGACCTCGTAGGAAACTGCACCAGGACTGGGTCCTGAAGTAAGGCTGCCGATGCTGTAACTGGGAAAGAAAAAGGTGCTATCCAGCCTCCCGTGCCTGGACCGAATTAGGATAGATCGACCCTGAGAAAAGAAGGGTCACTCCGCCACCAGGCCCAAGGAAATTGTGTCTCGTCAGAGGATGCTGAAAATGGGAATCTGCGCAGGACCCTCAATCTGAAAATGGAACTATGATCCGGGCCAAAGACGAAAGGCTGGACCCAGCGCCCTGTCCTGAACCCCAGTAACTTCTGGGGCCTGACCAACGTTCCCCTCTAATGAGAGGCAGCCAACAGCAATGAGACCCAAAAAGACCCAGCAGTCATGAGAACTGAAGGGCCTGTCCACCCTTGGGTTGAGGAACTCGTGGCCCGCCTGAGGGCCCAGGAACAGAAACCAGCAATGTGGCTATAATATCTGCAGCAGTATGCAGGCTGGGACAAGTAAAATGTGCCAGTCCTATTAGGAAATGGCTGTTACGCAACCGCATGGGTTGGCAATATATAAACCAGCAAGATATGTTTGTTTAAAAATGGTATTATATTGCTGCAGTGCATCATATTGCGTTCGGACCGGCCAGCTCCGCAGCCACTGCCCTCAAGAGAAAGCTTGCATCATGGCTAATTCCCTGTGCATGACCTCTGCATGATCTCAGCCTGCTCTCTATTACCTGCTGTTACTCTCCACCGCTCAGTGTGATTTTTTTTTAAAATTTGATTTATATGCCGCCCTTCTCCGGAGACTCAGGGCGGTTTACAATGCATTCAGCAATAGACTTACAGTGCGTTAAGCAATAGCAATTGTTTGATTGTTTGATTGTTTGATTGTTTGTTTTTGTTTTGTTTTGCTACTGGTTGCAAAACCAGAAGATCTGATTATTGTGCATGAGCATGACTGGTAAGAAGACTTAGTGATTGGCATATTAGTGGACTGGCGGTTTGACTATCTACTGTTTTATCTGTGTATGACGTGGACTGTTAAATGGACTTTGGTGAGTGTACTCCTAAAGGTAAAACCATATCACAACTCAGTGTATCTGGTATTGACTGTGATTATACAAAGCCCCTGCACTTAGTAGAGCCAGGAGACTGTCCAACCCATCTGATTATCGAGGGATGGTTCAAGGACACAAGATTCCCCAGGTACTCAGTTCTCCTCAGCCAGTCCTTCTCTCCAGGGATATGGATCCCAGGCAATGTGCCGTATTGGATATATGTGGTAATGTCCAAGTAGAGAGTAACTAGCCGAAAACCAACCAGCCAGCATTCACTGCCCAGTTGGGATAGGAAGTCACAGGCTCCAGGACTCTAACCTATGCCTTAGCGATGCAATCCTAGTGCAGACTTGGAGGTGTTGTCTTCCTGTTAATGAAAAAGATAATTAGAGATCTGCAGACTGTATAAGCATGGAACATGCCCTAAGATAATTAACAATAGTCACAATGGGCCATAAGTTGTGGCGTACCCAACCCAAGGAATAGATCACGCAGACAGATCTGAGTGCATCCATCCAGAGAAAAGGGAGAAGAAAAAACTCCCTGTGGAATGGTGCCATGAGCCAGATCATCATAAACCTTGATATAATGATACAAGGTATCATAAGAATCACCTGTCTCAGCCAAAGGCTGGCCCTTAAGGGTTTGTGATTCGGCAGGAAGCAAGAGACGGGCTTCCATGGGTGGGTATGGTCTACGGACTAGATAGGCCAGTCCTAATGGAAGAGGGATCTCGACAGAGATAGAACCAACCACACTGCCAAAGATAGTAAGGCAGAACCCCCTTATATAGCCTGGGCTGCAAGCATGCCCTACTTGTGTCGAGGGGTTTTCTGACACTCGACAGATCCACAGGACTGTCCAGTCTGACAGACTAAGTCAAAGGTTCTGAGTCCTAATTAGGACCAACTCTGCTTATCTTACAGGCCTGGGCAAGGTCAGCCAAGTGCTACCATCTGCTGGGACATTGTACATGGCTCTTAAGGAAGGAACATGCTGTCCCTGTAGGTGTTATATGGTGGGTGATTCAAAGAGCTGTTTGCAAGAGCCAGCCAAGTCTGACTCAGCTCCTCCCCTGCTGTCTGGCACCCATTAGTGGGCCTTGTTTATTGAAGGTGACAGCGGGTGTTAGAAGGAAGGTCAACCTCATTATAATCCATCCCATCTGCCTCTGTTTAAACAGGATTGGAATTGACAGACCCCCAGGTTCTAGCCCAGTGTGTAAATTATGAGACCAAATGGGTCCGTGACAGTGAACCTGCACTAGAGGCTACCATAACATCTCTAGGGACTGTAGTTAGACCTGATCCCCAGAAGGATCTGAACCCCCAATTTTGTAACCTGATGGCTGGCCGAAGACCACGCCAAATAAAAGGCAAAGCCTGTTCCTTAGAGCGACCCACGCTCCTATAGCTTTTCTCCAGCAATTTAACCTGATAATCAATTGTTACCAGCCGGAGAGAGGGAGACTAGCCCATGAAGAGCAATGCCTCTTACTCCAATGGAGTAAGACCGCCCACCAAGTGATCACCGGGCAGATGAGATGATTCAGGGGCAGCCAACATAGTGGTTAAAAAAGGGCGCCAATCTTCCCGCCAGTTTGCATTATGGAAATCTAGGCAGGCTGACCCGACCTGAGCCGTAGCTCAATGTTACAAGGCAACTCCGTTACCTCACATAATCGAAAGTAGGTGGATCGGCTCGTACGGAGCTCCCCCACCGCAGCTGCTTGCGCAGCAATGCATAGCTCATTTTGCGCTGAGGTGTAAAGCAGCCTGGCTCAAAATGAGCTTTACTGTCAGTGCTGTAATGCCCGTAGGCTCGTTATCTTACCTTGTGGGAAGGGCAGAGTGGCTGACCAGAACTTCTATGCTGCTGGCGTTAAGGCGCTAAATGCTGTTGCCGCTCCACGTATGGAGTTTTAGGCAAACCGGCTCAAATGAGCAATCCTGCCGTGGCCACAATAGCGCTAATCACTCCCATGCTCAATGAGCTGGAAAGGAGATTTTCCACATGACTGTGAGGTAGCCAAGCGCCAATGCCGGTTCTCCTGCGGATCTGGGCAGACTGGCTCACGAGGAGCTCTCCTGCCGCGGCTGTGCTAACCCGAGACTCAGCTGCTGCTTCCGCATATAAATCAGGCAGCCCCGCTCCTCAAGAGCACTCCTGCTGCAGCTGACTTGTGCGCTGACCGCTTCCCTGTTCGATGAGTTGGAAGGGAGGCTGCCCCATGGTTGTGAGGGAACCGAGCACTAATGCTGCTTCTCCTGCGGATCCATGCAGACCGGATCACGAGGAACTCTCCTGCCGTGGCTATGATGATGCCGGGATTCAGCAGCCGCTTTCCGTGTGTAATCAGGCAGCCCCACTCGTCATGAGCACTCCTGCTGCAGCTCTTCTGGCATGAAAGCGCTCACCGCTATCTGTGCCTGGGCGAAACTAGGCAGGGACTGAGCCCTTCTCTGCCATAGCAGAGGAATGCCATGGACTGCCCATTGATAGGCAGTGACCCCTTTCGCTAAAATTCGGGACTGGCAGGGCCTTCGGCTGATCTACAAGCCAGCACGGGGTATAACCAGAGAACCGGTTATCCCTCAGATCGCAATGGAGAACATTGTTTTCTTTACAAGAAGTGAGCATGTCTTCCCCCCATGGGCAACTTTGAACAGGAAGACTGTGGGAGTCTCTTCAGTGGTTGGCTATTGTCCCTTCTGGCAATGATTGTGATGTTAGGTCAGTGGTTCTCAACCTTCCTAATGCCACGACCCTTTAATACAGTTCCTCATGTTGTGGTGACCCCCAACCAAGAGTGGGTTCTAAATTTTTTTACTACCGGTTCTGTGGGCATGGCTTATTTTGTGGGTGTGGCTTGGAGGTCATGTGACTGGGTGGGCGTGGCTAGCTGGTCATGTGACCGGGTGGCCATGGCTATATGTATAAGGACTACTCAGAGGGCTGAAAAAAGTCATTTCTGACAGGTCCTCGCACTTTTGACTGGTCCTCACACTTATGACCATCCTCACATTTATGCCTGTGCAGCATTCTTAACAACCATGTCACTCATTTCACAACTGCTTCTCTTCAACATGGTATAAGATAGGGCAAAAAACGTAAAATGTGAGGACAGTCGTAAATTCGAGGACTGGTCAAAAGTGCGAGGACCAGTCAAAAATAACTTTTTCAGCCCTCTGAGTAGTCCATATGCATAAAAGCATACAGCAATAGAGAGGGATGAAGGAAGGGAAGGGAAATTAGAGTAGGAGTGAAGGTAAGAGAGGGAGGAAGAGAGGTGGAGAAAGAGAAAGAAAGAGGAAGTAGGGAGAAGAAGAAGAGGGGGGAAGAGAAAGTAAGTAAGAAAGAAAAGACAGAGGTGGTAGGTTTGAGGAGAAAGGTTGCTGTACAATAAAAAAGATGAAAGGGAAGAAAGCCAACCCCAAACAAATATTAAGATATTAAGATAAAGAATGAATTGTTAAACTTTAAAGAATAAAAGAGAACAAATAGCAATAAATAGCAATAATTAGAAACACACAAACATACAATGTATTTTCTTTGAACAGAGTATTTGGCCGGTTCACAAATTTAAACAGTTGTAGGAGGTTAGCACCCACCCCTTTCCTAGAAGAATGAAATGTTTTCGGAAATATTAAAAAGGCAGAATATTATATTTCCCTACCTGGATGAGAAATGGAGAAGCATATTTTACAGACAAAGCAGCTCCCACCTTCCTGCCCCCCACCCTTTGTTAATGGGCCAGAGGCAGAAAGTCAATCCTTTGTCAAAGGACATTTGCAACACAATAGCAACAGAAACTAACACAATGGGCCCCATCAAGCCATGTGATCCTGTCCACCATTAAACCATCTTTCCAAGCAGTCTCCATGTTTCCAGTGTCTTTTTCCCCACTTGGAGCAGAACCCAGAAGGATATTTCTTCCAACACAGTATTTAGTCATTTCAATTAAATTTACAATTTCTATATTTCCTTTTTACCATATTTATTCCTCATCTATTTTTTAAAAAAAACAATATTACCCTTCATCCTCATCTCTAATCTTAATCAAATTCAATTTTTCCCTTCTATTCTATATTATACCCCTTCGCATTGTCATCTATTTTTATATCCATCCTCACATTGGTTAATTATGTAATACAGTTGTTTAATACAAATTCAACATTTTAATATAAATCAATTAGTTATATAACTATCTTTTTTGTATATTAATCAATATGAACATGAATATTCCAATTATTTCCATGCAATCCAATTTCTTACAAATCAATTAATTATATTTACCAATAATAATAAACCAAATAATTTCCCCCATATATTCCTCCAAACCACAACTTAACCATTTCTGCTTTCAACACAATATACAATTAATAGTATCTCAATTATTACAATTCCCTAGTTAAATAGAGCTTTTTTTCTTTTGTGTTTTAAAATCTTGAACTCTCCTCTTTTGCCCTAAATTTCCCATTGTTTGCAGTTTTGCACCTACCTTTTTCGGTGAGGAAAAAGAAAAAGAAATCACTCTGCCTCATTTTGTCACGTTGCAGCCTGCTTACTTTCAATTTCGCTTTTTCAGCATAGCTAGGGGAAAAAAAATCTGCTCCAGGAATTTACCTCTTTGCAGCTAGCTCTTTGAAGCCCCGCGGCAAGAATTTTAAGTTTTTTTTTCCCTCTAGCCATCAGCTGGGACTCCGGAGGCAGCAATAGATTAGGAGTGGGCGGGGTAAGAGAACGGCGACCGGGCGATCCAACAGAGGCAGAGAGTGAGGGTGAATGAAGGCGTGGGGGGGCGAGAGAGGGCTTTGGAGACCCCTGTGAAATGGCCGTTCGACCCCCAAAGGGGTCGCGACCCCCAGGTTGAGAACCGCTGTGTTAGGTGATAATTGATGAAGTGGGTGGCATGTGATAAGAGTTGGAAGAAACTATTTATTCCCTCTTTCTAAGAAGGGCAACAAAGGCAGCTTTGGTAAAGCTGTTGTAACACTGTTTAATTCCCTCCCTTTTTTCTCTTCCCTTTCCCTCCTACAGTCTGTTGGATCAGTGGAGCAAAGGTTTCTGATGTTATAAGTTTTTATTCTCAAGCATTCTCCTGGTTCAAAACCTTATGGAGTATCATGGTACAGTGTGATCATGTTTTCTGAGTTGCTATATTGGAATATAAAAGGTGTCTGCATGCGGGCTTGACAACAACACAAAACATGTGAAGGAAAGAATTCATTGAAGGTTGCTTTAAGTTAAGAAAACCACTAAAAGAAGAGAAAGGGCAGACACCCCATTATCTTGTCCTTTTAAAAAGCAGAGTAAAAAGAAAAAAAGAAACACATCACTTTTATTTCTTTGAGCTTGAAACAACAGATCAGCAAACAAACAAACAAAAAATTTTGATAAGCCAAAATGGCATTTTATGCTTTGAGTTGCTATTAGCCATTCTTTAATCAGAACTTTGTACTGTATTTTTTTTAAAAAAAAAGGCCAGAAAGATTTTCAGTGCTGTTAACGGGATAAGTGATTGATCCATTGTGGTGCAAAATGAAGCATGGCATATGCTTTACTAACTACAACTTAGTGGGAACCTTAAGTTTTGAACATGCTCACAGAAGTTATCTTGGACTTTGAAGCAGATTCTGGCCCTTGCTGTCTGCTATCACTTAAAACCTAAGAAGGGTCAACCATTGGAAAGACTTCTAGTAGAATGAGGTTAATATCCATGAGAGAAATTCAGTTGACCAGTTCAATTCTTTGGATGTCTTAATTCAATACTTTGTGTGTCATATCTGCAGGAACCAATAAGCACATGGTGAAGCATAGTAATATTGGTAGATATATTTTTAGACATGTTTACAGAAATTGTCTGGTTTATGCAGAATGCAATGTGGATCAATCAGTATTTTCTAAGATTTTTATGGTAAAGCAGTAGATAACTATGTATAAATGTTCCTGCCATTAAAAAAAGAGGAAAAGATAATAGAACTGAATCTGTATTATGTACTTAAACAGTAATGTGGGTCAAGTTTACATGGATCTGTAATCTTAACAGAAGTGATTTTTTTAACACATTTTTTATTTTATTTTACATATACATATCAGTGCACGAACAGTGTGGCACCTGGGTGTCATACATTCTAATACAAATAAAACTAGTAGAATTAATCTACATTCAACCAACTTATATATTTCTAATAATAATACACATTTATATTAAGTTGTAGTTTATCATTATTTAATTATTCCATGTTTTTATATATTGATCTAATGCCACTCACCATATTATTTGATCATACATAATAATACCACCATTCAATTTCTAAGCTTCCCTCTTGTTATTGCTTTTATCTTATTATGTAAAAATGTATACACTAATATTCTCCCTTTCTCCTATTTGAACTTCTAACCATGTCATCCTTTTATTAAAAGATGTTTTCTTTCTATCCAACATCTCTCACCCCCCTTTGTACTTTGAATCCTGTTCATTTTTAACTTTCCTCCCATATTTCACTCTTTACATCTACCATGTTTCCTGAAAATAAGACCCTGTCTTATATTTTTTTAACTCTGAAATAAGCGCTTGGCCTTATTTTTGGGGAGGTCTTATTATTTTGGGGCACATGGAGCAAGATGGGGCTCCTCTTGCCATCTTACCTAATTTCCAGCTCTGTGTTTAAATATTTTGAGGTAGGGCTTATTTTCGGGGGGAGGCTTATTTTAGCACATGCGCTTAAAAGCCCGATTGGGCTTCTTCTTCTTCTTCTTCTTCTTCTTCTTCTTCTTCTTCTTCTTCTTCTTCTTCTTCTTCTTCTTCTTCTTCTTCTTCTTCTTCTTCTTCTTCTTCTTCTTCTTCTTCTTCTTCTTCTTCTTCTTCTTCTTCTTCTTCTTCTTCTTATTCTTATTATTATTATTATTATTATTATTATTATTATTATTATTATTATTATTATTATTAATTAAATTTCTATACCGCCCTTCTCCAAAAAGGACTCAGGGCGGTGCACAGCCAAAGTAAAAACAGAGCATACAAAATTTAAAAACAATATTAAAATAATTAAATATTCTGGCCGTAAATTAAAACAACCCAATTTAAAATCAATTTAAAATTAAACTCAAGCCAGCCCAGCTAGTTGAAATAAATAGGTTTTCAGGGCCCGACGAAAAATCCGGAGGTCTGTTATTGTACGTAACTCTGGGGGAAGGTTGTTCCAGAGGGTGGGCGCCGTCACAGAGAAGGCTCTCCCCCTGGGGGTCGTCAGCCGACATTGTCTGGCAGACGGCACCCTGAGGAGGCCCACTCTGTGCGAGCGTACTGGCCGGTGGGAGGCTATTGGTGGCAGAAGGCGGTCTCGTAAGTACCCCGGCCCTAAGCCATGGAGCTCTTTAAAGGTGGTCACCAACACCTTGAAGCGCACCCGGAAGACCACCGGGAGCCAGTGCAGCTCGCGCAGGAGAGGTGTCACATGGGAGCACCTCGTTGCCCACATAATCCCCTGCGCGGCCGCCTTCTGGACCAGCTGGAGCCTCCAGGTGCACCCCAGGGGGAGCCCCATGTTATCAGGGGATGTCTTATTTTCGGGGAAACAGGGTATTTGTATTAAAATACAATCATTTATTATTCAATTATTCTATACACAATTCTAATCCCAATCCCGATATTATTTAGACATACAAAATTAATTATATTCTTTACAATCATCAAATCTATATAATTCTGAAAGTAATACACGTTTATATTAAAATATATCCTTTCATTATTTAATTGCTCAGTGTTTCAATATATTATTGCAATGCCAATCACAATATTATTAAAACATACTTAATAATACCATCATTCAATCTCTAGTTTTCTCATTTTATTGTTACTTTTATTCCATTATATAAAGGTATGTGTATACAAATATTTCCCCTTCTCTTATTTCTACCTAACTTCTAATCATGCCACCATTCTAAAAAAGGGAAAGAAAGAGAAAAAGAAAAGCAAATCAAAACATCAAAGAAAAAACAGAGACCCTTTCCTTTCTATCCATTGTCTCTTGCCCACTTCAGTACTTTAGTTGCTAAGCTTTTTTTGACTTACCTCCCATAGTCCTCTTTTATCTCTGTCTGCATCTACTTCTTGGCTATTCAGTCTAAGTATTTCTCCCATTGTTACCCTCTTCCACTGCCTAGCTTCCAAAGTATCTGCCCAAACCCCTGTCTCCCATTCAAGAGTAACTTCTTATATCTCCAATTCTCTTTTCAACTCTCTTAAAATATTTTCCCCTGGTTTAATTCATCAATCACTTTTATTTTTATTATTATCTCCACCTTGTCTTCTTCTTTCGTTCGCTGGTTCTTCGGTTCTATCTTTTCTTCCATTCCTTCTGTTAGCTCCTCCCTTTTCTGAGCATCTAGATCTTTACTAATAATTCCCCATATAGTATTTTCTATTTTTTCCCCATAATCTCCTTAAATGCTTTCTCCATGATGTCCTTTGTGCTTGGGAAAATCAATGCCATCTCCTTCAAAGTTCCACTCATTTCTTCTTTATGAAGCATCTTATTTTGTTTCTTTTGTTAAATCCCACTTTTGTCCATTAGTTCAAGAACCATTTTTTAAAAAAAATTGATTTATATGCCGCCGTTCTCCGGAGACTCAGGGTGGCTTACAGTGCGCTAAGCAATAGCCTTCATACGTTTGTATATTTATACAAAGTCAGCTTATTGCCCCCACAAACTGGGTCCTCAATTTACCTACCTTAGAAAGGATGGAAGACTGAGTCAACCTTGAGCCTGGTGAGATTCGAACTTACAGTAATTGCAGACAGCTGGTGTTAATCACAATGCTATCAGTCTGCTGAGCCACCAGGCCCTTTTTCAGATCTAAAATTACCCTTCAAGAAGTACACTGATCACAGTTCTTTGTGTCTCATAGGAAATCAATCAGTTCCATTTAAATAGTCCCAGGAGTTATCAAAAGCCTCTTTACATCCCCTTTACAGTTCAATCTTCTAGCATAACATTCAGGGGTCACTTTAATTAAATAACTTCCTTGTTCTCATATTTGAGTCTCCAGTAGTCGTGGGCTAGTTAGCTATAAACCAGTAGATATTTTCACAATCCTTCATATTCCCAGACTTGTATATTTTCCTTTCGTCAGCAGGTGGCGCTCTCAACTTAAATTTCAATGTTTCCACTAGTCAGTCTAATTTTAGTTATTTTGATCGTAATTTTAATTGTAATTCAATTATAGAAGGGGGATAAGTTTTTTAAATAAAAATTTCCAGCATTTTAAAATGCATTCCCATTACCACGTCTTCACGGTTTAAAAGTCCAGTCTTCTGTATTTTTAGAAATTTATTGTTTCCTCTCTTTAGTTCTTTTCCTTCCGGTCTGGTATTTTTCGCAGAATGTTTAATCACTGCTTTAACAAGCAATTCTGAGCAGATAGTCCTAAATTGTTCCTTGGGGCTAGGTTTTAAGTAAAAAGGAATCCTCTCCCCCAGTTCCAGTCACTGTTCACCTACTTCACTCCAGCACCAGTCTTAGTTGTTTCTCAGCTGTCCCACTTCATGGCAGCCATCTTTTGGCTGCCTCTTCTCCTCACCATGGCTGAGAGGGAAAAAGAATCCCAGGTCAAATAGGAGAGTTGTGACTCTCTGAAACCTCACAGGGCACCCCTCTTTGCTTCACCACCCCTACAGGGCAGTTTTGGCTCCTTTTGGAGCCCACCAGCGGGGAGAACCCAACACGGGAGCACAGAGACCCACTCCTCGTGTCCAATCTCGTTGCAATGTCAACCGGAAGCCAAAAAAAAGTCATAATATATATCAATTGTTCATTCATAAATAAATATTTTAAGTGGTAAAATGGGAAATTGCTTTCACATTTCCTAAATAAAATATAATTTTGTTCTATTCACTGCTTCTCTGAAATTGTTTTTATTTAGATCTTTTAAGCATCAGTTCAACAAACTCAAAGTCTGTGCATCACAAAGCATTTAGGCATCCCAATCCTGTCTTATCTTTATACCATAGTAACAAGTAGACAATTCTGATGAGAGTCAACCTGGCCCCAAATTTGAGAGGAAACGTGTTAATGTAATTTAAGATCCATTCTAGTTTGAGTAAACTAAACATTTACTCAAAACATCTTAATAAGTTACCATACAATATGTGTCACTTTTTTGCTGCAGCCCTGATTCTTATTGGGCTTCTGAGCAAAGAACAAGCAGTGAACACTGCAAGAATTCACATTATCAGTTAACTCTAGGGTAAGTACAAATCTAACACTTATCAAAGAAAATAAGAAGCAAATAATTACATTTATTCCTCAGCTTGTCGAAGTTAGAATTTCACTTACAATTGATTTGTACAGTGAGAAGTAAAAAAGGGGCATTGTTGTGAGAACTTTTTGCTTAGTACGTATAGGAATTGTGATAAAGTGGTGTTTATTTTTTCATTACCTGTGAAATGCCATAACATAATCTATTTTCCATGAAAACTGACATCATAGATGCATTTAATTGAGTTTGAAAATAATAGAAAAAAGGCAAGAATGTTGCTTCGCATGCTGTCTGTCTTAGGTTATAGAGGACACATACTGGTGCTTTTGCTGTGGGTTCATATTCTAGCATTTGAGTGACCTTATAATGCAATTACACTGAAATGCTAAACGATCAATTGAAATTTTTGCTGCTTGGGAACTGTACAAACTTTATTTCTAAGACATATAGAGAGTGTCAGAATGTCAATTAACATTAATAGGATCAGTATGGTCCTAATCTCCTCTGGGTTCATTATTTGTGTCAGAAAAACACGAAAGAGATTTTGGGGCCTGAAGGATAGTAGAAAGAGAGAACATTTAATCTACTGGTTATGTTGATTTTAGTGGTAGAAGGACACTGATGGATACAAGCTGTAATATAGTACACTGATTTTTTAAAAAAGTAATAGCAATTGCAGGGAGTCTATTTTATAGTTTGATGATTGATGGCTATAATAAATATTGTTATGATTTTATTTTGTACCCGGTAGATCAGGTTTCCCCAACCTTTCGGACCTCAGGGACCGAGGTTCATAATTTTAAATCCTGTGGACCACTAATATGATTTGCCTAATGACTGGTTGGGTGGGCGTGGCCAACTCAATGTCACTCACATTGCCTTTACTCTCCCCTCCCCTCCCAGCCCCTCCTTGCCTGCCCCCCCGGGCTCCTTAGGGCCCCAACAGGAAGCAGTTGTTGAAGCTAAGCAGTCACCATGAGAAAGTTGGCAAAACAGCTGGCTCAGTTTAAGTTGGATCTGTCCGAGAAGGAGGCTCAGCAGAAGCACCTCACTGAGAACTATGAGCATAGGCTTTCCAAGCAGAGGGAAGACCTGCAGGAGTGCAAGGCCAGGTACCGGTGCCTGGAGGCTCAGTGGGCTGAGATGGTCAGCCAGTTCCAGGCCATGATGCAGTCCCACTGGAACAAGACCCTCTGGCTCTTCGCCACCAGCGGCGCTTCCCTCCAGCCTTTTCCCAAAGCCCAGCACCAGGAGGCTGAAGTAGACCCCGAGTCGGAATTTCTGCCCCCCTCTGCCCCACACAAAAAGACACCGAAGGGGAGACTCTCTGCAGCAATACAAATGTTCATTGCACATATCCGTGCCAGGGGCCGTAGTTTGAGGAGCCCTGATTTAGTGCAATATTAAAAATGCAAATAATTTTTCTGCGGACCACCTAAATTTTCTCGCGGACCACCAGTGGTCCATGAACCACCAGTTGGTGACCACTGTGGTAGATGGTTTTATTATGGGATACACACTTTCCTCAAATTTAAGTAGAATATTTCTTCTATAAATAAATGTTTGGATAAGGTTTAATAGTAAACATATTCATAAAAAGTCTTTTTTAAAAAACTCTTATGCTCTTAAATTTATGCCCATCACTAACGAGTCATTCCAGTAATCTGAAATCAGATGTGAGACCCTGTGGTTGAATAACTGTACTAAGGAGCAGATCACAGAAAGGACATATAAAGGTATGTTGACGTTATATCTAACTACAGATTAAGACTCTGAAATAGAATTACTTGTCCTGTCTTACACTTGAATCATCTGCAGTCTTTCTATTAAACTCAGACCTTGATATTCAAATTGAGTTTGTGCAGATATCAACAGGCATGCAGATATGACTGAGTTTTATACATTTTGAGAGGGCTCTTAAGCTCACTCAGACAAAAAAAAAAAAAAGACAGTGTACAAGAACCTTCTTGTCAACCAGTACAATTTATTTCATTGTTTATGTGTAACATACACAATATAGAAAAATATTAGCTTTTCTTGAGAGATTGATACTTTTATATAATTACTCACATAGGATTCAGAAAAAGGATAGAAACAGATCCCTCGTGCCTGCTTTCAAAGAAGTTGGAATGTTGCAAATGGCTTTATTGTCTACCACTCTAAGGTTAATTATCTCCTAGCTAGCAGCAATAATACATTAGCTACTATTACAGCATAAGTCTATCTTAAGCTGTTGCTAAGAGAATATCTATTTCTAAATTACCCTTAGGGTTAATCAAGGGTTTTATTTAGCTT